>NC_090439.1:740160349-740469033 GCF_031143425.1 Pleurodeles waltl | reverse complement strand
TCATGCCCCCTACCTCCTCGATGCCTTGTGAGGTGCTGGCATTTGAAAAAGCAGTTTTGAGTGACCTATCTGCATTACAACCGAAACACAGCTTCTCCAATGTGTCTAATGTTGAGAGAGAAGCCTTACAAACATTGGCCTCTGACACAAGCATAGTCATCAAACCTGCAGATAATGGTGGAGCAATAGTGGTGATGAATTCTATTGATTATAGGCAGGAATGTCTACGCCTACTGAGTGACTCTACTTATTACGTCCCTAACAACACCGATCCCACAAAGGAACTTCAAATTGAAATACGTGGTATGATAGAAGAGGCTTTAGGCAATGCATGGATTACACGCAGGGAAGCAGAGTTCCTGGACACTGAGAATCCGCGGATTCCCTACTTCTACTGCCTTCCCAAAATTCCCAAAAGAATAAGCTCCCTCCACCAGGTCGACCGATAGTATCGGGCATAGGATCGGTCCTTGAAACTCTTTCTGTTTTTTGTGACCACTTCTTACAACCTATTGTACAAGCATCCACCACCTATCTGAAAGACACTAAAGATGTTCTTAATTTGATAGATACCATCAATTCATCTGTGCAGGTCCACGCTTTGATTACTCTGGATGTCGAGGCCCTATATACCAATATCCCGCAGGAAGCCACACTGCAAGTAGTTGAAACTGCTCTCCAATCAGTCAACAAATCCTTGACCTCTCCAGTACAATTTCATCATGCACTGTGCAGCTTTGGCTTTGAAAGAGAATTTCTTTCAGTTCGAGGACCTCCTCTTTCATCAGATTCGGGGGACTTCAATGGGGAGCACTTTCGCCCCTAGTCTTGCCTGTTTATACATGTTTGATTTTGAATCTCTATTTATACTTCCAGATACTAACCCTTTTCAGGCCAACATCAAACTATGGCGCAGGTACATTGATGACATCCTGGTAGTATGGCAGGGCCCCCTCACTGAGGTTGAACACTTTACTACATGGATTAACACTCTAAATCCTTACCTACGCTTTACCTCATCTATGTCTGACACTCAGATACCTTTTCTTGATCTCCTGATCAACATTGAAGGGGTAAACTGCACACACATACTTATCAGAAAAATACTGACCGGAATAGTCTCTTGCTGTATGGTAGTCACCACCCTAAGGCCTTAAGAGATAATCTCCCATACGGTCAATTTCTTCGACTCAAACGCAACTGCAGTACCCCCCATATGTTTAACTCCCAGGCTAAAAATCTTTCCGCCAAACTTGATAACCGTCAATACCCGGGTTCCTTGGTAAAGGCGGCACTTAAACGGGCGAAGTCCTGTAATAGGGATGTTTTGCTTTCTACCACTCCTCGCAATTTGGACACTAAACTCACATGTGTGTCTACCTTTACTCCTCTGTCCAACTCCATCAAAAAAATCGTGAACAAGAGGTGGTCAATCCTATGCAGTGGGGGTGAACAGATGTCCAAACCCCTCTTTGCTTTTAAACGAACCACTAATATCAAGGATTTACTAGTCCATACGAGACCACGTATTACCCCCCCACCGGTCCGTCAGAAGGTATTGTGGGATACTCTTCCTGTGGTGGGTCACTTTCCATGTGGGAATTGTAATGTCTGTACCTTGACGAAGAGACTGAAATCTGTTGACCTCGACCCCATAGGTACCTGGCAACTTGTTAAACACACCAATTTCAATACACGTAACTGTGTATACATGATTACTTGTCCCTGTGGATTACGTTATGTAGGGATGACCTCCAGAGCAGTTAAACTTCGGATCAATGAACACCGTAGTAACATTAGATGTGGCCGTATTACCACCAAATTGAGTCTCCATTTTCTTGAAGTTGGACATAGTCCTGATGAGATGTGGTGGGTTATTTTACAAACAAAACCATCCAGTTACAGTAACTCCCTGTTCGAACTAGAGCAGCGGTGGGTGTTCAAACTACGCACCCATGTAAAAGGTTTAAATGATGATATCCCGTGGATTAGTCTGGCCAAGTAAAACACTCTGGTATTTACTCTCTGATTTTCAGCAGTGGCTACACTTACTTCTGATGTGTGCTGTGCTGTTCCACAGACCACTTTTGCAGTCACTACACATAGCTAGCCTGCCCTTTACTTGTTTATATATTATCAATTTGACTTTTTTAATTTTCTTCTTATTTTGCCTGCAGGGTCCCGTTTTCATAACCTTTTTACGAGTTGCATTGGACTACCACCTTTATTTTCAGTCCTTTGTCTATCTTTATGGTTTAAGACTCAGTACTTGCGAGTCATTCTTTTCTGCTTACAGGCTGTTGACTATCACATATATTGTTAATCCTTTGTCTATTTTTATGGTTTAGGACACTGAATTTGCGAGTCCTTCTTTTCTGTTTGCTGACCGGCATTCATGCGTCCCGGGAAATTCCTGGTTCCGGGTCACGCTATTTATTACCGGCGTCTCCATGTCCTCCCGGCACTTTCCAGGGAACACGGCCCCGGTAGATTTACTGGCGGCGACGGCAGCATTAATAAGTAAGCGACCACGGTTTTTGGCTTTGTTACATCCCGCCTTTCTCCACCCTTAGACTAGGGTGTGTTCACTCGTCATACCTTTTATTACTGTGACTTGGACGGCAATGTTGATACATGGTTTTTCATTTAATTATGCCGACTTTCTCCATGCTTAGGCTCGGGTTGTTCACTCGTTATACCCTGCAGTACCGTGACTTGGACGGCAGTATAGATACATGGTTTTTCACTTAATAATGCCTATTTTGGCTGGTAGAATGCCTGCTATTCATTCTATATCAATGTTCCACATAACTAATACGTTTTTAACCTATCAGCTGCCTTATTCTGACTCCGTATATTTCCCCCTTCTTTAGAATGTTACTGCCATTACTGATGGTATATTTTACCACTATAACTCGTGTGCTTTCTATTTAAGGGTAGCAAGTTGTCCTTCCCTCAATGAATTTGTCATATATATAATAATTTTGTGTTCTGTTATGCACTCTTCCTGCAGATTGTTTTTGCGCTCGATCAAAGGTCTGTGTGGCCCTATGAAGCGCACTTCCCTATTTGGGTTGGTAAGTTGGATATGATTTCTCAATCATATATACCTTACTCTGCACTTTTTAACACCATCACTGTACAGCATGGTTGCCACCATCACTTTTTCCCTCTCTTGGCATTATTCAATGTCTGTTTTTGTTGATTAACCCGTGTACCTTTACTTTTTAGGGCGACAGTTAAGAAAAATGTTCTTTTTGATGTAAGTGACTGGATACCTTTTTGATAATTTCTAATTATTTTTCCAGACCCCTTTCTTTTTATATCTAGGAGACACTCATAGTTGTTTACTGGTCCTGATGAAGCATCACTTGATCCGTATGGACCACCAGGATGCGAAACATGTTGACCCACGATAGGAATGGTCTCTCCACCCTTTCTTTGATCACTTTGATACAGGGTGACTGAACATTATTTCAGTCTCACTCTTGTGACCTTTTTAACCTTGGTCCCTTTTTCTTTGCATTTGGGTTAATAAAGAAGTTACCCTGTGCTGATTCAGAGAGCCAATTTTAACCATCTTTTTTTGATCTCCTTCTATACTTTCTCCCACATTTGGGGTTACAGCTTCATCACCGTAAAAGATCTCCGGCAAAGAGCCCCCCCTTTTCGGGGTGGTGCCTGTCAGACATTGCAGCGCCAGTCTGACGAGGAGCTGCTCCGATGATGAAGCATGACATCCCTCGGGATGTGTGAGGTGTCTTGCTCCTAAAATTTAGGACCCCCTCTACGATATCCCCTAGTCTCCTTTCACATATTTGGAACAGTGTATTATATGTTTTTGACTTTTTCTTAACCCACCTGCTTTCCCATTTGTCTAAACATCTCCAGACCTGTGCACTCTGCAGTATGTCTTTAAGGTGTGTTTTCATCCCTGCGGATCTCATGTGTTCAAAATCTTTTGTCTCAAAGTCTAACCTGTAACTTCTGCTCAGGTGTTTAGTCTTACTTATATCGATCTCGTTTCTGTCTGCAATTTCTTGTAACTTCTTATGTATGCTGCTTACTTCTCTTGTAATCCTAGGGCACATGTATCTTAGTTCTTCCTCTGTGTATGATTCTAATCTGTTCAAACCCATTGTTCCCTCTACCAGTTCATCTGCCTCCATACCCAACCTTATTTTATTCAGGTATTCTTCTCCCTTCCCGCTGGATGTACTCTGTGGGGAGTTCAGGCTGTTGAACCATTGTGTTAACTGTTGTGCGTTCAGTCCCATCAGTGTAGCAGTTACATCAACTGCTACTGATGGTTTCTGTAATGTTTCAGTCTCTGAGGTTAATGGTACTAATAGTTGTGGATGTGACCGTACTACGGTTGACGGAGCACAAATTGGAATTGGACTGAATTCCGACAAGGACCCAGATCCATTTGGCAGTGCCGCTATTGGAGTTGTTTCTGGAGTTGTTTCTATGCATCTTCTCCCTGTCCCACTCTGTGTCATTACTACCCCTTGTTCGCATACATTTGGGTCTGCTTGTTTGTACAGTGGTACTGGTGGACCTGCAGTAATAGGCAGAGATATCGCGTCTGGATTCTGTCTGTTCCCCGAATTCTGTGGCATGTTAATCCCCACATTATGGTTCATCATTACTGGCTCTCTGTTACTCGAGTATACTTCGGCCCTTCTTGTGCCTGCTTTTGAGGCATCAAAAACTGTGTTGATTCAGCTTGAATCATTGTCGGTCTCTGATAGTTTTGTCCTCCCTGCGCCATTGAATCAGAAGTCATTCCCATGTTATGCTCATCACAGCAGTGCCTTTGAACCTGTGGCTGATAATTATCAGCAGGTTTCAATTTTGGCACGTCTGGGTATATTCTCTGAATCTGTGGAATTTGTGGTGAGAAAGGCATGTCGGAGCTGCTCAGCCTCTGAGATATTCTCAAATTTGGTGTTACATTACCCTGTATTGGTTCTGGAGGGGCAGTACTAATGCTTGAGCCTTTTTCGCTTTCCACGTATGGTGGTGGGCGACATTCAGCAATTTTATAATGAACTCCTCATCGTCTGACTCCTCTGCCCTTTTCGAGTTTCTATTGTTCTCTCTATCTCTGGACTGACTCCTGTTTGTCTTATGGGTGGCTTTCCTTCCTTCCGTCTCCGCTTCATCAGTAATCGCTAGAAACAATTTCATCCCCTGCAATACATCAGATCTCCAAACCTTTTGTGTGCTGTCCCATCTAGCATCCGCTAGTGTCTTTTCTACTTTTCTTATTTGTTAGAAATGGGGTTTTTGTTTGGCAGTCAGGTTACCCCCTGTCCAGGCAAAAGCCCTCACTCTAGTCAGGGTAACTCACACACAATCCAAGATTATCCTGTGCCCACCCTCTGGTAGCTTGGCACGAGCAGTCAGGCTTAACTTAGAAGGCAATGTGTAAAGTATTTGTGCAATAAATCATACAATACCACCATATAGCACCACAAAAATACACTACACAGTGTTTAGAAAAATATAGAATATTTATCTGGATAATTGTAGGTCAAAAAGAATAAAGTTTGCAATGGGAAATTGTAGGGATATCACTGAAAAGTGATATACAGTGTCTTAAGTCTTTAGAATATAAACAAAGTCTCTTTCAAGGACAAGTACCTGGTTTGGAGTGGAAAAAATCTCCTCAGAGGGCCACAAAAGAAGAGGTGCGTGGAAAAAGGGTGTGTGCGTCGATTTCTCCCCAGCACACACGGACTTGCGTCGTTATTTTCCACGCGGGGAAGTCATGCGTTGTTTTCCGGCGCGCGGACAGTCTCTTTTCGTGGATCGCGGGGATTACCAGATGTCCCGGGTCTGTGCGTGGTTTTTCCTGCTTGTTTTCCGGCTGCGCGTCGTTCTGCGGGGCTGCGCGTCGAAATTACGATCTCACGGCAGGCGTCGCGCCGATTTCTCCTCTAGAGGTCGGGCGGCGTTGTCCTTGCGAAGCCGTGCATCGGATTTTTGGTCGTCCTAAGAGCGTTGCGTCGATCAGCGTCGGTGTGCGGCGTTTTTGTCGCCGCGAAACAAGCTGTGCGTCGAAATTTTCAGCGCACGGAGCGTCCAAGTGAAAGAGGGAAGTCTTTTTGGTCCTGAGACTTCAGGGAACAGGAGGCAAGCTCTATCCAAGCCCTTGGAGAGCCCTTTCACAGCCAGACAAGAGTTCAGCAAGGCAGTAGGCCAACAGCAAGGCAGCAGTCCTTTGTAGAAAGCAGACAGGTGAGTCCTTTGAGCAGCCAGGCAGTTCTTCTTGGCAGGATGTAGTTTCTGGTTCAGGTTTCTTCTCCAGCAAGTGTCTCATGAGGTAGGGCAGAGGCCCTGTTTTATACCCAAATGTGCCTTTGAAGTGGGGGAGACTTCAAAGAGTGGCTAAGAAGTGCACCAGGTCCCCTTTCAGTTCAATCCTGTCTGCCAGGGTCCCAGTAGGGGGTGTGGCAGTCCTTTGTGTGAGAGCAGGCCCTCCACCCTCCCAGCCCAGGAAGACCCATTCAAAATGCAGATGTATGCAAGTGAGGCTGAGTACCCTGTGTTTGGGGTGTGTCTGAGTGAATGCACAAGGAGCTGTCAACCAAGCCCAGCCAGACGTGGATTGTAAGGCACAGAAGGATTTAAGTGCAAAGAAATGCTCACTTTCTAAAAGTGGCATTTCTAGAATAGTAATATTAAATCCGACTTCACCAGTCAGCAGGATTTTGTATTACCATTCTGGCCATACTAAATATGACCTTCCTGCTCCTTTCAGATCAGCAGCTGCCACTTCAACAGTGTATGAGGGCAGCCCCAATGTTAGCCTATGAAGGGAGCAGGCCTCACAGTAGTGTAAAAACAAATTTAGGAGTTTTACACTACCAGGACATATAACTACACAGGTACATGTCCTGCCTTTTACCTACACAGCACCCTGTTCTAGGGGTTACCTAGGGCACACATTAAGGGTGACTTATATGTAGAAAAAGGGGAGTTCTAGGCTTGGCAAGTACTTTTAAAAGCCAAGTCGAGTTGGCAGTGAAACTGCACACACAGGCCTTGCAATGGCAGGCCTGAGACAAGGAAAAGGGGCTACTTAAGTGGGTGGCACAACCAGTGCTGCTGGCCCACTAGTAGCATTTAATTTACCAGCCCTATGCACATAAAGTGCACCTTACTAGGAACTTATAGGTAAATTAATAGTCCAATCAGGTATGATTCAAGGATACCATGTTTTAAGGGAGAGAGCATATGCACTTTAGCACTGGTTAGAAGTGGTAAAGTGCGCAGAGTCTAAAAACCAGCAAAAACAGTGTCCACAAAGTGGAGGGAGGCAGGCAAAAAGTTAGGGGTGACTACCCTAAGGCTGTCAGGTCTAACATGTGTCCCCCCCAGCTGAAAGTGGGGAGAGCTACCCGACCTCCTGGGAGCTCTCATCGCTAAGGCGGAAGTACCTGGAGAGACCATCAGCATTGGCGTGGTCAACCCCTGGGCGATGCTCCACCGTAAAGTCCATCCCCTGTAGGGAAATGGACCACCTCAAGAGTTTTGGATTCTCACCCCTCATCTGCATGAGCCATCTGAGGGGCCTGTGGTCTGCCTGAACCCGGAAGTGAGTCCCAAACAGGTAGGGTCTTAGCTTCTTCAGTGCCCAGACCACAGCAAAAGCTTCTCTCTCAATGTAAATGTAAAAATATAAATTAGCACTTGTATAGCGCACTACTCACCCGTTAGGGTCTCAAGGCACTGTACTCATACCACTATGGAACCCCTCCTGGCTTTTCCCTGTGAGGCACCCACAGGGTGAAGCCAGGCATCCAAGCGCTGTTGGGGCCATTGTGGAGATTAAGCAAGCTATTGCCCAGAGTTGCAGAGTGTGACCCATGAATCAGATTAGGCACCAAGGCGAGAATTATCTGGTCAAGTGGAATTGAGCCCAAGACCTGCCGAAGCGGGACTTGAACCCTGGTCTTGAGCCAGATCTCTGCTTCAGGGTCTGCCGCTCTAACCATTGAGCCACACTTCTCCACTTTTAATAGCACTATAAAAAATAGCACTCCACCTCTGTTCCCGTGGTAATAGCCTTCTGCTAATAAAGACTAACGGTTGATCTCGGCCCTCCTCATTTAGCTGTGCTAGGACTGCCCCTATGCCATGATCTGAAGCGTCTGTCTGCACGATAAATTCCTGGGAGTAGTCAGGGGCCTTGAGCACGGGGGCCGTGCACATGGCTTCCTTCAGGGCGTCAAAGGCTTTCTGACAAGCCTCTGTCCAATTCACCAACCTAGGTTGTTTCTTGGAAGTGAGTTCTGTCAAGGGTGATACAATGGTACCATAGCCCTTGACAAATCTGCGGTAGTATCCTGTGAGGCCTAAAAAGGCTTTCACCTCAGTCTGCGTTTGCGGTTATGGACAGGCCTTGATAGTTTCAATCTTGGCCTGGTGTGTCTGCACCTTGCCACCACCCACTAGGTGTCCCAAGTACACCACGGAACCCTGCCCAATCTGGCACTTACTAGCCTTGATGGTCAGGCCTGCCTGTTGCAGGGCCTGAAGCACCTCCTTGAGGTGAAGCAGGTGTTCCTCCCAGCTGGAACTGTAGACAGCTATGTCATCCAGGTAGGCTGCACAGAAGGCATCCTTGCCAGCTAGGACCCCATTAACCAACCGTTGGAAGGTAGCGGGGCATTTTTCAATCCAAACGGCATCACCCGGAACTGGTAATGGCCATCAGGGGTTGAAAATGCGGATCTTTCCTTAGCCCCCTCAGTCAGGGCGATCTGCCAGTACCCTGAAGTAAGATCAAACGTACTCAGGAACTTGGCAGCACCCAGCCTGTCAACAAGCTCATCAGCTCGGGGGATGGGGTGAGCATCAGTCCGTGTGACTGAGTTGAGACCCCGGTAGTCCACACAGAACCGGAGTTCTGGCTTCGCACCTGGGGCAGTAGCCTTAGGGACCAACACGACTGGGCTGGCCCAGGGACTACTGGATTTCTCGATAACCCCTAGAGTCAACATCTTGGAGACCTCCTCCTTGATGCTGGCCTTCACCTTATCCGACAACCTGTACATTTTGTTCTTCACAGGGAGACTGTCACCGGTGTCAATATCATGAACACAGAGGTGGGTCAGTCCAGGAGTAAGGGAGAACAGGGGGGAGAACTGCTCCAACAGCTCATACCAGTCTCCTTTCTGGTTTAGAGTCAGGGAGTCAGAAAGAATGACCCCGCTTACTGACCCATCACCTTCTTTGGCAGAGAGGAGGTCGGGGAGAGGTTCACTCTCCTCTTCCATTCCTTCATCTCTGACCAGAAGCATGTTGATCTCCGACCTCTCAAAATGAGCCTTTAGTCGATTCACATGGAGCACCCTTAGGGGATTCCTAGGGGTCTGGAGGTCCACTAGGTAAGTGGCCTCCCCTTTCCGCTCCTTGATTTCAAATGGGCCAGACCAGCGGTCCTGGAGAGCTCTAGGCTCTACTGGCTCCATTACCCACACTTTGTCTCCAGGTTGAAACTCTACCAGGGTGGCCTTCTGGTCATACCAGTGTTTCATTACCTCTTGACTGTCCTCAAGGTTACTTTGGGCCTCTTTCCAGAAGCGGGTCATCTGGTTGCGGAGGGCCAACATGTAGCTGACCACGTCCTGAGGGGGTGCCTTTGGAGCTTTCTCCAATCCCTCCTTGACAATGCTTAAGGGTCCCCTGAAACGGTACCCATAGAGAAGCTCAAAGGGACTGAACCCTACCCCCCTCTGGGGGACCTCTTTGTAAGCAAAGAGAAGGCATGGTAAGAGGACGTCCCACTTACGCCTCATGGCCTCAGGGAGGCCACCAATCATGCCTTTCAGGGTCTTGTTGAATCTCTCCACAAGACCATTAGACTGGGGGTGATAGGCTGTGGTGAACTTGTAGGTTACACCACACGCATCCCACAGAGACTTCATGTATGCAGACATGAAGTTAGTGCCTCTGTCAGACACTATCTCATTGGGGAATCCCACACGGGTAAATATCCCCATCAGAGTTCTGGTCACCACCGGTGCAGTTACGGTCCTCAAAGGGATTGCCTCTGGGTAACGGGTGGCATGGTCCACCAAAACCAGGATGAACCTGTTGCCTAAGGCAGTTTTGGGGTCCAAGGGACCAACAATGTCGATGCCCACCCTTTCAAAGGGGGTGCCAACGACAGGAAGTGGAATCAGGGGGCTTTTAACCCTTTTTCCTGCTTTACCACTGGCCTGGCAGGTAGGACAAGATCTGCAGAATTTATCTGAGTGTGTCCTTATTTTGGGCCAATAAAAGTGGGTGACAAGCCTGTTAAAGGTCTTGCCTTGCCCCAAATGTCCTTCCAAGGGAATGTCGTGAGCCAGACCCAGTAGGAAGGTTCGGTAACATTGGGGGACCACCAGCGTACGTGCTGCCCCAAAGGCCGGAACCTTAAGCTCACTGTAGAGGAGATCATTCTCCCAATATAGGTGCTGATCGCCAGAGGTGTCACCTGCCGCCTGGTTTGAGGCTTGTTTCCTCAGACCTTCTAGTGTGGGACATTCTTTCTGCGCCTTGCAGAATTCCTCCCTGGTGGGTCCACCCTCAACTTGCCAGCCAGCAAGCTCAGGTAAGTCACCTAGGGTGGCAATGTCTTCCCCAGTTGGCTCGGGAGCCTCCTCCTCAGGAGCCCGTCAGCCACTTCGGGAACTTCTGGGGCCGGTTTCCCGTGCCCCTGGTCCCTCCTCTTGGCAGCTCTCTGGGCCATTGTTCCAGGCTCCAGACGCCCTTGACTTCCCTCTCGGTGAGCCATGGACCATGTGGTCATGCAGACCCACTCAGGTAACCCTAACATCTCCAGGTGAGACTTGAGCTCCACTACTTTCCAAGCAGTATGCTCAAGATCATTGCCTAACAGACAATCTACAGGCATGGCAGGACTCACAGCTACTTTCAGAGTACCAGAGAACCCCCCCCACTCAAAGGGAACCAGAGCCACCGGTAGGTGACTCTCGCGATTGTCTGCGACTATGACCTGGTGGAATGTATTAGGTACTATCTGCTCTGTTGACACCAGCTGACTCTTGATAGTAGTCATACTGGCTCCTGTGTCACGCAGAGCCTCCACCTTCTGCCCATCAATGGTGACCCACTGCCGGTACTTGGAAGTATTTTTGGGCATGTGGACCTTGGGCACCATTTCTCCTTCTGCCAGGGACACTAGGGAAATCTCTACCTGTTCCCCAAAGCTATCTGGGTCCATCTCCCCCCCGAGCACTACACTAGTCAACCCAGGTGCCTGTCCGGTAGTGGACGGTGCCCTCTTGGGGCACTGGGGATCACCTTTATAGTGACCATACTGGTAACACTCCATGCATTTGGGGTTAGGTTTCCCTGACCTGTCATATGTCCATGGCTTTTTCCCAAATTTGGAAAAGGAAGGGTTGCCACCCCCTCCCTGGGAATTCTTTTGGTGGCCTTTGGAGAGTTCCTTATCTGCAAGTTTATCTCCCCCCTCTTTCTTCTGTGGGGAACCCTGACCACCTTTGTGGGAGTCCCCCCCAGGTACCTTCTTGGACACTCTGGTGCTAACCCAGATGTCCGCCTCCTCAGCAAGCTTCCTGGGATCAGTCAGCTTGCTATCCACTAAGTGCTGGCACAACTCTGTACAAGTAGTATTAGGCATATGCTCTCTTAGAATCAAGTCATATAAACCTTTATAATCAGCTACTTTGTTGCCCCGCACCCATCCATTCAGTGCCTTACTGGAGAAGTCAAAGAAATCTACCCATGTTTGTGTGGTTTGTTTGGTGCTGTCCCTGAACCTCTGACGGTATCCCTCAGGGGTCAGCCCAAACTTGGCAAGTAAAGTGGCTTTCTGAAGTGGGTAGGTGTTTTGATCAGGTTGATCCAATGTGAGGAGTGTATCCCTCCCCAATGGCGGTACATAACCCCACATAGCTACCCCCCATTGCCCTTCAGGAACCTCATGAGCCCTTAGTGCAACTTCATAAGCAGCTAACCATTTATCTATGTCATCTCCCACCACAAAACTGGGCACCACATTTTTGGGTATACGAACCTTCTTTTCTCCAGCAGGTCCTGTCAGTATGCTGCCACCATTATTGCTGGATTCAGACTGTCTTGCCTTGATCACCAGCTCCTTGAGACTCAGTTCATGAGCCAACAATAGTTTCTTTTCAGCCAAAGCTCTCTCAGCCTCCACCTGCTTGGTTTCTATTTCGGCTTCAATTTGTTTGGCTGCTCTTTCAGCCTCAGCTTGCTTGGCTTCTCTTTCTGCCCTTCTCTCCTCCTGTTGAGCCTCAATTTTCAGTTTTGCCATTTGCAATTGGAACTCCCTTTCTTCTCTCCTTTCCTCTGCGGTCAGGCTTTGCACAGAGACACTGCTCCCTGGTCTGGAAGGGGGCACAATTGCAGTGGTAACACCATCCACAGATAGTGAAAATTCCTCTGAGGGGCCATTTTCTGGCTCCTCCTCCTCATCATCCTCTAAATGGGCTTCTGCCCAGGCCCTCAGCGCCACTTGAAAGTCCTCCTTTCTGGAGGCCCCTTGGGTGGGTACCCTGAATGCCCTGTAGAATCCTCTTAGTTGTTTGACCGTATATGTATCCAACTGGACTAGGTCAAAGTCCCCTGTCTGAGACCCGGTCAGAGACATGTTGAGTGAGGATTTAGTTTTTGAAAATTGTCAGGAAAAAAAATGGATTTGCAAAAAGAGATAAAAACCAAGTTGACCTTCAACTGTTGGTAGGTAGTGAAATACTTAGCTACTGTATGTCACTGCACAAATACAAGTCTTATCCGCACCGCTGATCACCAATGTTAGAAATTGGGTTTTTGGTTGGCAGTCAGGTTACCCCCTGTCCAGTCAAAAGCCCTCACTCTAGTCAAGGTAAGTCACACACAATCCAAGATTATCCTGTGCCCACCCTCTGGTAGCAGTCAGGCTTAACTTAGAAGGCAATGTGTAAAGTATTTGTGCAATAAATCATACAATACCACCATATAGCACCACAAAAATACACCACACAGTGTTTAGAAAAATATATAATATTTATCTGGATAATTGTAGGTCAAAAAGAATAAAGTTTGCAATGGGAAATTGTAGGGATATCACTGAAAAGTGATATACAGTGTCTTAAGTCTTTAGAATATAAACAAAGTCTCTTTCAAGCACAAGTACCTGGTTTGGAGTGGAAAAAATCTCCTCAGAAGGCCACAAAAGAAGAGGTGCGTGGAAAAAGGGTGTGTGCGTCGATTTCTCCCCAGCACACACGGACTTGCATCGTTATTTTCCACGGGGGGAAGTCGTGCGTCGTTTTCCGGCGCGCGGACAGTCTCTTTCCGTGGATCGCGGGGATTACCAGATGTCCCGGGTCTGTGCGTGGTTTTTCCAGCTTGTTTTCCGGCTGCGCGTCGTTCTGCGGGGCTGTGCGTTGAAATTACGATCTCACGGCAGCCGTCGCGTCGATTTCTCCTCTAGAGGTCGGGCGGCGTTGTCCTTGCGAAGCCGTGCGTCAGATTTTCGGTCGTTCCAAGAGCGTCGCATCGATCAGTGTCGGTGTGCGGCGTTTTTCTCACCGCGGAACAAGCTGTGCGTCGAAATTTTCGGCGCACGGAGCGTCCAAGTGAAAGAGGGAAGTAGTTTTGGTCCTGAGACTTCAGGGAACAGGAGGCAAGCTCTATCCAAGCCCTTGGAGATCACTTTCACAGCCAGACAAGAGTTCAGCAAGGCAGCAGGCCAACAGCAAGGCAGCAGTCCTTTGTAGAAAGCAGACAGGTGAGTCCTTTGAGCAGCCAGGCAGTTCTTCTTGGGAGGATGTAGTTTCTGGTTCAGGTTTCTTCTCCAGCAAGTGTCTCATGAGGTAGGGCAGAGGCCCTGTTTTATACCCAAATGTGCCTTTGAAGTGGGGGAGACTTCAAAGAGTGGCTAAGAAGTGCACCAGGTCCCCTTTCAGTTCAATCCTGTCTGCCAGGGTCCCAGTAGGGGGTGTGGCAGTCCTTTGTGTGAGAGCAGGCCCTCCACCCTCCCAGCCCAGGAAGACCCATTCAAAATGCAGATGTATGCAAGTGAGGCTGAGTACCCTGTGTTTGGGGTGTGTCTGAGTGAATGCACAAGGAGCTGTCAACCAAGCCCAGACAGACGTGGATTGTAAGGCACAGAAGGATTTAAGTGCAAAGAAATCCTCACTTTCTAAAAGTGGCATTTCTAGAATAGTAATATTAAATCCGACTTCACCAGTCAGCAGGATTTTGTATTACCATTCTGGCCATACTAAATATGACCTTCCTGCTCCTTTCAGATCAGCAGCTGCCACTTCAACAGTGTATGAGGGCAGCCCCAATGAAGCCTATGAAGGGAGCAGGCCTCACAGTAGTGTAAAAACAAATTTAGGAGTTTTACACTACCAGGACATATAACTACACAGGTACATGTCCTGCCTTTTACCTACACAGCACCCTGCTCTAGGGGTTACCTAGGGCACACATTAAGGGTGACTTATATGTAGAAAAAGGGGAGTTCTAGGCTTGGCAAGTACTTTTAAATGTCAAGTCGAGGTGGCAGTGAAACTGCACACACAGGCCTTGCAATGGCAGGCCTGAGACAAGGAAAAGGGGCTACTTAAGTGGGTGGCACAACCAGTGCTGCTGGCCCACTAGTAGCATTTAATTTACCAGCCCTATGCACATAAAGTACACCTTACTAGGGACTTATAAGTAAATTAATAGTCCAATCAGGTATGATTCAAGGTTACCATGTTTTAAGGGAGAGAGCATATGCACTTTAGCACTGGTTAGCAGTGGTAAAGTGCGCAGAGTCTAAAAACCAGCAAAAACAGTGTCCACAAAGTGGAGGGAGGCAGGCAAAAAGTTAGGGGTGACTACCCTAAGGCTGTCAGGTCTAACATTATTCTTGTCTCAAATTTCTTTTGTTGTTGGTTTCTAGCTATTAGGTCCCAAATTGCTAGTGCCTCAAACTGTGCTGGTCTTGGAGGTACTTTCATGTCGTATAGCGCAAATCTCAGATTTTCTAAAACCCTTAGATTAAACGACCCATGGATAGGGAACGCTACACTTCCATGCTTCTCTGTTAATTTGCACCATTGTTTTAACCAAAGACATGGTGCTACACCCTTTTCTTCAATGACAATGTAAGCTGGTATACCCTCAGGCGGTGTTTCTTCTCCTACATTTGCTTTAATATAAACATCTCCCCTCATGTCACTCTTAAATGCTTTGAAAAATTTCATCTTTCCGTCTTTTATTTTTCTAAAATGTGTAATCAATAAGTGACTTTAATTCCCGGAATACTCTTCGCTTGCCTTTCCCCTTCCAATTGCGCTTCACGGACTGTGTCCAATCCGTGCGCGACCCTTCTCACCAACCGACCTATCCCAGCGCGGCTCCTAGTGACTTCACACTCACACACTGCGGCTGACAAAGTCCCGCGGCTTGTCCGCTTTCGTTCGTCTTCACTCACAAACTAATTTCTGCAATATAACGCGAGCACTAACCAAAAGAATAAAACAGATCTGTCGGTTTACTACAGGAAAGGTAATACAATCGCTTCAGAAACCTTAGGGATTTTTCACTAGCCTCAGCAGTTATTCCATCTTTCTCGGTTTCCTGCTTTCGCAAGCAAAATTTGACCCGCAAACTTTACTCTCAACTGATCAATGAACTATTCTAGTGCACTTTAGAATTTGTCAAATCTCGAAGTCGAAATTTTTCTTACATTCCTCAGAATTCATACCGACTTGTTGACCACACCCGATCAACCTATTAAACAGACCAGATCACAACATCAAACAAGTGTCTCATACACTTTTCATTACACTCCGGAGTCTCTTGACCTCGCAGGGCCCTTCTCAACATCAACAACCACGTGGACAATTTTTCTGCACAAATCGCTACACACATTTGAAGTTCGACGACTTCCCTACTCTCACACCTTTGGAGTAACACTCCTCTCCTAAAATCCTCACAAACTTCTCAATTAATCTGCGGCAATAAGCTGTGCAAGCGCGAAACCCTAACTTCACTCATACCGTCACTAGAACCGCCGAAACCATTCTCACACCTCCATGTCCTCCATTCGCAAGCTCCGAGATTCCGGGAAAGTCATTGGGGACTTAGGGCATCATCATCCCTCCAACTTATTTTATAAAAGAAAATTCTAGCTTAACTCCGTCTATTGCTCGGATGGGGTCCCAAAGGGCTAAACCATCAATCTCTGCTACCATCTACTGATAACGCGTCCAGCCCTTATAAATTATTTGTACCTGGACACGTTGGAGGTCGGTGAATCTTTTAACCAAGTCGGGCTCTCCTCATCCTAGAATAGTCGGGTCACTCAGATCAATAATCAATAACTATTGCAATCGGTAATCAATACTCAATTAATAGATCATTATAGCACATCAGGAATCAATAACAGTTGGTATTTCGGCACACCATGACCTTTCAGTCATGAATAATCACACCAGTTTATTAAAAGTTAGTGAGTTTATTTCCCTATATTAACAAAGCTAACACGATGTATATAAGTCTCAAAACCAAATGATATATGTAGATGAACATTGCTAGCTGTCCATAGCGGCGGAAGAAACGCAATCTATGCAAAATCTGAATAATGATACACTCAGTTATGGCAATGCAAATCACTAATATGACTAACTGTATTTGACTAATTTCATACATTGGTCAGCATAACAAGATTTCAAATCAACATGGTGCATCGAATGAATACCTCAACTAACCTCTAATTAGCATTGGCATGTGGGATTTCATGCAAAACTAATTTAGTCAACACAAATTTGGAAACTCCTAACTTGGGCCCTATCAAAATAGCAGTTGGTACCTACAAGGAAAACACAATGCATAATACATTTATCCTTTCATATTTACCAAATACAAACAGCATTCAAGAAAAGACTTTGTCCCTCAGGTACCGGTACGATCAGCATGGGGCAGATTTCAAAGGGGGCAAATTTAAGGGCAAGCTTCCTTGCAGCGGCAAGAAGAATGGGGCAAAGTTACTGCATGGGCAAGACGGGGCAAATCAAAGTTAAAGTCTCTAGGGTGAGAATTCTTAAAGTCTCTTTCTCTGGAATAGAGAAAGGGGCATCAGGGTGTCATCCAAAATGGAGTCTGGCATCTGGCTTCAAATTGGCATCAAGGAAAATGGCTGACTTCTCTTTGTCCAGTGGGTTTAAGTAAGAAACATTCCAAATTCTGCAGGGTCTTCCATTGGAGGGTTCATAGGTTGGCTTCAAATTGTCCAATGAAAATTGTCCTTTTACTAGCTCTCATTTATGCATACAATGTCCTTGGAGCCTTGGAACACAAGTTGTAACATGGTTTGCCAATTATTTTACTATCTGTACCTTCATTGTCCGCACCTGCAGACTGACCTTGTATCAAAGGGGATGAAACCCGCCTAGTACGAAACCTTGGAGATAAGTGTATTAGTCATCTCTGCTGGAAAAATACAACTTCAAGCAAGAATATATGTTTCATTAGTTCAAGGAAAAAGCCACGCAGTTAGAATTTGAGACCAGGGAACTAGGCCAAAGCCTCTACTAAATTTAAGCTAAGCAAAACAGTTTCAACTAAGAAATCATGGCATACATTTGCAATTATGACGGATTACTACAATTTTCAATACTTCATGATTAATAAAGCTCGTTTACAATGATGGCGAAGTACCCCGAGGGCACAATTTCCCTCGTACATTATTTTCTTTACTAAAATCACACTACATTATATGCTTTTGATTACATGATATGTATGAATATATGTTGGACTCTCTTTTTCTGCGTCATCAGTATCAGCCCACATTTAACAAATGTCTGAGTGGTGCCATCACTGCCCACCGTGGTGATCAGGGGGCGATTGCTGCTGGTGTGATAGTATGATCCAACTATGCACCTGTGCTGAGGGGGCAGATGGGGCCATATTACTGTTTCAATGGAAATACAATTTAGTTGAAAATTGATCTGAAAAGGATCAGCGAAATTTCATTTACACCGGCATGATCTCGTGTAATTCCCCGTTATGCTTTTTATGCAAAATGGCTGAGATTACACCATCGTACCACAGGCACAGTTGAGACTACAATGCAGAGGTGAACACATTCATGGCATAGGCACTACTGTGTGGCTGTGAGTGTTGTTGTTCACTGTCAATGGTGCGGACCAGCCAGCCTATTACCTGCATCATTCCGGGATGACAGCAAGTAGAGCTATGATTTTCATCAGATTGCTTTTTGTGTGAATAGCATAGTACTACATATGCGAAGTCTTGTTAATACTGCACCAATTAAATGGGGAGAACGAGGAAAACTCTATACGTCTTACTAAAAAGTTACAGCTCCCGATGGTTTATTGTGGACTGATACTACATGTAAAAGCAACATTTGAGGGACGTGTCAAACTGCTGCTCTGATTCCATAAACTCTAGAAAACGGTCAAAGCCGTCTCTGCCCAATGCGGAAAAGTGCGGATGAGCATTTCTTGATCTTTATCTGTAATGTTGACACGCCAGATACGGGAACGAATGCAAGTTTGGATGGACAAAAGTGAAGGCTATAGATATATGGCAATTACATCTTGTTGAGGGGAATGTGCCCAACTGTATTTTACTAAACAGCAGATTTGTGCACCCAAAGTAGTAAATTCAACTCTTGAGTGAACTATATAGGCACCTTTATCAAGCACAAGAGTGTTGTGGTATCCTAGTGTTCTATAAATCAATGCATTTCTAGAACACAAGTAAATGGAGATCCCTCGGGAAAGATTAGAAATACCACTGATATACACATATTAGAGACAAATTAAATATTTACTGACGAAAGAGCACCATTGCATTCATAAAGATATATCAGTTCTTCTACACGGTCAGGTTTACAGTCTTAGATGGGCACAGATTTATGAAAAACGAGCGCCTATGAATGTTTCTGAGCATACTCTTGCCCATATGTGACAGTCACGGGATTTCAGGAGTACTCTGGAAAGGTTTTGAGAATTCCTAAATATTTCTATGGGTGGGACTTACTCCATGGGTTATTTTACATACTGTACAATTGTGAATAGTAAATCTTGGACTCTCTCAGGGATGGAAATGTGTCTGAAAAGTATGTGAAAACAAACAAACTCACAAGAGTGCTTCAAAAGGCCGAATGGCATTTTGTCCCCGGACAACACATACATAACTTTATTATGGGGATAAGGCATAATTTTATCCCACAATGGTGTGTCCTCAAACAGGGGTAAATCAATTTGTGAATACAAGTTCACTTGTGATGTCTTGCACTTGTAAAGCATGTCATTTGCACACGTAAAATGGATTGAACAAAAGGCTTTGTGAATTAGGCCCAAAGACATTACAGACAAGAGAACTTCAGCAATGGATTCTGTTAGACCTGACATCCTTGGTGTGGTTGTCCCCAACGTTTTGCTGACTTCGTTTTTGCTTATTTTAGGACTCTGTACATTTTACCATCGCTAACCAGTGCTAAAGTGCATCTGTTCTCTGCTTGAAGCATGGTAGAACTGGCGTATATCCAATTGGCATATTTAATTAACTTGTAAGTACCTAGTAAAGTGGCACTACATGTGCTCAGGGCCTGGAAATTGAAAGCTACTTGTGGACCTGCAGCACAGATTGTGCCACCTACTTAAGTAGCACTTTGAACGTGTCTCAGGCCTGCCATTGCAGTCTCTGTGTGTAGCGTTAAACTGTCATTTTGACCTGGACAACTAAAACATTTTTCAGTCCCAGACTTTCCTTTTCTGTACAAATAAGTCCTTGGGTAATCCTTGGACAGCCTGAGGACAGGGTGCAATGTATTTAAAAAGATGGGCATCCACTGTTTAGTTTTACATATCCTGGTAGTAAAGAACTCATACATTTGTGTTTTACTACTGCAAGGCCTACATCTCCCATAGGATAACTTTGCAGTGACCTTAGTACATTTAATACGCTGTAATGTCGAAATGGGAAAAGGTAACTCATTCATGTTTGGTGTCTTTGGAATTGTATCGAAAAATCCTAACCTAAGGTGGTCGGTTTTTAAAGTACAATTTTGAAAATAGCATCATTTGAAAGTTGGCATTTCCCTGCTTTAGCCATTTGGTGCCTGCAGCCTTTTTCTGGGTCAAATGAGTGGGTGTAGTTGATGATTGGGCTTTCTGTATTCCTCCTAGACAGCCACACATAATGAAGAGCTTGGGTGTGCCTAGAGCGGCCATCACTGTCAGGATGGGAGGGAGAAACTGAGCACAGCCACACTTCCACCTGAATAGGCTGCATATCCTCTGTAGTTAGTCTGGTGCCAGGACAAGAACGATAGGGCACCTGTGAACTTCAAAGACAAGACTCTAGAAGCTTCTCCCACTTCAAAGGCAAAACTGGGTAAAATATTAAACGTCAGATACCAACTCCTCAGCACATTTCTGGACCTGTGGATACTCTGCCAGGAAGGACTGGTGTGCTGCTGAAAGGACTGTCACTGTGCTGGACTGCTGTTCAGAAGTGCTGCTTCCCTGCTGCCTGCTACCCTCTTGTCAGGTGTGGAGGACTGGGCCTGCATCTTTTGAAGCCAGGACACCAGAGTAACTCCAAGGGACTAAAGACTGCAACAACCTCAACCCAGACTCTGCCATCTGTGAATCTACTCTGCCAAGTCATGTCACCCCAGTCATAGACCCTAGGAAATGGGCCTAAGATGCTTTGCCAGGCTCAGTGGACCCAGCGGAACTGGTGTATCTCCATTGTTGCGTGGCACAACCCCAAGCAGAACCGATGCATTGCCACTGTGTGTGGATCCTCCCCATCACAATGACCTGCTTCACCTTTGCAGTCTGCAGCCTCCTCGGAACCACCACTGCATGACACATCCTCAACTCAGGCCTGTGCATTCCTCATCAAAGGCAGCCTCGCAAGCGATGTCAAACTTGGCATGGCAGACTGTAGCTCCTTGAAACTGATGCATCGCTCTGACTGTGTGATGCATCCTGACGCCAGACTTCGCATCACAAGCCCTCAATGAGGGTATACGCGAGAATGGCATGGAACCTCACGTCTTAGCCTTGCCACATCTCAGAACTGATGCATTGCTAAGGCTGTGCAGTATATCTTCAATGTGGGCCCTCACAATGCTATGTAAACCAGGATTTAATGTCCTTTGTTCAGTTGGTCTAACTGGTTCTCGGCAGCTGGCTAGTGCTTTATTGCAGTTGTCCTGAACTTGTGTCTTTGTCCCAATCTGGTGCACCCAGATACCACAGTTGGCACTTTGTGCTTTTTGGTGCTATTTCACCAAAATCTTGAAACTTGCATATCTCCGGTTCTACTAATTGAAGTTTTATTGTTTTGGTCTTGTTTTATTTATTAAAGTTATTGTATTTTCCTAGTCTGGTGTGGGGTCCTTTTTGTGTTGTTGTTTCACTTTACCACAGTTTGAAATGTTGTACAGATACTTTACACATAGCCTCTGAATTAATCCTGACTGCCGTGTACCAAGCTACCAGAGGGTTGAGCAGAGGTTAACTTAGGGTTGGCGTGTGCCTTACCCTGACAAGGACTGTGGTTGCTGATTGACCATGCTCACATCCCAGTCAACCACCAACAACCCAATATCTTACAGATTATAAGTAGATTGACAGGTTTGCGTATGACCTAGCTAATGATATGTTCTTTTACTTACTCTTTCCTTCCTCACTTAATCTAATTGTGCTACATTTCAATAAAGATAAGACAATTACCAGAGGATGGAGACAAAAGGTGCAAAATGCAGATTATTTAACTTTACTGTAACATGTTTTATGCCACACCAGTACTGAATTTCAGTGAGTACAGAAATTAGTATTGTAAGGGCAAATGTCATTTAGGTGAGTCTGGTCACTCAGCTGAACACTGTGGACTGGTGAACATTATGCTGTAGAGCATAAATACAGCCTCATATTTTCCCAAACAAAAATGAGTACCGCAAGCTTGACTTTCATTATGTGTACTTTCAAGGGCCCTAGGGAAGTCGAGAGATCACCCCAAATAAATGAAAAAAATGGGAACGTGTGATTTTTCACAGCACAAACTTCACATAAATTGGCTAATCATCCAGCATCATTCTGTCCTGATAATCAAATTGATATAACAAATGACCCCAACAAGTCAGGACTATGCACGATTGTGAAAAGATCCACATTATGCAGTCAGGAGTAAAATTGTGCCATGAAAGTCAAGCCTTTAAACGTGAAGGATTGTCCCTCATTATCATACACATAAAAGGTTGGGGTGGGTCTAATCTGAGATGGCATAGTAGGCAAAAAAATATGGATTGGAATGCTAACTCAAGCAATTGACAGTTGTTAGGCTTACTGGAAGCATCCTCTCATCAACTTTTGTTTGTTTCATCCAACACTCTAAGAGGACAAAGGTATACCCAGGCATGTGTCTCTTACTCACTGTGGCACTGGAACCAAGCTACACTTGACTGAAGTGCCCAATCAGGGCAAAACCATCTTGGCTTGCTTGTATTTTGGTTCAGAGAGAACCTGGCTTGGCAGTTTTGACTGGACTGTTTTCACTGAATCAGGATCAATGCTGATTTACATATGGCTTGGTCTAATCTGAGGTGGCATGGACAGCAAAAGGATAATGGGTGCCATTGTGTACCCTCACTACAGCGCATTCACAATTTAGGGCCAGATTTACATCTTGGTGGAAAGTATACTCTGTCGCAATAGTGATGGACTATCCTTGCCGTCAAGATAATGATCCACCAGTCAGATTTAAAAGCAGACGGAAAATGTTGTAACCATGGTGGAGAATACTCTGTCTCCACCGTGGTTACATCCCTCCGACCTCCTCACAGAGTAAGGACTGTCAGAGGGTGACCTCTAGTCTGCCTACCTTATTTACACAGGGGGACATACAGGTCAATTTTTAAGACCCATCACAACCAGGTATACCCTGGTGGTAAGAGACACAGAAAACTGCACAATGCTTCCCTCACCATAGGAGTTCTCACTCATTGCAAAGGGAACATTTTATAATGTTAGAAAAGAAAATCACATTTTGGGATGTTCTTTTTAAAAAAAAAAAAAATTATATTAAGTTTTGCACTTTCTGTCCAAGACATTTGCCATGATCTCCCTATTTTTTGTTGCAGTTTGTCAGGGGAGTCTGCCTTTTATTGTAACACTTAGGGGGTTATTCCAACTTTGGAGGAGGTGTTATTCCGTCCCAAAAGTGGCGGAAAAGTGACGGATTTACCACCAGCCGTATTACGACTCCATTATATCCTATGGAACTCGTAATACGGCTGGTGGTATATCCGTCACTTTACCGTCACTTTTGGGACGGATTAACACTCCTCCAAAGTTAGAATAACCCCCTTAGTGTTTAATAGCATCTTATTTATTTTTTCTTTATACACTTTTGCATCCAACAACACCATGCCCCCACCCTTTCATCACAGGACTTGATGGCAATATAGACATTGTGTTGTAAGGTACAAAGTGAGGCCATCTCTCCTTCACTAACATTTGACAATGTTCGTGGGGCAAGTTTGTAATGTTCTCAAGGCTTTTTAGTACAGCTAACATAATTACTTCAGAGAGTATGATAGTTTATGATCTATGATGGAAATAGTACCAAATTGTTTATTGGTCCTAATCTATTGTAGACAAAATAGTATGTGAACCCTGCAGAGGTTTAAGTAACCTAAATGGATTCTGGTCCTGTACAAGGTGGCAGAATGGAAACAGTAAGGGACAGATTTAAGAGCACCAAACGCATCCTTGCCCCACAATATTGTCATTTTTTATTGTGTTAATGTGTCCCAACGAGGCCAAATTTGCAGCACGAAATTTACAAAGTGGCACAATGCATGCATTGTGCCCCTTTGTAACCCTTTGTGCTACATTATGCCTGCGCCAGGCATAATGTATGCAAAGGGGTTCCCCCATTAGAGGTGCCGAACAAATGAGTCAAAGAAATCGAAGACATTTCTTTGCGTCATTTGTTTGGGCCCTTTTAATGCCTGCTCTGAGCAAGTGTTAAAAGGAGACACACCATTGATTACAATGGGCCTCAATGTGCTTTGCAGAATTAGCATCAATATTTTTGACGCTAATCCTGCAAAGCTCCGAACTAGCATAAAATATTTTGACGCTAGTTTCCTAACTACCGCCATAGTGCACCGGATCCTAGATGTGGCGCACACATGGTGACTTTGGGGGGTGCTAAGGGTCGCAAGAAAAATGGTGCTGCACTGGGTACAGTGCCATTTTTTAAAAATCTGGTCCGAACAGTTTTAGGTTTGGACAGGGTCCAGGAATGTGCGGTAAACATATAAAATGCTATACACTTACGTTTAAGTACTATTGTTGCTGTTTGGGAACCAATATGTTTATTTAGAAGTATGAAAGAAGATGAGAGTGTGAGTGAATTCATTTGGGGGTTAGGGGCATCATGTAGCACATGAATTGTTGTTACAATACATTTGATGAGGATTAATGAAATGTGTCTTGCTAATCAATAATATCAATGACCAAGACATTATGTTTCTGTGTAAATCATGGTGTAAATAACATGGGATTAAGGATTTAAGCCCAGAAAAGACTGAACTAGAAGAATGACATATTGTATTATGTGTCATAAATCGCATTCATAACAAGCAGAAGGAATAGAGGTTGCACTATGACAGTCCATTCACTTCTCCCCCAGCCTGAAAGAATATATTTTGGGGTTCCTTTAAATGTTTATGGTTAGCTAGAGCTCTGAGATGGCAAAGGATGGCAGTGATAAGGGCACGAACATGGACAGATCAGCAACGGCTACCTTGTACTGTGTGCCTGTCAGACCTCACCCCTCCTCTCATTAGCTACTGATCAGAAGACTCAACCAATGAGAGGAGGTGACCGATTTTAAAAGGCTTAGCTCAGCATGCATCAGGGCGAAGGGAGTAGCCAGAAAGTTAAAAGATCTACCACGTGAAAAAATACCTCTAATCGCACAGAGAACAAGAGACAAGCAAAGGCAGCCACCCTTAGAAGGGTTCCTTTCATTCTTTTATCCTCCTTGCACCATTGATGTATCAACTGATCTATTTATCCACTCATCTGTTATCCTTGCACTTTTCCACCGACCCACCCATTGCCCCATCCAACCATACTTCCATCCATCCATGCATCATTTCATATACTCAGCCATCCTTTCACCCGTCCACCTATCAGTAATTCATGTATCCATCCATCTGTCCTTGCACCCATGCATCAGTTCACTCATCTTCATCTGTCCATCTTTCCATCCTTCCATCATTTGATCCATTCACCTTTTCACCTGTTGATCCTTTCACTCTTGCATCCAACCATTCGACATCTCATCTATCCATCCTTTCTCCCCTCCCTATTGATAGATTTTCAGACCTTTATTTTCCTTTTTCACAGTTTTTCCTTCTTTCCTTTCATCCTTCCTTCATCCTCTCATCCTCTCCCTCCCCTCTCTATCCATCTTTTGTCTCTCACATGTACCCTTTCTTTCTGATCGTTACCGTGCATGCTCATTGTTTTGATTTTCTCACGTGTTCCTCTGTGTTATCCAGTATATTAGCTATTTCCTTTTCGTGCTTTCTTCACTGTGCCTGCCAGCCGAAAGCCCATCACCCTCTTTCATTGTATTCCCAGCAGTGTTATTTGTGAGTGTTAGACCTGACAGCCTTAGGGTGGTCACCTCTAACTTTTTGGCGGCCTCCCTCCACTTTTTGGACACTGTTTTTGCTGGTTTTTAGACTCCGCGCACTTTACCACTGCTAACCAGTGCTAAAGTGCATCTTTCCCTTTAAACATGGTAACATTGGATCATACCCAATTGGACTATTTAATTTACTTATAAGTCCCTAGTAGTGTGCACTATATGTGCCCAGGGCCTGGAGATTAAATGCTGCTAGTGGGCCTGCAGCACTGGTTGTGCCACCCACTTAAGCAGCCCTTTAACCTTGTCTCAGGCCTGCCATTGCAAGGCCTGTGTGTACAGTTTTACTGCCAATTCAACTTGGCATTTAAAAGTACTTGCCAAGCCTAAAACCCCCATGTTTCTACATATAAGACGCCCCTAAGGTATGCCCTAGGTAACCCATAGGACAGGGTGCTGTATGGGCAAAAGGCAATACATGTACAATGTAGTTTACATGCCCTGGTAGTGTAAAACCCCCAAATTTGTTTTTACACTGCTGAGAGGCCTGCTCCCTTCATAGGCTAACATTGTGGCCACCCTCATACATTGTTTGAGTGGTAGCTGCTGATCTGAAAGGAGTAGGAAGATCATATTTAGTATGGCCAGAATGGTGATATAAAATCCTGCTGATTGGTGAAGTTGGATTTAATATTACTATTTTAGAAATGCCAATTTTAAAAAGTGAGCATTTCTCTGCACTTTCTGTGCCTTACAATCCACGTCTGGCTGGGTTTAGTTGACAGCTCCTTGTGCATTCACTCAGACACACCCCAAACTCAGAATACTCAGCCTCACTTGCATACATATGCATTTTGAATGGGTCTTCCTGGGCTGGGGGGATGGAGGGCCTGCTCTCACACAAAGGACTGCCAACCCCCCCTACTGGGACCCTGGCAGACAGGATTGAACTGGAAGGGGACCTGGTGCACTTCTAAGCCACTCTTTGAAGCCTCCCCCACTTCAAAGGCACATTTGGGTATATAAACTGGGCCTTTGCCCCTTCCAACTCAGACACTTCCTGGAGAAGAAACTTGTAACCAGAACCTGATCCTGCCAAGAAGAACTGCCTGGCTGCCCAAAGGACTCAGTTGACTGCTTTCTGTGAAGGACTGCTGCCTTGCTGTTGCCCTGCTCCTTGCTGCTCCCTGGCTGTGGTGGAGAAGTGCTCTCCACAGGCTTGGATAGAGCTTGCCTCCTGTTCCTTGAAGTCTCAGGACCAAAAAGACTTCTCTTTTACAACTGGACTCCTTGTGCAGTGAAAATACGACACACAGCTTGCTAAAACAGACGCACAGCCTGCCGCACGGTGAGAAATTCACCGCACGCCAAACCAGAATGATGCAGAGTGCCTTCACAAGGAGAAGATCAACGCAGCGCCTGCATTGCGACCGGAACTTTGACGCACGGCCCACCGGATTGACGCACAGCCGACCTGGGATGATGCAGCCTGACTTCCAGAGGGGAAATCGACGCAGCGCCTGCCGTGCGGAAGAAACTTCCCCGCAACGCCCACCAGAACGACGCAGCACTTGTGACTTCTCTCCACAAGTCCAGGATTCCACGCACAGACCCCGGGCGCATCTAAAAACCCCGCAACCCGAAGAGGATCCACGACCCAGCGCCGGAAATCGACTCACAGCCGTCCCTGCATGGAAACCAAATGGTGCATCACCGTGTGCGGCCTGAGAAATCGACGTACACCCCCTTTGTTTCCACGCTTCTCCTCCTCTGCGGCCCATTGCGGAGATTTTTCACGCAAGCCAGGTACTTTGTGCTTAAAAGAGACTTTGATTGCTTTAAAAACACTTAAGACACTATGGGGGTCATTCTGACCTTGGCGGTCTTTTCGCAAGACCGCCGAGTTACCGCCGCGGTGAAGACCGCCGACCGCGGCGGTATGCCGCTGTGCGCATTCCGACCGCTGGGAGCGTTCCGCCGGAAAACCGCCAGCAGCCACACTGGCGGTCGGCGGGAAAGTGGAGACTGGTCAACCTCCACCGCCACGCCAGCAGAACACCGCCCACAGAATTACGACCCACATTTCTGTGTGGCGGTCTTCTGTTGGCGGTCTTCTGTTGGCGGTCACCTCCCCATGGCTCCTGTCGCCTCCCGGAGGACCAACGCACAAGGTAAGTTGATCGTCCGTGAGGGGAGGGGGTGGGGGGGTGTTGTGTGATGTGTGCGTGCATGGGGGTGTGCGTGTGAGTGTGTAGAGGGGGTGTGTGAGTGCGTGCATGCGGGCGGGGAGTGCTGCTGTGCCTATGGGCAATGTGTGTAGTTCGGCGGGTGCGCATGTCGGCATGTATGTGTCCCCGTTGTGTATGTGTGTGTGTAGGGGGTGTGTATATGTGCATGTTGGGGGTGTGTGCATGTCGGGGTGCGTGTATGTGCATGTCGGGGTGGGGGTGGGGAGGGGGTTCGTACCACCTCTGGGGGGTGGCAGGGGGGTGGAGGGTGTGGGGGGAGGACTCGGGGGGCAGTGGGGGGTGGGGGAGACCCCTATCAGTGCCAGGGAAGGAATTCCCTGGCCCCGATAGTGCCTACCGCCATGGTTTGCATGGCGGTTCCCGACCGCCAGAAACCGCGGCGGTAAGCAGGGTCATGATACCGTTGGCGGTCTTGGGTCGACCGCCGGACCGGAGTGCGCAGACTCCAGCCCGTCGGTCATGACCGCCGTGGCTGTCGGAGTGGGGAAGTGGCGGTCGATCGCGGCGGTGACCGCCGCGGTCAGAATGCCATTTTTTTGACCGCCGGTCTGTTCGCGGTCCGACCGCCGCCTCTCCGCCGACCGCCAAGGTCAGAATGAGGGCCTATATATCACTTTTCAGTATTAGCTCTACATTTACTTATTGCATCTTTGATCGTTTTGACTTGCAAATATCCAGATAAATATTATATAGTTTTCTAAACACTGTGTGGTGTATTTTTGTGGTACTATATTGTGGTATTGTATGATTTATTGCTCAAATACTTTACACATTGCCTTCTAAGTTAAGCCTGACTGCTCAGTGCCAATCTACCAGAGGGTGGGCACAGGATAATTTGGATTGTGTGTGACTTACCCTGACTAGAGTGAGGGTCCTTGCTTGGACAGGGGGTAACCTGACTGCCAACAAAAGACCCAATTTCTAACATTGGTGATCAGCGGTGAGGATAG
Organism: Pleurodeles waltl; assembly: GCF_031143425.1. Taxonomy (NCBI): domain Eukaryota; kingdom Metazoa; phylum Chordata; class Amphibia; order Caudata; family Salamandridae; genus Pleurodeles; species Pleurodeles waltl. The sequence goes on along the minus strand of NC_090439.1, from coordinate 740,440,133 downwards.
GACTTGTATCTGTGCAGTGACATACAGTAGCTAAGTATTTCACTACCTAACCACAGTTGAAGGTCAACTTGATTTTTATCTTTTTTCTGCAATTTTGTTTTTCGTGTCAATTTTTTGACTAAAATGCTCACTCAACATGTCTCAGGCTGGGTCGCAAGCAGGAGATTTTGACCTGGCTCTGTTGGAGACATACACTGCCAAACAGCCAAAAGGGTTCTGCAGGGATATGGGAGTACCCACCCAAGGTGCCTCCAGAAAGGAGGATTTTCAAATGGCGCTGAGGGCCTGGGCAGAAGCCCATTCAGAGGAGGAAGCTGAGGAGGAGGAGCCAGAAGATGGCTCCCCAGAGGATCTTTTGCCATCAGTGGATGTTACCACTGCAACTGTGCCCACTGCCAAACCAGGGAGCAGTGTCTCTGATCAAGGCCTGACCGCAGAGGAAAGGAGAGAGGAGAGAGAGTTTCAGTTGCAAATGGCAAGGCTAAAAAAAGAGGCTCAACAGGAGTAACGGAGGGCAGAGAGAGAAGCCAAGGAAGCTGAGGCTGAAAGAGCAGCCAAACAGATTGAAGCTGAAAGAGCTGCAGCTGAGAGAGCCTTGGCTGAGAAAAAACTATTGTTGGCTCATGAACTGAGTCTCAAGGAGCTGGAGATTAAGGCGAGACAGTCTAAGTCCAGCAGTAATGGTGGCAGCATATAGGCAGGACCTGCTGGGGAAAAGAAGGTTTGTTTACCCAAAAATGTGGTGCCCAGTTTTGTGGTGGGAGATGACATAGATAAATGGCTAGCTGCTTTTGAAGTTGCACTAAGGGTTCATGAGGTTCCTGAAGGGCAATGGGGTAGAGCTATGTGAAGTTCTGTGCCAGCACTGGGGAGGGGCTCCCTTCTCACACTGGACCCAAAGGGTCAAAACACATACCGACTTCAGAAAGCCATTTTACTTGCCAAGTTTGGGATGACCCCTGAGAAATCCCATCAGAGGTTCAGGGACAGCACCAAACAGTCCACACAAACATGGGTAGATTTCTTTGACTTTTCCAGTAAGGCACTGAATGGATGGGTGCAGGGCAGCAAAGTAGATGATTATAAAGGGTTATATGACTTGATTCTGAGAGAGCATATGCTCAATATTTTCTTTACAGAGTTGTGCCAGCACTTGGTAGATAGTAAGCTGACTGACCCCAGGAAGCTTCCTGAGGAGGCAGACCTCTGGGTTAGCACCAGAGTGTCCAAAAAGGGATCTGGGGGGACTCCCACAAAGGTGGTCAGGGTTCCCAACAGAAGAAAGAGGGAGGAGATAAACGCAAAAAAAAGGAGTTCTCAAAAGGACCCCAAAAGAATTCTGGGGGTGGGGGGTTGATATCATTCCTCTTCTAGGTTTGCAAAGAAGCCAGGGTATTTTGATAAAACATTAGGGAAATTCATCCCCAAATGCTTAGAGTGCTACCACCATGGACACTCTAAGGGTGACTCCCAGTGCCTCAAGAGGGCACAGTCCACCACTGGACAGACATCTGGGTTGGCTAGTGTAGCGCTCGGTTGGAGACAGTCCCAGTTAGCTTTGGGGAGCAGGCAAAGGTTTCCCTAGTGTCCCTGGGAGAAAGAGAGATGGTGCCTAAAGCCTAAATGCCAGAAAATACTTCAAAGTATAGGCAGTGGGTCACCATTAATGGGCAAAGGGTGGAGGCTCTGTGTGACACAGGAGCCAGTATGACTACTGTCAAGAGTCAGCTGGTGTCATCAGGGCAGATAGTCCCAAATACATTCCACCAGGTCATAGTCACTGACAATCGCGAGAGTCACCTACCGGTGGCTCTGGTTCCCTTTAAGTGGGGGGGATCTTTGGTACTCTGAAAGAAGCTGTGAGTACTGCCATGCCTGTAGATTGTCTGTTAGGCAATGATCTTGAGCATACTGCCTGGAAGGAGGTAGAGCTCAGATCCCACCTGGCGATGTTAGGTTTGCCTTAGTGAGTCTGCATGGCCACACGGTCCATGGCTGCCCCGGAAGGGAATCAAGGGCTGTCTAGAGCCTGGGTACAATGGCCCAGACAGCTTCAAAGAGGAAGGGCAAGAGGCAGGAGAAACCCACCTCAGATGTTCCCACGGTGGTGGACTGGGCCCCTGAGGAGGAGGAGGCCCCTGAGCCAACTGGGGAGGACATAGCTGACCTGGGTAACCTACCAGAACTTGAAGGCTGTCAAGTAGAGGGTGGGCCAACCACAGCAGAATTCTGCAGTTGCAGAAGGAATGCCCCACCCTTGAGGGTCTGAAGCAACAGGCCACAGCCCAAGCAGCAGGTGACGCCTCTGGCACTTACCATATTTACTGGGAGAATTATCTCCTTTACAGTGAGCCTAAGGTTCCAGTTCCTGGGGCAGCACGTGTGCTGGTGGTCCCCCATTGTTACTGGGCCTTCCTACTGGGTCTGGCTCACGACATTCCCCTGCAGGACATCTGGGCCAAGTCAAAACCTTTAACAGGCTTGTCACCCACTTCCATTGGCCCAGAATGAGGTTGGCCTCAGATAAATTCTGCAGAGCTTGCCCCACCTGCCAGGCTAGTGGGAAGACAGGGAAAAAGCTTAAGGCTCCCACTCCCCGTCGTTGGCACCCCCTTTGAAAGGGTGGGCATCGACATTGTTGGTCCCTTGGACCCCAAACTGCCTTGGGCAACAGATTTATCCTGGTTTTGGTCGACCATGCCCCCCACTATCCAGAGGCAATCCCTCTGAGAACAGTGACTGCACTGGTGGTGACCAGAGCCCTGTTGGGAATATTTACCCGTGTGGGATTCCCTAAGGAGGTTGTGTCTGACAGGGGCACAAACTTCATGTCTGCGTACATGAAGTCCATGTGGGTGAGTGTGGGGTGACCTACCAGTTTACCACCCCTTATCATCCTCAATCCAATGGGCTTGTTGAGAGATTCAATAAGACCCTGAAGGGCATAATTAATGGCCTAACTGAAGCCATGAGGCGTAAGAGGGATGTCTGTTGTTTGCTTACAGAGAGGTACCTCAGAAAGGGGTGGGGTTCATCCCCTTTGAGCTTCTCTATGGTCACCCTGTCAGGGGACCTCTAAGCATTGTTAAAGAGGGCTGGGAGAAAGCTACCAAGAGACCTCCCCAGGATGTGGTCAGCTACATGCTGGCCCTCCGCAACCAAACCCAATGTTTCTGGAAGCAGGCCAAGAGTAACCTCGAGGCCAGTCAAGAGGTAATGAAGGAGTGGTATGACCGGAAGACCACTCTGGTTGAGTTCTAACCTGGAGACAAGGTTTGGGTGATTGGGCCAGTAGAGCCCAGGGCTCTCCAGGACCGCTGGACTGGCCCATTTGAGATCAAGGAGCATAAAGGGGAGGCCACTTACCTAGTAGACCTCAAGAACCCTAGACACCCCCTAAGGGTCCTCATCACAACAGCCTCAAAACTCACTTTGAGAGGTCTGAGATCAGTATGCTCCTGGTCACAGATGAGGGCATGGAAGAGGAGAGTGAACCTCTCCCGACCTCCTCTCTGCCAAAGAAGGTGATAGGTCAGTGGAGGGTGTCATTCTCTCTGACTCCCTGACTCTAAACCAGAGAGGAAACTGCTATGAGCTGTTAGAGCAGGTCTCCTCCCTGTTCTCCCTTACTCCTGGACTGACCCACCTGTGTGTTCATGTCAGTGACACAGGTGACAGTCCCCCTGTGAAGAACAGAATTTACAGGTTATCGGATTAGGTAAAGGCCAGCATCAAGGAGGAAGTCTCCAAGATGTTGACTTTAGGGGTCATTGAGAAATTCAGTAGTTCCTGGGCCAGCCCTGTGGTGCTGGTTCCTAAGGCTGCTGCCCCCGGTCCGTAGCCAGAGCTCAGGTTCTGTGTGGACTACCAGGGTCTCAATTCAGTCACACGGAGTGATGCCCACCCCATCCCCCGACCTGACAAGCTCATTGACAGACTAGGCGCTGCCAAGTTTCTGAGTACGTTTGATCTTACTTCAGGGTACTGGCAGATCGCCCTGACTGAGGGGGCCAAAGAGAGATAAGCATTTTCCACACCTGATGGCCCTTACCAGTTCCAGGTGATGCCATTTGGGTTGAAAAATGCCCCCGCTACCTTCCAACGGTTGGTTAACGGGGTCCCAGCTAGTAAGGATGCCTACTGTGCAGCCTACCTGGACGACATGGCTGTCTACAGTTCCAGCTGGGAGGAACACCTGCTCCACCTCAAGGAGGTGCTTCAGGCTCTGCAACAGGCAGGCCTGACCATTAAGGCTAGTAAGTGCCAGATTGGGCAGGGTTCTGTGGTGTACTTGGGACACCTAGTAGGTGGTGGCAAGGTACAGCCACTCCAGGTCAAGATTGAAACTATCAAGGCCTGGCAACCACCTAGAACACAGACTGAAGTGAGAGCCTTTTTAGGCATCACTGGATACTACCGCAGATTCGTCAAAGGCTATGGTACCATTGTGTCACCCTTGACAGAACTCACTTCCAAGAAACAACCTAGGTTGGTGAATTGGACAGAGGCTTGTCAGAAAGCCTTTGATTCTCTGAAGGAAGCCATGTGCATGGCCCCCGTGCTCAAGGCCCCCGACTGCTCCCAGGAATTTATTGTGCAGACAGACGCTTCAGAGCATGGCATAGGGGCTGTTCTAGCACAGCTAAATGAGGAGGGCTCAGACCAACCATTTTGTCTTCAACCTTGAAGACAAAAGAGGCCCATAAACAGCTAATTATTTTAAATGAGACCCAGTTCACAAGGTCATTGGGCCCAGTTGCAGACCCTTCTTATGCTGCTATATGTTGGGAGGTTCACAACACCACTGATTAGGGTTCTGGGTAAGACTATTGCTGGCCTTGAGCCTGGGACATTTTGTTGTTTTCACAACACCTGCCTGTTCTTACCGTGGTTTTACAGACACTGACTCTGGCTTGTACAGAGTGTCTTTTCACTTTTTGTGCCGTTTCTACTGCCGTACTCAGCAGTGGGAGAGCAGCAGGCAGTTTGGCAACCTCTGCCTAATCTTGTAGGTCAGCTCCCCGAGCACCTGTACTAATGGGCGGAACACGCGGTTAAAGAAAATGATTTGTTATCACACCTGTTTCTGGCAGATGTAATTTTCAATATGAATATATATCAATCAAAAAACTTTCTGGCGTTACCTTTATAAAATGAGCAGTTTAGGGCGGAAGAAAAAAAAGCATTTTGTCCCACTCATTGTTTTTAGGCCCAAAATGGTAGGTATTGCTCTGAGATACTTTTTTAGTAAACTGAATATAACTAATGCTCACACGGCGCTATGCAACTTTACTCTGCATTTGCAGGACCTAATACTATGTAGAAACTAGGCCCTACATTTTTCATGTGTTCCTCCATGCAAAGCTCACACAAACCTTTAACCCAATCTGAGTTAGAGTTGATAATATAGTGGCCTTTGGCAGAAAATAAATCACAAACTTGCTAACTTTTGATTGGTATGTGTGTTCATCATGCAATCAGTGGCTTACCAGCGAATGCATAATTTTTGCTTACCTAATTCTCAAGCATGTGATCCCCATCAAACTAGCAGACATGGAGTAGATTTAAGAGCCCCTGGCACTGCCTTAGTGTAGTTTTTTTTATGCTAAAGCAGCGCTAAGGTGTCCCTTACCCCACGCCATAATTACAAAGTGGCGCAATGCATGCATTGCGCCACTTTGTAATCCTTTGCACCACATTATGCATGCACAATGTATGCAATGTATGCAAAGGGGACGTTCGGGCTCAAGGAGGTCTGCAAAAATGGCTCAATGAATCTACAAGATTTAATTGCACCATTTTTTATGTCATTTTGAACACCTGCTGAAAGCAGGCGTTAAAAGTATGCACCCATTGTAATCAATGGGCCTCTTTTCACTTTGCTCCACTAACGTCAACATTTTTGACGGTAGTGGAGCAAAGCATCACAAATATTGACACTATTGTTCCGAATACCGTCATAGTGTGCCGAATCACATGGTGATGTTGGTGGGGCGCAGAAGGAGGTGCAAGAAAAGTGGCACTGCATTGGTTCCAGCACCACTTTTCTTAAATTTGGCCCATACACTGATGGACTAGTAGTACACATTCCTATAGTCATTAGGTTTATGTACTAACATTCTGTTATAAGTGACGTTTTCTGTGCAGGAAAATCAATATTGACTCACAGGGAGTATTAGTTTACAGACCATGGCGGCTGTGTTTGAGTTTTTTGTTTGAGATGTCGTGGTTTACGTTCTCAGTAATCCTCACTTTGTTTCTTTTTTTTTAGTTGTATTGTCTTTAAACTTGTTTACTTCAACATCATTATACTTTCCTCCTGCCGTGTATGTTTTGCAATTACAATATCACATTTTTGAGCTATGATTCCCTAATACTGTTTTTTGTCAGCAAGAAACTGTGAAACAATATTTCAGGAAAGCTTTCCATCTTAGGCCCTGACTCACAAAGGTAAACTTATACTTTTGTGTAAGTTTACTCTTTTTTAGTATTCCACAGTTAGGGCTGAGAACTCCAGACACAATGAGATGGGAAAGGTCTATCTTTTTAGAAGCAGATTTCTCTGTCCCTGTTAGACCTGGCATTCTGAACGTGGTCTCCACTGTCTTTTTTTCCTCTGTTTCCCATGTTTTGACTGTGTGCTGGACTCTGTTTTTGCTGTTTTTGGGACTCTCTGGCACTTTACCACTGCTGATCAGTGCTACAGTGCAAGTGCTCCCTGAGTTAAATGTATGTGAAATTGGCACATTTGGTTTACTAGCAAGTCCCTAGTAAAGTGCACTAGAGGTGCCCAGGTCCTGTAAATCAAATGCTACTAGTGGGCCTGCAGCACTGGTTGTGCCAGCCACATGAGTAGCCCTGTAACCATGTCTCAGACCTGCCACTGCAGTGTCTGTGTGTGCAGTCTGGCACTGCCATTTCGACCTGGCAAGTGTACCCACTTGCCAGGCCCAAACTTTCCCCTTTTATACATGTAAGGCACCTGTAAGGTAGGCCCCAGGTAGCCTCATGGGCAGGGTGCAGTGCATGTTAAAGGTGGGACGTGTACTGATGTCTTTTATATGTCCTAATAGTGAAATACTGCCAAATTCGGGTTTCAGTGTTGTTAGGCCTATCTCTCTCATAGGTTAACATGGGGGCTGCCTTTGAGTAACCTTTAAGTGTAGTATCCCTTTGGGAGCAGATACAAATTTGGAGTTTGGGGTCTCTGAACTCACAATTTAAAAACATATCTTTTGGTAAAGTTGGTTTTTAAATTGTCAGTTTGAAAATGCTAATTTTAGAAAGTGGAAATTTCTTGCCTAAACCATTCTGAGACTCTCCCTGCTTGTGTATTCCCTTTCTGGGTCAGACTGACAGTTGGGCTGTTTGTGAATCCCCTCTAGACAGTGACACAAAGGGAGCTGGGGTGCAGCCTTCACATCTTGATCGGCCATCTGAGCTAGAGTGGAGGGGGGAGTGGTCACTTACATCTGAATGGGCTGTGCCTGCCCTCACACAATGCAGCCTCCAAGCCCCCTGGTAGGAGTCTGGAGCCAGGCCTGGGCAAGGCAGGATCTTGTGAACAACATAGACTTTCCTTTGAAGTTTACCTACGTCAAAGGCAGAAAGGGGTATCAGTAGTGGACCCAAAACCCCAGATTTTTAATTATTTCTGGAATCAAGAGGATCCTCTCTGAAGAAGAAGAGCTGGAGGAGGAATACTGCCTCTTTGCCTGTGGCTGTGCTTTGCTGGGTTGGCCTGTAGTTGTTGCTTCTGCCTGAGACAGGACAAAGCCTGGACTTTGTGGTATATTCCCGCTTGTGAAGCATCACCAAGGGCTTGGATTGAGCTGGCCTCCTGTTTTGAAGTCTCAGGGCCATCAAAGACTTCCTCTCCCAGCACCTGGACTCTATGCTGAGAATCCTGTCATGCTAAGTGGTGCCCTCTCCAGTCTCTGGGCCCTTGAGAGGTGAAGTTGGCAGAACAAGGACTGAAATCCACATACATAACACCGTGCAGGGAAAATTTAGACGCACCACCGCAACATGGCTGAAAAACGATACGCCACCCGCTTCACAGCTAAAATCAACGCTCCACCTGCATTGCGGCTGGGACACATATGCATTGCGGCTGGAGAAATGATGCAACACCCGCTTGTGGCTGCTGATAACGACGCAAACCCCACACAGTGATGTTTTCTGTTACCATGTGGCCGGGTTTGTCGTACATCATCACTGGGTGTCAAAAATCAATGCAGGCCTGCGCTGATCCAAGGTGCCCGTCCAGAAATCAACGCATCGCTCTCCTGCGGTAGAGAAAAACAATGCATCGGCCACCCGACCGGAGAAGAAACAACACAAAGCCTCTTTTGCAAGTAAGGAATCTACGCATCGCTGACTTTTCCAACGCACGCTTGCTTGCTCGCCTGGGCAGCTTTATTTTTCACACAAACCAGGTACTTTATGTAAAATCAATGTTTCCATTGTTTTCTATGGAGTAAGACGCTTAGGCCCTTATTACAACCCTGGTGGTCAGTGTTAAAGTGGCGGTAACACCACCAACAGGCCAGCGGTAAAAACAATGGGATTACAACCACAGCGGAAACCGCCAATATAGACAGCCACTTTAACACACCGACCGCCACGGCGGTAGCAACGAACACCGTGGCGGTCACCGCCAACACACAGGCGGAAGACAATGTACCGCCCACACAATTATGACATGCCAATCCACCACCTTTTCTGGGACGGTACCAACGACATCAAAAGCATGGTGAAAACAGGACTTGGAAGGGGAACCACTCACCTTCTGACACTCCACGAAGAACCAGGACTCCATTGAGCCCAAACTGCAGGTTCTCCCCATGTTGGTGTATCTACTAATACACCAGGAAGTAGAAAGAAGGCGACGACGACGGAGAGTACTGCACCTAGCACACAGGGGAGGGGGGAAAGAGAGTGACACACACACGCAACACCCAAACACCCCCATCCCCACCCTCACCCACAACACCATACACACTAACACATCCAACAAAATGACAGATACACATCGCCACCCCCTGGAAGAACGCAAGGACAAAATGGAAGTTAGTTTAACAAGTGATATTTTGGAAAATTCATATATCATATGAATATTCATATAGCAATCAAATTAAAAAACAAACAAATATTTACATTATGTACATAAGGCCGTACACTGTCCCTTGTAAATGTCCGTGGACCAGTGGGCCAAAAAATCATGGGCGAAGCCCACACATGACACCTGCCTCAAAACGGAGAGAACACTGCAGGGGCATCAGGTTGAAAAATACAGGAACCTCAGGGGGAAAGGGAGGGGGGCACCTCAGCCGGTGGATGGTACTACGCCACTGCTCCTCGAGGGGGCTCCATGTACACTGCTTGGTCCTGGGGAGTGCAAAGCCACAGTCTCTCAAGTGGGTGGTTTGCCCACTGCTTGGTCCTGGGAAGTACAAAGCCACAGTCTCTCAAGTGGGTGGGTTGCCCACTGCTTGGTCCTGGGGAGTGCAAAGCCACAGTCTCTCTAGTGGGTGGTTTGCCCACTGCTTGGTCCTGGGGAGTACAAAGCCACAGTCTCTCAAGTGGGTGGTTTGCCCACTGCTTGGTCCTGGGAAGTGCAAAGCCACAGTCTCTCTAGTTGGTGGTTTGACCACTGCTTGGTCCTGGGGAGTGCAAAGCCACAGTCTCTCAAGTGGGTGGTTTTCCCACTGCTTGGTCCTGAGGAATACAAAGCCACAGTCTCTCAAGTGGGTGGTTTGCCCACTGCTTGGTCCTGGGGAGTGCAAAGCCACAGTCTCTCAAGTGGATGTCTGTGTTCACAGGTCCTGGAGGGGGCTTTGTGCCCAGTGTGCTTTATCCTGCCAAGGATTGGGGGAGTGGATGCCTTCTTTCACTGGTTCTGGAGGGGTCTTTGCTCTGTGTGTGCTTCATCCTGCCAAGGATTGGGGAAGTGGCTGCATCTCTCCACTGGTTCTGGAGGGGGTTTTGTGCCAAGTGTGCTTCATCCTGCCAAGAATTGGGGGAGAGGATCCATCTCTCCACTGGTTCTGGAGGGGGCTTGGTGCCCAGTGTGCTTCATCCTACCAAGGATTGGGGGAGTGAATGCATCCCTCCACTGGTTCTGGATGGGGCTTAGTGCCTAGTGTGCTTCATCCTGCCAAGGATTGGGGGAGTGGATGCATCTCTCCACTGGTTCTGGAGGGGGGCTTGTGCCCAGTGTGCTTCATCCTGCCAAGGATTGGGGGAGTGGATGTCTTCTTCCACTGGTTCTGGAGGGGGCTTTGTGCCCAGTGTGCTTCATCCTGCCAAGGATTGGGGGAGTGGGTGCATCTCTCCACTGGCTCTGGAGGGGGCTTTGTGCCCAGTGATGCTGCACCTGGGGTGTGACAGTTCCCATTCCCCCACCTGGGTGTCTGAGCCACGAGATGTGCAGGGAACAGGTAGCATGATACTCCATGGAGGCAGAGCCACACTCCATCCTGCTGCAACTTAGGCTGCAAACTGCTGATAGTGCCAGTGCTGGTGCCTCATCTGGTGTGTGCAGGGTCCAGGACGTCACCTGCAGCCTTGGATGGCTGCCCACTGGGGATGCTGCTGATGTCCGATGTATTGGCACCGCTGGGCACGTGGCAATGCAGATGGCGGTGCAGGTGGCAGTGGTTGTGGCGGTGTCTGCGGCAGAGATGCTGCTGGTGCTGCCCGTGGTGCAGGTGTCTGTAGTAGTGGAGGGAGACACCAGACCGTCTGCGGCAGCCTCGGACGGCTGATCACTGTGGAGCATGTTGGTGACTGTCATAGTGGCATTGATGGTGCAGGGGGTGGTGGAGATGGCGGCTCAGGTGGCGGTGCATTTGGCGGTCGTTGTGGCAGTGCTGACCGTGATACAGGTTGTTGGCCCGTCTGGGGAAATGATGGTCACCAGCCTCTCACCAGGAGGCTTCGTGCTCTTAGGTGACTTGCCCTTGCTTTCGTGTCCTTTCTCCACCTTGGTAGTCGCTACTGGGACCTTGGCACTGCCCTCTTTGGGTTTGGATGAGGCCTTGCTGGGTGAGTGGTGTGACTTTTCCCTGCTGCATGCCGGCCCCTTCTTGACCTTGGCAGGTGGCAGAATCGGGTGGTCCTTAACCATCTGTAAGTGGCACACTGGCAGCCCTGACGGGTGCCCCCTATGATCCTCCCTGACTTGTAGGGACCACAGTGGACGCCGATTTGGTGGCTGAGGTGCTGGCCTAGGCTCTAGACATCCTGGCCCTAGGAGAAGGATGGGGGGAAGGTGTAGGGAAGAGGTCAACGTTAGCTAGGAAAAGTTTTTATGACACACTGGGATGGGAAGATGGAGGGGGTGTGGGAGTGGAGGAAGAGGTAGTGGTTGTAGGAGGTGTACGTCTGCTGAGTTTGGGTGAAGGTGCATGGGCTGGAGGCTGTTGTGAGGTAGATGGCTGTTGAGGGGGTGTGTGTCTGCTTTTGTGTACTTTAGGAGGAGGGCTCCCACACACTGGGAGAGGACAGAGGGGACGTGTGGATGGTTGTGAGGGTGGTGACTGCTCGTGAGGGGTGTGTTGTGATGGGTGTGCTGGTGATGGAGGCAGTGGCTGGTGATGTAGTGTATGCAGGTGTGAGTGGAGACAATACTGGGAGGGAGGTGGAGGAAGAGGAGGAGGGGAATAGAGTGGAGGCAGTGGATGTTGTTATGTGTGCATGGGTATGGTGCTTGTGTGAGTGCCTGTGTGATGATGTGTGGTGCTTATGTTTTCCTGAGCCACTTTTGTGTGTTGATGTGTGTGCATGCTGGTCTGAAGGTGTGCTTGGGATAGGCTGAGTTAGAGGGGATTGGGTCGGGGTAGTGGAAATTGGAGGGGGGAGGCTGGACACAGGGACAATGGCTGCCATCAGTGCTGAGGCCAGAGCCTGAAATGCTCTCTGTTGGGCTGCCTGCCCAGAATGAATGCCCTCAAGGTATGCATTTGTCTGTTGCAAATGACTCTCAACACCCTGGATGGCATTCAGAATGGTTGACTGCTCAACAGTGAGGGATCAATAGCCTCCTCACTGAGGGCAGCAGGGCTGACTGGGGTACGGCCTGAGGTGCCTAGGGCGAAGGAGATGTCCACCCTCCTGGGTGAGCGGGCACGGGAAACATGCTGAGGGGCTGCTGGGAGGGCGGTGCTGGTGGGGGGGTGGCGGCTGTACCTGTTGTTGGAGTTGGCACAGAGGTGTCCGCCACCGCCAGGGAGCTTCCATCAGAGGAGGGGTCGCTGTCACTGGCCTCCCCTCCTGTCCCCGTCGTGGAGCTCCCCTCGCCCTCCATCCCACTGGTGCCCTTACCCTCTGTGGATTCACCCTCATGGGCCATGTGGGATGCAACTCCCTCCATCGTCGGTGACTCTGCTCCTCTGCCAGTTGATACTAATGCACACACGGAGAGGGTGACAAAACAAGAAGGGGGGATAGACAGAGGAAAAACATGGTCAATGCCAGCAACACCACTACCGTTGGCGTACACAACACACACTGAGCTGCCCTATGCACTAGGCCATGCCCAACCACTCACTAAGGTAGTCACCAGCCCATGAGGCACAATGCCTAATGCCACCACCTGCACACCTGACACCCACAGGACCCTGCAGAGTAGTAGTTGGTCACTTGTCCCATTGGGATAGGGGTGCTACAGAGCCTGCAAACAAGGGACCTACCCTGGCATGATCGCCCTTGCCAAGTGGCACCCACAGCCCACCTCCCCCAGCCATCTAGTTCATAATCCACGCAAAGTCAGCTTTCTAAAACTGTAGTCACCCCTTTGTGGCTGCTGTGATGCCCTCAAGCGCCCATCCAACTCTGGATAGGCCACCACCAGGATGCGGAACATCAGGGGGGTCATGGTGCGACGGGCTCCCCTTCCACGTTGAGGGGCCAGCCCCAGCTGGGCCTCTGCCGTCTTCTTGGTCCAGCGGCGCAGGTCCTCCCATCTCTTGCGGCAGATGGTGCTCTGCCTGTGACAGACACCCAGTGTCTGCACCTCCTTGGTGATGGGACGCCAAATACCCTTCTTCTGGTGGACGCTGACCTAGAGGGTAAAGACCGATGAAAATGTAATTACTCACCCATCCGGTCCGTCATACTCATTGCCCACCAGTTCCCACCCATGCCCTGATGCACACACACTGACCACCTCTTATGCAGCAGTCAGGCCAGGACACCTTAGCACCCCCCAACATGTGGCTTACATCCACACCACTCCAAACAGGCATTGCCCATGCATCATGCTCACAGTGTACTCACCTGTTTGTCTGGAGGACCCTAAAGTAGCGTGTCATGGGGGAGGATTCCATCCACCAGTTTCTCCAACTCCTCCGCAGTGAAGGCAAGGGCCCTTTCACCAGACACATGAGCCATTATCAATTCCAGATACAGGTCACAGCAGCACTTGCAGTGTGGGTCCTCTCCTGTTGAAGGTCAGGTAGCAAATGAGTGCATGGGTAGAAAATGGCGGTGACGTCCGCAGCGGTGGGAAGCCTCCTGCAACTAGAAAGTGTGGACTACGGATTGAGGAGCACTTCTGAATATATTTTCTACAAGGTAGTCACAATACCAGCACATTTAATGAAAAACGGAATGACAGGTATGACAATCCAAAGATACATGTAAAAGATGTGACCGTGGTGACTTATTCATTTTTCGCAGGGTTTTTTGGATGAAGGATTCAGAATACAGTAAGACATTCAACCAAAGTATACTAACGTTTGAAGCCCTGCCCATTTACAACTTCATGATTTCTTTGCTCAGCACCTTTAACATCCAGATAAGTTATTAAGTCAACAAGATAAAACTAACCACAGACCAGCTGTGTATATTTGTGAGTTCCTCTCAGAATATTCCTATGCCCCAAAATGTGTTTGTATTGTCAAATCAGATAATAAAACCCATCAATAAAAAAAATAAAAATCATCATGCAATTAAAAAAATTACATGATGAAATCAAAATATCCACTAATTTTATTGTTACATTACAGATTACTTACATAGAATATTCTAAATACAGCTAAGCAGTCTTTCAGATGTTAATGTGTGATTTCCTATCTACAGAATTGACAAGATCTTAGGTGGTCATTACAACCCTGGCGGACGGTGTTAAAGCAGCGGTAAGACCGCCAACAGGCCGGCAGTAAAAAAATTGAAATTACGACCGTGGCGGAATCCGCCAACAAAGACAGCCACTTTAACACTCCGACCGTCACGGCGGTACAAACAAACAGCGCAGCGGTCACCGCCAACAGACAGGCGGAAGACAAAGTACTGCCCACAGTATCACAACCTACCAATCCTCCACCTTTTCTGAGGCGGATTCACTGTGGACAAAAACACAGCGGAAACAGGACTTCAAAGGGAAATGCTCACCTCTACACACCCCACGAGGAATCCGGATGTCATGGAACCAGAGCTGCAGATCCTGCCAGCCCTTATCTTCTTGCTCCTCTACCAGGAGCACAAACGCCGGCGGCGAAGACCACAGTGAGTACTGCACCCACGACACAGGGGAGGGGGAGGGAAAAAACAGGGACACACACACGCAACACCCCCACCCTCACCCACCACAACACACACACCAATACAGCATGATACATTATAGTTACGCCCCCCCAACCCCCCTGGAAGAATGCAAAGGCAAAAGAAAATGAGTGTAACCATTGTAATATATTAAAATCAAGTACCCAAAAATATATATATATACACTATAAACAAAATATACACCAAGCTTAGTAGTCCAGGTAGTGCTCCAATGAAGTCCGTGGAACACTGGGCCCACACGGTATGGGCGAGGCCCACACAAGATCCCTGACCATGACGGAGAGAACACTGCAGGGGCATCAGAGAGCAAGAAAACAGGCACCTCAGGTGGAGGGAAAGGTGGGGCACCTCAGCCGGTTGAGTGCATGACGCCAAATCCACGAGAGGGCCACATGCCCACTGCTCCATCCTGGGGAGTGCAAAGCCACAGTCTCACAAGTCTCTACAGTGGGTGGGTTGCCCACTGTTCCATCCTGGGGAGTGCAAAGCCACAGTCTCTCAAGTCTCTACAGTGGGTGAGTTGCCCACTGTTCCATCCTGGGGAGTGCAAAGCCACAGTCTCTCAAGTGGATGACAGTCTCCACTGGTTCTGGAGGGGGCATGGTGACCAGAGTGCTTCATCCTGCTAAGGACTGAGGTAGTGGATGACAGTCTCCACTGGTTCTGGAGGGGGCATGGTGCCCAGAGTGCTTCATCCTGCTAAGGGCTGAGGTAGTGGATGACAGTCTCCACTGGTTCTGGAGGGGGCATGGTGGCCAGAGTGATTAATCCTGCTCGTGAAGGACTCAGTAGCGTCAGTGCCCTTGGCGCTCATGGGTCCTGTGGTGCTTGTGGCTGCGATGCCCTGTTCAGCGGTGCTTGTTGCGGCGGTGCCCTGTTCAGCGGTGCTTGTTGCGGCGGTGCCCTATTCAGCGGTGCTTGTGGTGGCGGTGCCCTGTTCAGCGGTGCTTGTGGCGGCGGTACCCTGTTCAGCGGTGCTTGTTGCGGCGGTGTCCTTTGCAGTGACTCAGTTGCTGGCGGTCCTCTCTGGCCCAGCGGGGTTGGTGCTGGCGGTCCTTCATGGCCCAGCGGGGCTGGTGCTGGTGGTCCTTCATGGCCCAGCGGGGCTGGTGCTGGCGGTCCTCTCTGGCCCAGAGGGGCTGGTGCTGGCGGTCCTCTCTGGCCCAGCGGGGCTGGTGCTGGCGGTCCTTCATGGCCCAGCGGGGCTGGTGCTGGCGGTCCTTTCTGGCTCAGCGGGGCTGGTGCTGGCGGTCCTTCATGGCCCAGCAGGGCTGGTGCTGGCAGTCCTTCATGGCCCAGCGGGGCTGGTGTTGGCGGTCCTCTCTGGCCCAGCGGGGCTGGTGCTGACGGTCCTCTCTGGCCCAGCGGGGCCGGTGCTGGCGGTCCTCTCTGGCCCAGCGAGGCTGGTGCTGGCAGTCCTCTCTGGCCCAGCGGGGCTGGTGCTGGTGGTCCTCTCTGGCCCAGTGGGGCTGGTGCTGGCGGTGGCCTCTTGGGCAGCAGGGCAGGTGCTGGCGGTGGCCTCTTGGGCAGCAGGGCAGGTGCTGGCGGTGGCCTCTTGGGCAGCGGAGATGATGGCGGTGGGCTCCTAGGCAGCGGGGATGATGGCGGTCTTCTCCGGCGTGCTGCTCTTCCCAGACCTGTTGACTTTCTTGTGGCCCTTCCCCACCTTGGAAGGTGTCGCAGCTGACTCCACACTCCCACCTGTACTTCTGGGTGGCTGGAGTCTTCCCCCTCTCCCGCCGGGCACTGGCCAACTTTAGATGCTTCACAGGTGGGGGACTGTCCGTGCTGTGGCTCCGTGCCACACTGGCTGCGCTGGTGGGCGGTGCACTCCAGATTCCAGCGGCTATAGGCACCACTAGTCCCGGAGATGTTGTGGCTGATGTGCTAGGTTGGGCCCTGGAGAGTCGGGTCCTAGGAGGCGGACGGGGTGGGGGAGGTGTGGGAAAGAGGTCAAGGTTGGACAGGAAAAGTTTTTGGGGAAACACTGGGACGGGTAGCTGGAGGGGGTTTGGGAGTGGAGGAAGAGGTTGTGGTTGTAGGAGGTGTTGGTTTGGTGACTTTGGGTGAAGGTGCATGCGCTGGAGGCTGTCGTGAGGTGGATGGCTGTTGGGTGGGTGTGTGCCTGCGTTTGTGTATCTTGGGAGGTGGCGTCACAGACACACTGGGAGAGGACACAGGGGAAGTGTGAATGGCAGTGGAGCTGGTGACTGCACGTGAGCGGGGTGTGGTGGCGTGTGTGCTGGTGATGGCAGTAGTGGCTGTAGATGTAGTGCATGCAGGTGTGAGTGGAGACGAGACTGGGAGGGAGGAGGGAGACGAGGAGGAGGGGGACACAGTGGAGGCAGTGGAAGTTGGTGTGTCTGCATGTGTGTGATGCTTGCGTGAGTGCCTGTGGGATGTGTGGTGCTTATGTTTGCCTGAGCTTTCCTTATGTGTTGACGTGTGTGCATGCTGGTCTGAACGTGTGCTTGAGATAGGCTGAGATAGAGGGGATTGGGTCTGGGTGGAGGAAGTTGGAGGGAGGAGGCTAGAGACAGGGACAATGGCTGTCATCAGTGCTGAGGCCAGAGTCTGAAAAGCTCGCTGAAGGGCCGCCTGACCAGTATGAATGCCCTCCAGAAATGCATTTGTTTGTTGCAACTGCCTTTCTACACCCCGGATGGCATTCAAAATCGTAGACATCCCAACAGTGAGGGACCTGAGGAGGTCAATGGCCTCCTCACTGAGGGCATGCTAATGCACACAAGAACAGGGAGACCACAAAAAGGGGGGGACGACAGAAGAAAGACATGTTGAGCGCATGCATTACCGCTACCGTTGGCGGACACAACAGCCACAGAAGCCCCCTGCACTACGCCGCGCATTTGGCCTCCACTGTTCAATCCCTGGGACATGGCCTACAAGGCTATGGTCGACATCTGCGCACATCGATTTCACAGGAGCCTGACTAGGTGTACTTGGCACTGTACACAGGTGGGGTGGGGTGCCACAGGCTCTGCCAGCACAAGGGGACCTTGCCTCCTAAAGTCGCCCTGGCCTAGGGAAACCCACAGCCCACCTCCCCCACTCAGACACCTCCACTGCGCGCAAAATCAGTAGAATGAGAGTGTACTCACCCCCTTGTGGCTGCTGTGATGCCCCCAAGCGCCCATCCAACTCCGGGTACGCCACCACCAGGATCCTGAACATCTGGGGGGTCATGGTGCGACAGGCACCTCTCCCACGTTGGGAGGCCATCCCCAGCTGGGCCTCCGCAGTCTTCTTGCTCCAGCGGCAAATGTCCTCCCATATTTTCCGGCAGTGGGTGCTCCGTCTGTGGTAGACCCCCAGGGTCCGGACATCCTTGGCGATGGCACGCCGAATATCTTTTTTCTGGTGGGCGCTGACCTACATGAATTGTACAGGGGGAAATGAAAAGTTATTACCAAATGCACTGTCACAGTCATTGGCCCCATCCCTACCCTTGCCCTTATGCACATGCACTCACCGTTGTTTCATGCATGCCTCAATCTCCCCCCCTCTTTCATCCACCCCACTTTACCTGTTTGTCTGGAGGACCGCAGAGTAGTGTGTACTGGGGGAGGACCCCATTCACGAGTTTCTCCAACTCCTCCGATGTGAAGGCAGGGGCCCTTTCCCCAGTCGAACGAGCCATTGTCTCTTCCAGACCGAGGTCACAGCAGCACTTGCAGTGTAGGTCCTTTCCTGTTGAAGATCAGGTATTGAGTGATTGAACAGATAGAAAATGGCGGTCACGTCCGCGGCGGTGCGTACCGTCACCGCCGGCGTACATTGTCATTGGCTCCTGGGACCCACAGGGTCCAATGTTAACCAATGCAGGATTGCGCTACGGTCTTCGACCGCCTACAGCGACGGTGTACAACACCAGCGCAGTTACCTCACATCCCCTTGTCCCATTTTACAGGTCAGGCAGCCGCCATTTCAGGGGCCCACATGGCTTAATTTTTAACTGCGTCACACATACGTAGGCCTAGCCTCAACACACATACAGGCCAAATATCGGATTATGATACGTGTTTGGTGTAAGCTGTGTTTACATACCTCTGAGTTGTTTGACTCTGTGCTTGCTGTTGTCCTTCATAGGCACCGTCCGCTGGGACATGTGAGGAGATGGCAGCATCCTCCGGTGTACAGACCGCTGGTGGACCTGTCGACAATGGAGGAGCGACATGTGATCCTCACCTACAGGCTTGACCGTGCCACAATCCAGGAGCTGTGTGCCCAGTTGGAGCCAGACCTGATGTCAGCTATCCGCCATCCCACAGGAATCCCCCACCTCAAGTGCAGGTGCTGTCAGTACTCCATTTCCTTGCAAGTGGGTCATTTCAAACAACAGTGGCCATAGCATCAGGGATGTCCCAGCCTATGTTTTCCAACATGTTGTCCAGAGTGTTGTCTGCCCTGCTGAAACACATGTGGAGCTACATTGTTTTCCCTCAGGTGGAGGATTTGCCTGCAGTGAAAGGAGACTTCTATGCCTTGGGACATATCCCCAACATCATAGGTGCTATTGATGGGACACATGTGGCTTTGGTCCCCCCGCAGGAGTGAACAGGTGTACAGAAACCGGAAGACTTAGCATTCCATGAATGTGCAGATGGTGTGTTTGGCAGACCAGTACATCTCCCATGTGAATGCCATGTTCCCTGGCTCAGTGCATGACGCTTACATCCCGCGAAATAGCAGCATCCCTTATGTGATGGGTCAACTCCAGATGCACCATGTGTGGCTATCAGGTGAGGACATGGACCCAATACAGTGTGACTAGGTGTCTGGGTCTGGGGATGTCCCTATGAGTTAGTGTGTGTCTAACAGTTGTCCCTCGACATTTGCAGGTGACTCTGGTTACCCCAACCTGTCATGGCTACTGACCCCAGTGAGGAATCCCAGGACAAGAGGCAGAGGAATGCTACAATGAGGCCCATGGGCGAACATAGCAGAAAATTCAGAGTACCTTCGGACTCCTGAAGGCCAGGTTCAGGTACCTCCATATGACAGGTGGATCCCTATTCTGCTCACCAAAGAAGGTGTGCCAGATCATCGTGGCCTGCTGTATGCTTCACAACTTGGCTTTGCGACGACAGGTGCCTTTTCTGCAGGAGGATGGTCCAGATGGCGGTGTTGTTGCAGCTGTGGGGCCTGTGGACAGTGAAGACGAGGAAGCAGAAGAAGAGGACATGGACAACAGGAACTCGGTGATCCTGCAATATTTCCAGTGAGACACAGGTAAGAATACAGACCAGCCTACTACATGTACTTTAACACCACTACCTCTCTACTGTCTGTTGTTTTCACCCAGTGTATGGTCACTGAGTTGTCACTTTCCCTTACGATTTCACAGATGTGGGTCCCACTGTGTGACATCTGCTTTGATTCCTCATGGACTGGAGCTGTGTGACATAGGTATGTTGACATTACATCTGAAAGTGCATTTTGCCACAGTAATTGCTAATACACTATTCCGAAATCACAGACTGACTCCAGATTGTTTTGTGCTTCAAGGGTGTTTATTTAAGTGTTCAATATTGGAGGGGGTTGCAAAATGGTGAGGGTTGATGGTGGAGGAATGTCCATGGCAGAGTCCAGTCTATTAGTCTCACAGGTGCATTGCCCAAATGGGCATAGGAAGTGGAGCTGGGGCAGTTTAAGGATGGACAGGGTGACAAAGTGGGACAGAAGGATGACATTCAGGGTGGTCTCATTTCTTGGCAGGGGTCTTGGCATCGTTCTCTGTCTTTGTCCTGGATCTCAGGGACTGTTTGCGGGTGGTTCTCACTCTGCAGGGGGTGGGGTGCTGGTGTGGTGGTCCTGTGGCGGTGCCTCCTGTCCACTAGCGCCGGCGGAGGTGGTGGGCAGTTCATCGTCCAGGCTAGTGTCAGGGGCCCCTTGTTGTGCCACAGTGTCCCTCCTGGTGTTGATTACTTCCTTCAGCACCCATACAATGGTGCCCAGGGTGGAATTGATGGCTCTGAGTTCCTCCCTGAAGCCAAAATACTGTTCAGCCTGCAGGCGCTGGGTCTCCTGAAACTTGGCCAGTACCGTTGCCATTGTCTCCTAAGAGTGGTGGTAGGCTCCCATGATGGAGGAGAGGGCCTCGTGGAGAGTGGGTTCCCTGGGCCTGTCCTCCCCCTGTCGCACAGCAGCCCTCCCAGTTCCCCTGTATTCCTGGGCCTCCGTCCCCTGGAACGTGTGCCCACTACCACTGCCCCCAGGTCCCTGTTGTTGTTGGGATGGTGGGTTAGCCTGGTTTCCCTGTAGTGGTGGACTCACTGCTGATTGATGTGTCCTGGGGACAGAGTTATGGGCCCGCTGGGTGGGTGCTGTGCTGTTGTTTCCAGAGGGGGGAAGCTCTGTGGTGGCCTGTGACTGTGTCAGGGGAACCGACTGTCCAGAGGTCCCTGATGGGCCAGGCTGGTCATCTAGATCCAGTTGGACAGAGCTGCTGTCATCACTGTGGGCCTCTTCTGTTGGTGGTGTGGACATGTGTGGACCCTCCTGTCCTGTCCGTTGACGTTGGGTAGGGGTTCTGCAGGGGTATAAAAGGATGTTTATTACATCTGTGTGTGACATGGTGTGCAATGGGTGGGTGTCCGTGTACTCCAGTGCTTGCATTCCTGTGTAGGACCTTGTGTGATGATGGTTTAGGGGTGTGTATGGGTATGTGCAGTGGCCATGCTTTGGTGATGGGCGTCCATGCTTTGTTGTTGGATGCAGGGCTTGGTGTTAGGATGTGTGGGTTGTGATAGTGGGACATTTGTGAGGAGTTGGAGTGATGGGGGTGAGGGTGGGGCTATGTGATGGCATGCAGGTAGGGTGGGGGATGTAATAGTTAAGATTTGACTTACCAGAGTCCATTCCTCCATCTACTCCTGCAAGGCCCTCAGGATGCAGAATCGCCAAGACCAGCTCCTCCCATGTTGTTAGTTGTGTTAGGGAGGAGGTGGGGGTCCGCCGCCAGTCCGCTGAACCGCAAGGTGGTGTCTTGAGACTACGGAACGCACCTTCCCCCGTAGGTCGTTCCACCTCTTCCTGATGTCATCCCGATTTCTTGGGTGCTGTCCGACTGCGTTGACCCTGTCCACGATTCTTCGCCATAGCTCCATCTTCCTAGCAATGGAGGTGTGCTGCACCTGTGATCCGAATAGCTGTGGCTCTACCTGGATGATTTTCTCCACCATGACCCTGAGCTCCTCCTCCAAGAACATGGGGTGTCTTTGCCGTGCCATGGGGTGGTGTGGGTGATGAGTGGGGTGGTGTGTGTGGTGATAGGTGGGGTGATATTTAGTGGTGTGTTGTGTGAGGTGCGTGGAAGTTCTATGGGTGATGGTGTTGTGTGCCTGTGGATGCTTGGTAGTTGTTTGTGGTGTCTCTCTCTGGCCTTCGTTCGGGATTTTTGGTCGTAGGGGTTTTGTGGGTGATGTGGGTGTGTGTTTTATATTGTATTGAGTGTGTGGGAGTGATGTGTGTATGTGTATCAGGTGTGTGTATTTGGAATTGTCCAATGTGGTGTTTTGTACGTGTGTATGTATTTTGAGCATGGATTTGTGTGCTGTGATAGTGTTGGCGTATTTCTGTTGGTGTGACGGTGGAGGTTTTGTTTTCGTCAGTTTATCACTGACCTTTGTTGTGGCGGACTTGTGTGGGTGTCAGAATGTTGGCGGATTCCGTGCTGTGGGTTATAATGACTGTGGCAGAATTCCGTGGCTGCGGCAGTGTGTTGGCGGTCTTCTGCACGGCGGTAAGCGGCTTTTACTGCCAATGTTGTAATGAGGGCCCTAGTGTTTTAGGTCTTACATACCACACTGATTGCAGAAATGTTGATGCTGTATATACTACATTAGTACTAATGTCAGTCTTGCATATTCTGAGGACAATTTGGTACTGTCTTATTCCTATAGACCAGCAGAGTGGAGAAACCCATCTTGCTCTTTGCTTTGAATAAACTACAGAAGATCAGAATAATGTTCCTCTCTTTCGTTTGCATGAGATCAAGCAGGACACAACTTGATTTCAGATGTAGAAATGGGTCATACGCTGGCAAAAGTAGCAAGTGGGAGAGTACCAAATCTAAATTTTATGTACAATTCCCCTGTCGAGTGGGACTAATATAATCCATAAACTCTTCAAACCTAAAATCGCACTTTAGAGATAAAAAACAGTTAGAACAACTACCTGATAAGGTAGCAGTTTTTCCATTTTCTAGAACGTTTTGCCAGAACCTTGCCTTCACAATAATAAATGCATAAGTAAGAATAGACAAAAGGCCTCATTATGAGTTTGTCTGTCCCAGGACCGCCATGTTGGCGGGGCAGTCGTACCCCCAACAGGCTGGCAGAGAAGACCATCATATTATGACCATGGCAGTATTCAAAACTGAATAGAGCCAAAGCACCGCCAGCAAGGCCACTGCGGTCTGGCCCCCGAAGATGACGGTAGCCACCTGCATGCCAGCGGGGACCATGTTTCCACTGGGCAGATTACGAGGTTGCATACCACTGAGGTTTCTGCTGCAGTCGCACCACCATGAAAACCCAGACGGAAACCAACTGCATAAAAGGAGACACACAATTTCAGGATGCCATACTTGTCCGGAGGCACCATGGAACCAGAACTACAAGTCTTCCTGCTGCTTCTGCTCGCATAAAGACTTCAGAATCTGTGACTGACGACAGCAAACGTATACACACTTGCCTGTTATTGTTGTACATTGTCAATTTTTGTATACACACACACAACATACATTCTGAAAGGGGGTGCGAGGGCGACACTCACACCTAACAGCACACTAACACGCACACTCACAGAGAGCCACACACACATGCATATACACAACAAGCATGGCATAGCTACCACACACACACACACATACACACACACAAACACATACAAATGTCACAAACACATACATGCACACACAGCAATACTGCACAAGCCCACAATCACACAGTATCACACAACACCACAACACGTCAAAAAAATGACACAACCTCACCATCTCCAATCACTTGGGCCCCACAGGAGACACTACCCAGGGACCCACCACACAGACTTCACTACATACCAACAACAGGCAAAACACACATACAAATACACAATCATACTACTTACCGATCAACCTACAAAGAACTCCGTGTCCAACATTTCATGCACATAACGCTCACACGGTCAATGTACGCAAAGCCACTCAACACACCAACAACACACAATACCAACACAACTAAACCCCTTGAACACACAAATGTACTTCACACAACACATACCCTACCACTTTCAGGCAAAATCACTGTACACAACCTCACATACTGCCTAAGCAACACACGTAGCCCAAAAAGAATAACACACACATTCATACAGAAACACAACTAATGTTTGCCAGAAGCAAGTACATACTACGGAAAGAAATGCATGACAAAGATGTAACCAGGAAATCAACAACTGGTTGGTTTAAATTATTATTTGTAGCCTCAAATTTGAAAAACAAAGGCCATAAGCCAGTCTATTTGTAGAAGTACACAATGCACACAACTTGACTCCTGACTGCCATGTAACCTCCACAGGAAGGGGCATCAATGTGGCATGTAAGCACCTTAGGAGCTATCTGGGTGGGCGGAAGGGGGAGTTTGGATTTTAAAGGGGGGCCTTTGGGATTTAGCTTGGGCGGGGGTGTTTGGGTTTGAACTTAAATTTAGGGGATGGTTGGCTTTTATATGGAGGGGTAGACTTCTTGATAGGGGGAGGAGCATGGGAACTTGCGGGGGCAGGGAAGGTCTTCAAGGTGGAAAGGTTGGACTTGGGGAGGGACACAGCATGTTTAGGGGTATCACGGAGCAGGAGAGGAGTAGGGAAAAAGGCAAACTCCAAAAGGAAAGCTTTTTTCGACGCACAGGTCAGTCATAGCAAAAGGGTTTGTGTGTAGAGGGAGAGGGAGTGGTTGTCTCAGGTGTATGTGTGGATGTTTTGGTTGCATGTTGGGTGCATGTTTGTGTGAGGTATGGTGGTGGGTGTCTGTTGGGTGGGTGAGTGTGGGCGTTTATGTGCCTTGGGAGGGGGAGGAGGGTGTACATGCTGGGAGATGCCATGGTGGGTGGGTGAGTGTCTGTTTGGGTGGTGACTGCAGGTATGGTGACTGGAGTGGATGTGTGTGGGTCTGCTGTGGTACTGTCTGTGGGTAAGAAAGGTGTAGTAACTGGATCTGTGATTGTTGGTGTGGTGTCTGCAGGTGTGTCAGGTATTATGTCTGTGATTCTGGAGATGGTGGGGTGTCAGGGGAGGTTGTGACTGTTGCTTTGTGTGCATGTGTATGTTGCTTGTGTGCATGCTGGTGGTGTGTCTTGTGGTGCTTGTGTTTGTCAGAGCTACCCTTGGATGTTTGGGTGGATGCATGCTTGTCAGTCTGTGTGCTTTGGCTGGGTCAGGGAGAGGGATTTGGGAATTAGGAAGAGGAAGGTGGAGGGAGGAATGGAAGACATAGGGTGACTGCCTGCTGATCTCTGTACGCCAGCCAGTGCAAGTTGAATGCCCTCCCGGAACGAATTACTCTGTTGTACTTTAGTTGCCAGGCCCTGGATGGCATACACAATGGTCGACAGAGCCACAGAGATCGACCTCAAAAGGGCAATAGCCTTCTCACTGAGGGTAGCAGGGCTGACAGGGTTAGGGGCAGAGGTGCCTGTGGCAAAGGAGAAGCCCATCCTCTTGGGTGAGCGGGTACAGTGGTGGCGGATTGAGATGGTGCTAGTTTTGTCCCTGATGGGTCCGCCACCGCCAGAGAGTGTCCCCTTGAGGAGGATTCTGATGATGAAGAACTGGATCCTGTCTCCCCCGGGCCACTTGGTCCCTCTGTGTCAGTGGTATCAGCACTCCGGGTCCCGTGGCCAGCAGCTTCCCCACTCAGCTGTGTCCATCTCCTTTGCCTGCCGATGCTGATGCACAGAAAGAGAAAGAGGGAAAGAGAGTCATTACATTCTAAACAATACAAATACATTACAACATACACAACACTAACAATACATCTATGCCACATAAAGCCCCAGATAGGAACCCTTTAGACCCTGCATCATGTCACAATAACATACTTCCAACATTCACATATGACTACAGTCTCGCCCACTACATAAGCCAACCATCTGTCCCCCTACATCACCATCCTGTCAATTTAGCAATAACTCAAAAACACCAGGCACAAGATTACGTGGCTACATCTAAAGTCCCTCCCCATACAGATCATCACTGGGTATCAACAAATCATTCTTAGGAAATGCAGTTTACTAACAACATAATGTCATGCCTGCTCCTACTCCATTCTTGCTCAGTCCATCACCAGTAGTCATGTTCCATGAAAGTAAACTCATTTTATTTCAAATACAACACAGCATGTTGCTTAACATACCTACATTGTGAATCTGTCCACATCTTTCACAATGTCAAATACCTCAGATGAAGACACTCCATATGGCATACCCAAATAGTATGTCTCACAAAAAAACATAGCATGCCATTAAAAATCTATCTAAATACTATAAAATGTTTTCTAAAGAGTGTCTGGACCCACTTATCTAACTCCTTAACACATAGACAACATTTCAACGTCCTGCGACAGGGCCCTACTTAACATACAGGATACAACCACAGACAACCACAGGGAGCATACCAACACCTCCAATACAGTGGACAACAAACAATGTGCATGAAGGCCACATACCATTGTGCTATACATGCTGATTAGAAACCTCTACATCTACAAACCTACATCATTAACAAGTGTACAGACATGTGAATCCCAATGACCTAATTACAGAACTAATACTTACATAACAAATTACTCATGTAACCATGAATGACACATACACATACGCCTAGAGTTAAGCAAATCGAATGACAACATATACCATAAGACCAACATGTGTATGTCAAATGAAAGCCCTGCTACACTATTAGTCCAGGAAGAAATGAGCAGATCTATTATTAGAACTGTCCAAACAGCCTCCGATTAGCAAAGATTAGTCTGGCAAAGATGAGGCCTCAGCACAACAATATGCACAAAGTATCAATTGAAACATGATGTAGGCACACAATAGTTTATGTTACACCCATGTAGGTATGGTACTGCCCTGTTTAGCATGAACAATATACACGGGCTAAGGGTTCAGCAGCCTAGCCACTTACCTGTTCAACACCAAATACATTGAAATAAAAGTTATTTGAACACATGTCAATGTTATGACTTGAAATGCTAATGTATTGTTACCATCGTGATTTTCACTATGCAGGATGTTCACTCTGAATGAATCTGACATGTCAATGAGGGCACTTCCTCAAACCTCAAAGGGAGTATAGTAAGTTTGCCATACCAAAATCCTGATTGGGGTGACAGCCTCACATGAAGTTACCATCTATTTTATGACACGGGATAACTTGGCCCTGTTACTCATCTGGCAAACCCAGTGTTGCACATAGAGCAAGATCCAGTGGAATAGGACTGGTCAGAAACCAAAGAGCAATACAACTTACCATTTGGGTAAATGAACTTTGGAACACTAGGTGGGAAGGATGACACTGCAGGATGCACATATGTATGTGTTAGAAATGGGGTCTTTGGTTGGCAGTCAGGTTACCCCCTGTCCAAGCAAGGACCCTCACTCTAGTCATGGTAAAAGAGAATCACCCTCAGCTAACCCCCGCTCGTCCCCTTGGTAGCTTGGCACAAGCAGGCAGGCTTAACTTCAGAGTGCTAGGTGTAAAGTATTTGTACCAGCACACACAGTAACTTAATGAAAGCACTACAAAATGACACAACACAGGTTTAAAAAACTAGAGAATATTTATCTAAACAAAACAAGACCAAAATAACAAAAATCCACCATACACAAGTTAATAAATAAAAAACAAAAAGAGTCTTCAAGTTCTTTTAAACACAACGCTAACGTTGTTAACGTGAAAATGTACCTGGGTTGAGTCAAAATAACCTGCACGGGCGAGTGTGCGTCAAAAAAGGTAAGCAGGGCGTTGATTTTTCACCCGCAAGGGAGGTCGTGAGTTGTTTCTTCTTCTCCGGTACGATTGCCATGCGTTGTTTCTTTCCCCGCAGGAGAGAGATGCGTTGATCCGGACAAGACACCTCAGGAAAAGCAGGCTTGCATTGTTTTTCCAAACCCAGGGATGTTGCGTCATTGCAGCCTCCGTCAGCGATGCCGAGTGTTGTTTCTCCAGCCATGTGCATTAATTTCACAGCCGCACTGCAAGCGTTGTGTCAATTTCAGACACGGAGTCAGCAGTGCGTCGGTCTTTTAGCCACTCTCAGAGGTTGCATCGGCGACCTGTGTGTAGATTTCCAACCTTGGTCCGCCACCTTCACCTGTCAAGGCCCCAGAAACTGGATAGGGCACTACTTGGCAGGGCAGGAGTCTCAGCAGAGGCTCCAGGTGCTGGCAGAGGAAAGTCTTTGCTGTCCCTGAGACTTCAACAACAGGAGGCAAGCTCAGTTTCAAGCCCTTGGAAAGTTCTTCACAAGCAGGGAGACACACAAAGTCCAGTCTTTGTCCTCTTACAAAGGCAGAAGCAGCAACTGCAGGATAGCTCAACAAAGCACAGTCACAAGCAGGGAAGCTCTTCTTCCTCAGCTCTTCCGCTCTTCTCCAGGCAGAGTTTCCTCTTCATTTCCAGAAGTGATCTACAGTTCATGGTTTTGGGTGTCCTTCTTATACCCACTTTGCTCTTTGAAGTAGGCTTACTTCAAAGAAAAGTCTCTCTTATTTGTGAAATCCTGCCTTGCCGAGGCCAGGCCCCAGACACACACCAGTAGGTTGGAGACTGCATTGTGTGAGGGCAGGCACAGCCCTTTCATATGTGAGTGACCACTCCACCCCTCCCTCCTGGCACAGATGGCTCATGAAAATATGCAGACTACACCCCAGCTCCCTTTGTGTCACTGTCTAGTGAGAGGTGCAACCCGCCCAACTGTCAAACTGACCCAGACAGGGAATCCACAAACAGGCATAGTCACAGAATGGTTTAAGCAAGAAAATGCTCACTTTCTAAAAGTGTCATTTTGAAACACATAGGGGGTTATTCCAACTTTGGAGGAGGTGTTAATCCGTCCCAAAAGTGACGGTAAAGTGACGGATATACCACCAGCCGTATTACAAGTTCCATAGGATATAATGGACTCGTAATACGACTGGTGGTAAATCCGTCACTTTTCCGTCACTTTTGGGACGGATTAACACCTCCTCCAAAGTTGGAATAACCCCCATAATCTCAAAATCAACTTTACTAAAAGATGTATTTTTAAATTGCGAACTCAGAGATCCCAAACTCCACCTGTCTATCCGCTCCCAAAGGGAATCTACACTTTAATCATTTTTAAAGGTAGCCCCCATGTTAACCTATGAGAGGGATAGGCCTTGCAACAATGAAAACCCAATTTAGTAGCATTTAAATGTTAGGACATATAAAACACATTAGTATATGTCCTACCTTAAACATACACTACACCCTGCCCATGGGGCTACCTAGGGCCTACCTTAGGGGTCCCTTACATGTAAGAAAAGGAAAGGTTTAGACCTGCCAAGTCGAATTGACCGTTTAAAACTGTTCACACAGACACTGCAGTGGCAGTTCTGAGCCATGTTTACAGAGCTAGTATTGTGGGTGGCACAACCAGTGCTGCAGGCCCACTAGTAGCATTTGATTTACAGGCCCTGAGCACCTCTAGTGCACTGTACTAGGGACTTACCAGTAAGTCAAATATGCCAATCATGTATGAACCAATTACATACACATTTTGTATAGGAGCACTTACACTTTAGCACTGGTTAGCAGTGGTAACGTGCCCAGAGTAACACAAACAGCAAAAACAGAGTCCAGCACAGATCAACAACATGGGAAACAGAGGCAAAAAGTAAAGAGAGAATACGCCAAGCATGAAAAATCTAACATTATGGCTGAGTAGAGTTACAAATTTGACACATTCACATGTGCATCTTCAAATGCAGTGATACTATTTGGTTGGCATAGGTCATTAACATGGCCCTATACCCAATACAATGGCCACATCTGTGTTTCAATGTTGGCAGCTGTAGTACTATGGCCCTCATTATGACACTGGTGGTAAATCCCACTTACTTCCATGCTGACTGCTGCCAACATACTGCCGCCACGGCGGATGTCCTCTAACCATATTGTGACACACACACACCAATCCGTCACTATACAGCCACACACACAAATCCGTCAGCCCAAAGATCAGTGGTAATCTGGCGGTATCAAAACCCACACCGTTATGGCAACATAACGCCCAAAACATTATGACCTGCGAATCACCATGGCGGACATTCAATGGCAGTAAACCAATGGCGGTACATACTGCTGTGTTCAAAATACACACACTCAAACAAAACAACACCACATTGGACAATTCAAACAACACACCCCTGACACCTATACACACACCACACCCACACACCCATACCACTATAAAACACACATGCACATTACCCACAACCCTTTACGACTCCAAACAATTGCCAAGAGATAGACAGCAAGAGCTCCCACACAACCAGAGCCACATACCTCCATTACCTATACACCACCCACGCACTTCACAACACACACTCCAACACATCACCCTACACATCCTCACCCACACCCCCACACTATACCCATTGCACCACAAAGACACCCCAGATTCTCTCAGGTGGAGCTAAGGGTCATGGTGGAGGAAATCATCCGGGTAGAGCCACAGCAATTTGGAGCACAGGTGCAGCAGATATCCATTGCTAGGAAGATGGAGCTATGCAGGAGGATTGTGGACAGGGTGAACGCTGTGGGCCAGCACCCCAGAACAAGGGATGACATCAGGAAGAGATGGAACGACCTACAGGGGAAGGTGCATTCCATTGCAGCAAGACACCAACTCGCAGTACAGAGGACTGGCGCTGGACCCCCATCTCCTCCCCCACAACTAACAACATGGGAGGAGCAAGTGTTGGTAATCATGCACCCTGAGGGCCTAGCAGGAGTAGGAGGAGGACTGGACTCTGGTAAGTCAACTCCTCACTACTTTCACCCCCTACCTGCATGCCATCACATACCCCCACCCTAACTCCCACCCTCACTCCCATCACTCCATCACTTCCCACACACCCCACCCATCCCAATGCCAAGCACTGCATGGTCTACCAATGTATGGAGACCCCTCACAGCCCTGCATGGACACCTATCACTACAGCATGAGAGAATCAGCTAACCCACCAAATAACAACTCAACAAGGCAAAGCTGACAGGGCAATAACAACCATAGAGGGCAACCCACCCATGCACTATATGTCACACACAGAAACAATAACACTGCATTTACTCCCCTACAGGTTTCCTAGCTAATGTCTCCAGCGAGGAGGTGCCAGCAACATTCAGTCCCCACACAGAAGAGGCCCACAGTGATGACAGCAGCTCTGATCACCAGGATATGGATGAGCAACCAGGCCCATCGGGGACCTCCGGACAGTCGGTTACCCAGGCACAGTCCCACACCACCACAGAGCCTCCCCCTCAGGAAACACCACCACAGCACCCACCCAGCGGACCCATAACTCTGTCCCCAGGACACGTCAATCAGCAGTGTGTTCACCACTACAGGGACCCCAGGCCACCCCACAAACCCAGGACAATCACGGACCTAGGGTCAGTGGCAGTGGGCACACGGATTAGGGGACAGAGGCACAGGACAACAGGGAAGCTGGGGCGACTGCTGTGTGCAGGGTAGGACTGTCCCAGGGAACCGACTCTCCAGGAGGCACTCACCACAATCCTAGGAGCATACCAACATTCCTAGGATAAGCTTTCCCAGATCCTGGGGATCAGGTAGGACTTGAAGTCCATCAACATCACCCTGGTCTCCATTGCAGGGGTGCTGGCAAACATGGCCAACAGTATGAGGGAGGCAGTGGCATACCAGCGGGCCCCTGACTCTAGCCAGACTACTGAACAGCCCTCCACCTCCGCTGCCGCTAGTGAACAGGAGGCCCTGCCACAGGACCAACAGGCCACCAGCACCCATCCCCCTGCAGTAGGAGAACCACCTTGCATTCGTTCCCTGCGATCCAGGCAGAAGCAGGAGACTATTGCCAAGCCCCGCCAGGAAATAAGACTCTCCTGATTATCATCCTTGAGTCCCACTCTGTCACCCTGTCCACCTTGAACTGCCATTGCTCCCCTTCCTATGCCCCCTTGGACAATGCACTAGTGCTGCAACTAAACTGGACTCTAACCTGGTCTTTCATTCATCATCACCCCAGCCCATTGCACTTCCCCCTTTTCGGCAGAGCACTGCAATAAACACACTTTTAAAAAAGTATGGAGTATGTCAAATGATTTAAGTATGTTTTAGTTTAACAAGGTTTAAACATTGCAATTCAACTGTACAGTAATGTTTACAAAGGAAAGACCTGCAGTTGGCTGAAGTGAACACACGAGGAGCAGTAGTGGGGCACCAACATCTGCAAAAAGAGATGTCAATGGGTACAGTGAGTGGGCATAGAAGTAGGAATTCACAGCCTGCCATTGACAATGTCAAACATCAAACTGTCAATGAAATGTGAAATAACACTGTCTTACCTGTGTGTCATTGGAAGTATTGATGACTGACTGCTGTTCTGTTGTCCACGTCCTCATTCTCTGTCTTCTCATCTTCACTGTCCACAGGGACCACTGCTGCCACACGGCCATCTTCAGTATCCTCCTCCTGCAGAAAAGGCACATGGCGTCTCAAGGCAAAGTTGTGCAACATACAGCATGCCAGGATGATCTGGCTGACCTTCTTGGGTGAATAGCATAGGGATCCATCTTTTAGCTCAAGGCACCGAAACCTGGCCTTCAGGAAACCAAAGGTACGTTCAATAATCCTTCTTGTTCGCCCATGTGCCTCATTGTAACGTTCCTCAGTGCTTGTCCTGGGATTCCTCACAGGGGTCAATAGCCATGATAGGTTTGGGTAACCTGAGCCACCTGCAAATATCGAGGGACAAACGTTAGCCACACACTAACCCATATGTCCCACACCATACGCATACACCAACATCCACTGGGTGGCAAACAGGGCTCACCTATAACCATACCCTGTGCCTCTGGAGTTGGGCCATCACATTTGGGATGCTGCTATTCCTGAGGATAAAAGCATCGTGCACCAAGCCTGGATACTTAGCATTGACATGGGAGATGTACTGGTCTGCCAAACACACCTTTTGCACATTCATCGAGTGATAACTTTTTCGATTTCTGAAGACCTGTTCATCTTGCCTGGGGGGGGGACAAATGCAATATGTGTCCCATCAGTTGCCCCAATGATGTTGGGGATATGTCCCATTGCATAGAAGTCAGCCTTCACTGTGGTCAAATCCTCCACCTGGGGGAAAACGATGTAGCTGCACATGTGTTTAATCAGGGCAGACAACACTCTGTTCAACACTATTGAGAACATTGGATGTGACATTCCTGCTGCCAAGCCCACTGTCACTTGCAAAGAACCTGTTGCCAAAAAATAGAGCACTGATAGCACTTGCACAAGAGGGGGGATCCCAGTGAGCTGAAGGATAGCAGATATCAGGTCAGGCTCCAATTGGGCACACAGCTCTGTGACTGTGGCCGTGTCAAGTCTGTAGGTGAGGATAATGTGCCTGTTCTCCATTGTTGCCAAGTCCACAAGGGGTCTGAACACTGGGGGGATGTCTCCATCTCCTATTAATCAGCAGTGGTTGTAATCTAAGGGCCAAAAGAGTTAGCAGCTGGTCATAATCTGTACATTGTAACTACTACAGTTCAATGCATATTGTGATGGTTACAATTTATTGGTGGCATATGTCCAGAATGTGAATTGTGAACTGTGACGCAGTTAGGATCCATGGCCTGCTCCCCCCCCTGAAATGGCATCCACCTGTGCAGTATGGAGGGACAGGTGGAAATGAGGTAATTACACTGACGCTGTGTGCCGTTGCTGGAGGCGGTCGGGAACCGCCGTGCAACTCCTCATTGGTTATTGTTGGGCCCTATGGGGTACAGTGGCCAATGGTGATGTACGCCGGCAGTGATGGTATGCACCGCCGTGGACGTACCTACCATTTTCTATCTGTTCACTCACTTGCTACCTGACCTTCAACAGGAGAGGACCTACACTGCATGTGCTGCTGTGACCTGTGTCTGGAACCTACCATAGTTCGTGTGACTTTGGAAAGGGCCCCTGCCTTCACCTCTGTGGAGTTGGAGTGACTGGTGGATGGGGTCCTACCCCAGTACTGACTGCTGTATGGGCCTCCAGACCAACAGGTGAGTACACTGTGAGTACAATGCATGGGGCATGAATGCATGGATTGCTGTGTGTGAAGGCCTCGTCTGGGGGTGGTTGGTGGGTGGGTCTTGGGCAGCGTGCAGCATGTATGCTGGGCCATGTCTGTGCTAATGGGGATGGGAAGGGGCATGGTGGGCCATGAGTGTAATAGGCAGGATGGTCTGACTAATACCTTTCCCTGTGTGTATTTCCTCTGCAGGTTAGCACCGGTTAAAAGAAGTGTATATGGCGTGCCATCGCCAAGGACAAGTGGACCCTGGGGGTCTGCGACAGGCGGAGCACCCACTGTTGGAAACAGTGGGAGGACCTGAGGTGCTGGGCATGGAAGACAGCAGAGGCCCAGCTGGGGATGGCCTCCCATTGAGGAGCGGGTGCCCTTCAAACCCTGACCCCCCTGATGGCCCGCATACTGGCGGTGGCCTATCCGGAGGTGGATGGGTGCTTGGGGTATCACAACAGCAACAAGGGGTTGAGTACAGTGCCCTTCATAACTACAAATGCCTGGTGGGATGGTATCTGGGTGGGGGATGTGTGCCTGTGGGTACCCCTAGGCCAGCCCTGACATTGCAGAGTAGGTCCCATGTTCAGCAGGGTTCAGATGTGAAATTCCTCCAACCTAGCTAGTAGGCATCCACTACTGGGCTGGGGTGTGTGGGTCCCAAGTATGCTGCAGTTGGCGGTATGTTTCACTCCCAATGGCCTGGTGACTAGCATTGTAACTGGCAGTGCATTGCCTAGTGCGTAGGGCTGTTCCCTGTGTGTGAGTGTGTTGTGTACGGCAACGGTGGTGTTGGTGCCGCCACTGACCAAGTGTATACTTTGTCTCTCCCCCACCTTTTTGTTTTTGTCACCCGGTCCTTCTGTGCATTAGCATCATCTGCGGAGAAGCAGAGGCACCGGCGACGGAGGGAGGTGAATCCCACAGGACCCAGGAGGCCGAGTCCACCGACGGTGAGGGCACCAGTGGGACGGAGGGCGAGGGGAGCACCAAATCGGAGACTGAAGGGGACAGTTTGGACACAGATACCTCCTCCGATGGAAGCTCCCTGGTGGTGGCGGACACCTCTGTGCCCACCCCATCTACAGGTACAACTGCCACCCCAGTACCAGCACCGCCCTCCCAGCAGCCCCTCAGCGAGTTGCCCGTGCCCGCTCATCCAGAAGGGTTGACATCTCCTTCGCCCTAGGCACCTCAGGCCCTGCCCCAGTTAGTCCTGCTGCCCTGAGTGAGGAGGCTATTGACTTCCTGTGATCCATCTATGATGGGCAGTCAACCATTGTGAATGTCATCCAGGGGCTGGCAGCCCAAATGCAACAGTCCAATGCATTTCTGGAGGGCATTCACACTGACTTTGCGGCCCAACAGAGATCAATCCAGGCTCTGGCCTCCTCTCTGACGGCAGCCATTGTCCCTGTTTCCACCCTCCCCCTCCAACTTCCTCTTCCCAGTCCCATTCCCCTCAACCTAGCCTCCCCCCACCACTAACAGCAGTAGCACCACCACCAGCAGCACCAGTGGGCAGCTGTCTGAGGCTGCAGGGGATAGGCTGGAGTCTCCCCCACCACTACCAGCAGCAGCACCACCACTGCCACCACTGAACAGCCGTCCCCACTGGCGGACATTCTGTAAACCTGAAGCCATGGGTTGTTGTGTGGCCTGCCCCCTGTAAATGCTGTGGGTATGACACCCAGCTGAGAGACTGTAACCTTGCACTCCCCAAGATCTGCATCACAGGGCACGATGCCCACTCCAGAACCAGTGGAGATGCTATCCACTCACCCCATCCTCCCCAGGATGGAGATCACAGATCACAATGCCCCCTCCAGAACCAGGGGAGATGCCATCCACTCATCCCATCCTCCAAAGGATGAAGCTCACTGGGCACGATGCCCCCTCCAGAACCAGTGAGGAAGCCATCCACTCACCCCATCCTCCCCAGGATGAAGATTACAGGGCATGATGTCCCCTCCAGAACCAGTGGAGCTCACTGGGCACGATGCCCCCTCCAGAACCAGTGGAGAAGCCATCATCCTCCCCAGGATGAAGAGCAAGGGCATGTTGCCCCCTCCAGAGCATGTTGGCAAGTCACCCACTTGAGAGACTGTGGCCTTGCACTCCCCAGTACCAATCACAGGGCATGTTGCCCCCTCCAGGACCACTGGTGTTGTACCATCTGCCGGCTGAGGTGCACCCCGTTCCCCGCCCCCCTGAGGTGCCTGCCTATTTTCAACCTGATGCCTCTGCAGTGTTCTCTCTGTGTTGTTGCAGGAGTCAAGTGGGTCCTTGGACTTTGTAATGTGGCCCTGTGGCCCACGAACATTGAGGACTGGGCAGTGTCCCTTCATTTGTACATATGTATATACTTTTTGATTTGGATGCATGTATTGCTACTATATTTATCTTATTACACTCACTTTTATCTATTGGAGTTGTCCTTGCATTATTCCTGAGAGGTACGGGGTAAATGTGTTATGTTGCTGCATCTGCTTGTGTGTATGGTTTTGGGGGTGTTGCATGTGTG
Source organism: Pleurodeles waltl (assembly GCF_031143425.1). Lineage (NCBI taxonomy): Eukaryota > Metazoa > Chordata > Amphibia > Caudata > Salamandridae > Pleurodeles > Pleurodeles waltl. The sequence goes on along the minus strand of NC_090439.1, from coordinate 740,403,680 downwards.
TGTCACTCTCTTTTTCCTCCCTCCCTCCCCTGTGTGCTAGACGGCTGTACTCACCCTGGTCATCTCCACCGTCGTTGGTGTTTGTAGTGGAGCAGGACGTAAATCAATATGGGAATATGTGCATCTCAGGCTCCATGGCGGCGTGGTTCTTACCAGGTGAGTCCTTTGACTTCTGTTTCCACCAGGCTTTTGATGTTGTTGGTACCGCCCCGGAAAAGGTGGCAGATTGGACTATCACAATACTGTGGGCGTAAGCTGGCTGTAGGCTGTTACTGCTGTGGTGCCTGTTGATTCCGCCCTGGCGGTCAGTATGTTAAAGTGGCTGTCTGTCTGAGCTGTTTCCGCCATGGTCATGATTAGGCGGTATTTACCGCCAGCCTGTTGGCAGTATTACCACCACTTTATCACCAACCACCAGGGTTGTAATGAGGGCCTATGTCTTCCTAGGAGACACTTTACCTGTAATACTTACCACATTGTCACAGCTGCAATAGTTAGACATCACAAACTTAACTGGCAGAGGCTTGTACATGGGTTTGTGGCTACTGTGCTGCCCTCAAATGCCCATCCACCTCAGGGTGGGCCACTGCCAAAATGCAAGCCTTTGGGGGGGCAGGGTCCGACAGGCACCCCTCCCTCGCTGGGAGTACATCCCCAGCTGGGCCTCTGCAGACTTCCAGGTCCAGCATCTCAGGTCCACCCACCACTTCCAACTGTTGGTGCTCTGCTTGCTGTGGACCCCCAGGGACCTCACTTGCTTGGCGATGGCACGCCAGATTCCCTATTTATGATGGGCGTTGACCTGCATAGATGACATAGACAAAAGAAATAATTCAGGTCCATATGCACCACACCAATAATAATGGACAGAACACTTCAGTAACAGCAAGTAGGCAAACATTCCCATCCTCTCAGTTGACACTCATTTACAAATTAGCATCTGCATGCATCAACAGCTTCAGATACACCATCATACACCACACCTTTCACTTATTGATAACACATTGGTGCACCATATAGCTGTTCATTCGGGTAGGACCTCCTCCACAAGCTTTTCCAGCTCTTCAGGGTTGAATGTGGGGGCCCTATCACCAGTAGGACATGGTATGATAGCTCCCAGAGGCAGTACACAGCAGCTCAGTTAGTGGAGGTCTTGCTGGCAGCAGTGTCAGGAGTCAAGTGAGCAATACTGCAGAAGATGGCGGTCACGTCTGCCGCATACCAGACCGTCGCCGCTGCTGGCCATCGCCCTTGGCCCAAGTCAGCCAAAGGCAGCAACATGTACCAATGGCAATTTGCACCGCAGTTGTAACTGGCTACTACCATGACGAATTCCACTGGTGGACTTAGGTCACTTCACATGTCCAGTACCGTAGGTCAGGCGGCTGCCATTTTGAGCACATTTCATATATGGAAGAGTTATGTATTCTGCATCATAAGCAAAGCCCTATATTATGCAGTATACCAGTAAGTACTGCCTTCATGTTTAGTTCTCTATTTGTGCATGTGAACAGTAAAAGCTGTGTAACTGAAGGGCATGTGGTGATAGCAATGTACACCTATTCTGAGGATCCTATGTGAGTCGTTCGTGTAGATAATGTGCAATAATATGTGTACAGCATGTCAAGTCCGTTGGACCAACAAGCAAATACAGTCACAGATTTTTATGCATGTGTAGTTCATTAGGTAATTGAGGGAATGTGCACCAAGGACAGTGTCGTTGGATGTATAGCTATGTGGTGTATTGTAAATATCAGAGGATGTAACTGACCTCGACAGCCGATATGTGTGACTAGTATATGGACATTTACATGATGTGTGCATGCTTCATGTCACATATTATTTTACATGTTTCCACATAGTTACTCTGCCATGAGGAGAGGAAAACAACAGCCAGTGTACCGTCCACTTGCAGACCTGTACACCATGGAGGAAAGACATACTATCCAGACATATCGTCTGAATCAACATACTATCATGGATCTTTGTCATCAGTTGGAACCAGACCTGATGCCTGCCATACGTAATCCCTATAGCATAGCTCACATCGATCCAGTTATGTAAGTGCTACATTTCCTGGACACTGTGTCCTTTCAAAATACAGTGGCCCTAACTGCAGGGATGTCTCAGCCCATGTTCAGTCAGGGTTTGAAGGATGTACTGTGTGCATTGTTGAAACACCTGGACAGCTACATCAGGTTTTGCCAACGCGCAGATTGGGCCTATGTGAAGGCAGAGTTTTATGCTATAGGACACATTCCACATGTGACTGGAGCCATAGATGGCACACATATAGCCGTGGTTCCCCCCAGTGCCAAACAACAAGTGTACAGGAACAGAAAAAACTACCACTCCATCAACGTTCAAGTGGTGTGTCTGGCAGACCAATACATTTCACAAGTCAGTGCTGGATATCGAGGATCAGTCCAAGATTCCTTCATCATGCGTAACAGCAATGACCCACAGCTGATAACACGACTCAACACAGAGAGGGCCTGGCTGGTTGGTAAGTTAAATTGATATGTGTGTTTGCAAAGTATGTCTCCTGCCATCACAATGTTGCATGTCACACATATGTTTGTGTTGTTCTACCTAATAGCTTACAGGTGACTCTGGCTATACAAACTTTCCTTGGTTGTTGACACCAGTGAGGTACCCAACCACACCAGGGGAAGTCCGCTATACTGAGGCCCACAGGAGGCGTGTTATGGATTGGACGTTTAGGCTCCTGAAGGCAAGATTAAGGTGCTTGAACACTTCAGGAGGAACTCACCCAACAAGGTATGTCAAATAATTGTTGCCTGCTGCATGCTCCACAATCTTGCCCTGAGACATCAGATACCATTTTTACCAGATAATGGGGAGCCTGCAATACCTGCGGGTGTAAATGCTGATTTGCCAAGAGATGATGAGCCAGATGAGGATGAAGCAGGAGACACCAGGGCAGATCTCGTCAATCAGTACTTCAAGTGACTCAAGGTATGTGATGATCGTGATGCAGTGATTAAAGAGATTAAGCTAGTGTTGATGTGTAGCATGTTACCTCCTCTTTACCATCAGCTATGGGGTATTAGGCAGCTGAAATGCCTATGAGTGAGTTGTGCATGCAGACTGTAATGTGGTATTGTGAAAAGGACAGACTGGTATACAGTATCACATATTGTTAATTTACTTGCAATCATGCTCTTGTGAACATGACTTGTCTGCATTGAGGAATGTTTTCTGGTATGTCCTATCTATGTCAATCACAGATTTGGCGAGTTTCAGTTTGGCTCATCATCGTTGGCGAGTCACAGTCTGTCAAAGGTAGATGGGAATCGTAGGCACACATGAGAAGTAGACAGAAGAGTCCGCCTCCCCCCATTCCACTCGGAGGCCACTGAAATCATCTGCGGCATACCCCAGGGTTAGTCCCTCAGCCTGACCCTCTTCAACGTCTACATGGGCCAGCTTGCTAACCACGCCCGATCCCACAACCTCAACATCTTCTCATACGCTGACACCCAGCTGATCCTCTCCCTCACGAAAGACTTTGTCAATACCAACCTCCACGAAGGAATGAAGGCCATCGCCGAATGGGTGAATAACAGCTGCTTCAAACTAAATTCCGACAAGATGGAAGTCCTCATCTACTGCTCCACTGCTTCTGCATGGGATGACTTCTGGTGGCCTGCCTCTCCCTGAGCCACTCCGACTCCCACCGACCACCCACGCAACCCAGGATTCATATTGGATTCCTCAATATCCATGACCCAGCAAGTCAACGCGATCTCCTCCTCCTGCTTCAACACCCTCCACATGCTCCGAAAGATCTACAAATGGATCCCCACCAACCCAGAACAACAGTCACCCAAGCCCTCGTAAGCAGCAAACTCGACTACAGTAATGCCCTGTATGCAGGAACCACGGGCGGTGTGTCCATATGTGTCTGGTACATGTAAAAATTTGTAACAATAGCGTCTACTATCACAATGTTTATTGTTGAATCTAACATACCCTGGATCTAGCTGTCAGTGTGTTCCTACTTTGCAGAACAATGTGCATGTATCTTTCGACTGACATAAGTGAGTGGCAACTCTACTGTGACCAATGTAAGAGTAAGATCCCTGGAATGGGGACATCTTCACTGATATCTGTCTGTACCATGCGATATATACATTAGGGAGCAAAGGTATGGTCATGTGATAAGGCTTTGCCAGGTGATACAAAGGAAAATTCTCTATGCCTTTCTGGCTTGTGGGAAGACTGATATGTCCCTAGCTTCGGATTCCTTTGGATTAGCCATGCCTGCCACCTTAGCAGACATCTTGATGTTACTGTAAGCTATACTCAATGTGCTGTTTGCATGTCTACCAATAAATGTGTGTAGATGTAGCACACTAAAGATTTTGAATCTATCTATGTTTGAATCGTAATGTAATGAGTCTTATGCACATAGTGTCCACGTATGATGTCCATGACATAGGTTGTACAATATAGAGGGACGTATTGATAGCGGAGTTGCCATGCATCACAGTTGCACATGGTAGATTCATAACACATACACCGGACCTGTGTTAAAGTATGACTTATTGTGAATAGATAAACAATATGTGTGACAAGGAATCTACAATGACACAATCTAAACAGTGAACGGTTCAGGCATGGTAGCTGAAATCATGAGAGTATCTGCTACACCATTTGGGTACACAAGTCCAGTGTCCTTGTACCATGGAAAAATTGAGTTTGCTTTAAGAACAGTCAATGGAGTGTATATGTGGCACACAGGGGGAACAAGGCATGAAAGGTTTACTTCCTGGCAGTGGGTTTTGTCTTGGCATCTGCTCCTCCTGCATGTCTGGATAGACGTTAATGTTTGTGGGGGGTTCCTCTGCTACAAAGGGTGGGGTGTCTGAGTCATGACCTTCCCCTGGCCTCCATTCCAACTGCAGCCGCAGTTGTAGAAGGGCTTGTAGACTCTTTGCTAGTGGAAAAGGCCTGAAGTTGTGCTGCAGTCCTACTCAGGGTAGTGTTGATGCCCCTCAGCAACCCAGCAAAGGAAGCCAGGCAGGCATTTTGTGCCTGCTACTGCTGCATGACTTCCTGGTAATTGTCCCATTGCAGCTGCTGGATTTCCCCCATCAAGGTGATTACCTAGCCCATCATGCCTTGGGAATTTTGGTATGCTCAGGGAAGAACTTCGAAGCATCAGTTCCGCAATGGGCACCATCGTAGGGGCACTCAACCAGATTGTCACCACATTGCGGGACCATGTGGCACCACAAAGGGCCCCTGCCACTAGCATGGACCAAGAACAGGCAACCACCTCCGCCGGCACTAGTGGACAGGAGGCCCCCACACAACAACAGGCCACCAGAACCCCACCTCCTGCAGAAGAAGAACCACTCCGCAAGCGGGGCCTGAGATCTCGTAAGAAGACAGAGTAGGATGTCAAGACCCCCGCTAGCAAAGGATACCCCCTGATGTCATCCCACTGTCCCACATTGTCACTCTGTCCAACCTTTAACTGCCCCTGTTCCATCCTTCCACAGGCTTATGGACAATGCACCTGTGAGACTGAAAAGCTGGACTCTGCCATGGACATTCCTCCACCATCACCCATCACCAATTTTCAACCATGTCCCCATTTCCTGCACTTTAATAAAAACACTTATTGCACAAAAACAATCTGGAGTCTGCCTGTATTGTGAACAAATGTATTAAACATAATGTTGCCAAAATGTCCAGTTACACAGTGAGAACATACCACTGTCACACAGCTGTAGTCCATGGGGAAACAAAGCAGAGGTCACGCAGTGGGGGCCACATCTCTGAAATTGGAAGGGAAAGTCACAACTCAGTTAACATACACTTGGGGAATAGGACAGACAGTAGAGAGGCAGGAGACTGTAAGTAATTGTAAAATGCCGGTGTTGAATTTTACCTGTGTGTTATTGGAAATACTGTTGTATCACTCTGTTCCTGTTGTCTGTGTCGTCCCCGTCGTCTTCCTCCTCTTCACTCTCCACAGGTTTCACCGCTGCCACAACACCACCATCTGGACCATCCTCCTGCAGGAAAGGCACCTGGCGTCGCAAAGCCAGGTTGTGAAGCATACAGCAGGCCACGATGATATGACACACCTTCTTCGGTGAGTACATTAGGGATCCACCTGTCATATGCAGGCACCTAAACCTGGCCTTCAGGAGGCCGAACATCCCCTCGATCACCCTCCTAGTACACCCATGGGCCTCATTGTACCGTTCCTCTGCCCTGGTCCGGGGATTCCTCACTGGGGTCAATAGCCAGGACAGGTTGGGGTAACCAGAGTCACCAATTAGCCACACACGGTGCCTCTGGAGTTGACCCATCACGTAAGGGATGCTGCTATTTCGCATGATGTACGCGTCATGCACTGACCCAGGGAACTTGGCATTTACATGGGAGATGTACTGGTCTGCCAAACAGACCACCTGGACATTCATCGAATGATAACTTTTTCTGTTCCTGTACACCTGTTCACTTCCTCTGGGGGGAACCAAAGCCACATGGGTCCCATCAATGGCACCAATGATGTTGGGAATATGTCCAAGGGCATAGAAATCACCCTTCACTGTAGCCAAATCGACCACCTCAGGGAAAACAATGTAGCTCCGCATGTATTTCATCAGGGCAGACAACACTCTGGACAACACCTTTGAAAACGTAGGCTGAGACATCCCTGATGAAATGGCCACTGTTGTTTGGAATGATCCACTTGCCAAAAAATGGAGTACTGACAGAACCTGCACTAGAGGGGGAATCCCTGTGGGTTGGCGGATGGGTGATATCAGGTCTGGCTCCAGCTGGGCACACAGTTCATTAATAGTGGCTCTGTCAAGTCTGTATGTGAGTATGACATGTCGTTCTTCCATTGTCGACAGGTCCACCAGCGGTCTGTACACGGGAACAGTCCTCCATCTCCTCGCAAGTCCCAGCGGACGGTGCCTAGGAAGGACAACATGGAGCACTGAGTCAATCAACCCACAGGTACGTTCCCACAGCTTGCACAGTACACGATTCTCTATGCATTGAATGGCTTGTATGAGTGGCAATGCAAGGCCTAGGCCTGTGTGACGCAGTAGAAAATTAAGCCATGTGGGCCCTTGAAATGGCGGCTGCCTGACCTGTGAAGTGTGACAATGGAATGTAAGGTCAATGCGCTGGCGTGGCACACCGTGGCGGTAGGTGGTCGAAGACCGCGGTGCTAAGCCGCATTGGTTAACATTGAACCCTATGGGTTTCAGGAGCCAATGAGGAAGTGCGCCGGCGGTCGCGGGACGCACGGCCGCGGTACGCACCGCCGCGGCCGTGACCGCCATTTTCTATCTGCTTAATCACTCGAGATCTGATCATCCACAGGAGAGGACCTATACTGCAAGTGCTGCTGTGACCTCGGTCTGGAAGAGACAATGGCTGCTGCGACTGGGGAAAGGGCCCCTGCCTTCACTTCTGAAGAGTTGGAGACACTCGTGGATGGGGTCCTCCCCCAGTATGCGCTACTCTACGGTCCTCCAGACCAACAGGTAAGTACACTGGGACCATGTTTTGTGGCCAATGCCTGGGTTGAGTGGGGTGAGTGAAAGATGGTGGGGAGGGGAGCGAATGAGGCATGCATCGCACGACAGATGAGAGCATGTGCCATATGGCAAGGTTGGGGAGGGGGGGCCACTCACATCGACCATGCAGAAAATGATGATATTTTTTTTCCCACCCTGTACATGTCACATAGGTCAGCGCCCATCAGAAGATCGAGATTTGGCGTGCCATCGCCAAGGACGTCCGGGCCCTGGGGGTCCACAACAGACGGGGCACCCACTGCCGAAAGAGGTGGGAGGAAATCCGCCGCGGGAGCACAAAGACCGCAGAGGCTCTGCTGGGGATTGCCTCCCAACCTTGGAGGGGTGCCACACAGCAATTGACCCCCCTGATGTTCCGGATCCTGGCGGTGGCCTACCCCGATTTGGATGGGGCGTGAGGACATCACAGCAGACACAAGGGGGTGAGTATCTGCAAAACCTACTATATTAGCGCACAGTGGAGGTGTCTGGGTGGGGGAGGAGGGCTGTGGCTATCCCTAGGCCAGGGCGATTTCTGTAGGCTAGGCCCCTCCGTAAGGCATGGCCCTGTGCCCCCGCCCCCCACCTCTGTAGGGTGCGAAGTACAGCTATCCATGTCCCTGGGTCACCTATGTGTGCATTTGTCGACCATAGACTTGTAGGCCAAGTCACAATAATTGAGTAGTGTACACCGAGTGCGCGGCGTAGTGCAGGGGGCTTCTGTGTCTGTCCTCTCCGCCAACGGTGTCGCCAATGCATGCACTCAACATGTCTTTCTTTCTCCCCCCCCCTTTTGTTGTGGTCTTCCTGTTCATGTGTGCATTAGCATCATCAGGCGGAGGAGAAGTGGCATCGGAGCACGAGGGAGCTGCATCTCACATGGCCCCGGAGAGCCATGCAACCGACTCCGAGTTCACCAGTGAGATGGAGGGCGAGGGGAGCTCCACAACAGGGACCCGTGGAGACGTCAGCGACACAGACACGTCCTCGGAAGGGAGCTTCCTTGTGGTGGCGGCAACATCCGTGCCCACCGCTACAACAGGTACACCCGCCACCCAGCGCACCAGCTCCGCCCTCCAAGCAGCCCCTCAGCGTTCGCCCCGTGCCCGCTCGGCCATGAAGGCGGGCATCTCCTTCGCCCCAGGCACCTCAGGCCCTGCCCCAGTTACCCCTGCTGCCCTCAGTGAGGAGATCATTGACCTCCTCCAGATGCTCATTTTTGGGCAGTCTACCCTTTTGAATGCCATCCAGGGTGTAGAAAGGGAGGTGCACCGGAGCAATGCATACCTGGAGGGCATTCATTCGGGTCAGGCTGCCCATCAGCGATCGTTCAATGCTCTGGCCTCAGCACTGACAGCAGCCATTGTCCCTGTCTCCTGCCTCCCCCCTCCGATTTCCTCATCCCAGTCCCACTCCCCTGTTCCTCTGCCTATCCCAGCCACACCTACAGACCAGCCTGCACACACATCAACACCCAAGGGCAGCTCATCCAGACATAAGCACCACACATCCCACAAGCATTCACACAAGCAACATACACATGCAGACATGCCAACAGCCACTGCTTCCTCTGTGTCCCCCTCCTCCTCGTCTCCCTCCTCCCTCCCTGTGACGTCTCCACTCACACCTGCATGCACACCACCATCAGCCAGTACGTCCATCACCAGCACACCCACCAGAACACTCCGCACACGTGCAGTCACCACCCCCACTGCCATTTACACGTCCCCTGTGTCCTCTCCCAGTGTGTCTGTCACCCCCTCTTCCAAACCACACAAACGCAGGCAGCCACCCACCCAACAGCCATCCACCTCACGACAGCCTCCGTCACAAGCACCTGCACCCAAAGACAGCACACTTGACTCTCCCACAACCACATCCTCTTCCTCCACTCCCATACCCACTGCACCTACCCTTCCCACTGCTCCTAAAAAGTTTTTCCTCTCCAAGCTTAACCTCTTTGCATCACCTGACCCACCCCCTCCATCTCGTAAGAGTCCAAACAGCACCTCAGCCACCACAAGCCCTGCAACTACAAGGACAATAGTCCAGGGCTCCTAGGGCAGCAACATCGGCCAGCAGCAAGGGGACAGCAAGCCCACCCCCTGGGAAAAGAACTTAAAAAGGGAAGGGCCGGCGCGAGAGGCCTGAGACGGGAGCCCCCAAAGACACTACCCTGGCACCGTCACCTGGCACATCCACAAAGGGAGGCAAGGGCCCCAGAGATTCGGCGAAGGAGGGCAAGGGCAGCAGGGCAGACAAGTCCGGCAGCAGGCGAGCTGCCCAGGAGGGCCCCACCAGCCCCATTTCGGGTGTGAAGGAGGACACCCACGGGCCCAGGACTCCAGCACAGGAGGGCCCCGCTAGCGAAAGGTCGGATGGCGACTGAGCAGGAAATATTGGTCCGATCTGGTTCCTTGGGAACACATGTCAAGCACCGCTGAACTGGGTCCCGCCGTGACAAGCACCGCTGAACAGGGCCCGCCGTGACAAGCACCGCTGAACAGGGCCCGCCGTGACAAGCACCGCTGAACAGGGCCCCGCCGTGACAAGCACCGCTGAACAGGGCCCTTCAAGACAAGCACCGCTGAACTGGGCCCTTCATCTCAAGCACCGCTCTGCTGGGCACCGCCGTCTCTGAATTGCTCTGCTGGGCCCTTCCTGTCAAGCACTGCTCCGCTGGGCCCTTCCTGTCAAGCACTGCTCCGCTGGGCCCTTCATCTCAAGCACCGCTCCGCTGGGCACTGCTGTCTCTGAACTGCTCCGCTGGGCCCTTCCTGTCAAGCACCGCTCCGCTGGGCCCTTCATCTCAAGCACCGCTCCGCTGGGCACCGCCGTCTCTGAACTTCTCCGCTGGGCCCTTCCTGTCAAGCACCGCTCCGCTGGGCCCTTCATCTCAAGCACCGCTCCGCTGGGCACCGCCGTCTCTGAACTGCTCCGCTGGGCCCTTCCTGTCAAGCACCGCTCCGCTGGGCCCTTCATCTCAAGCACCGCTCCGCTGGGCACCGCCGTCTCTGAACTGCTCCGCTGGGCCCTTCCTGTCAAGCACCGCTCCGCTGGGCCCTTCATCTCAAGCACCGCTCCGCTGGGCACCGCCGTCTCTAAACTGCTCCGCTGGGCCCTTCCTATCAAGCACCGCTTCGCTGGGCCCTTCATCTCAAGCACTGCTACGCTGGGCACCGCCGTCTCTGAACTGCTCCGCTGGGCCCTTCCTGTCTGCTGGGCCCTTCCTGTCAAGCACCGCTCCGCTGGGCCCTTCATCTCAAGGACCTCTCCGCTGGGCACTGCCATCTCTGAACTGCTCCGCTGGGCCCTTCCTGTCAAGCACCGCTCCACTGGGCCCTTCATCTCAAGCACCGCTCCGCTGGGCACCGCCGTCTCTGAACTGCTCCGCTGGCACCTTCCTGTCAAGCACCGCTCCGCTGGGCCCTTCATCTCAAGCACCGCTGGCCCATTGGCAGGGCCGGATCTGTGTCGGGCAGAGCTTCACGAAGCACTCTGGGCACCATGCCTCCTCCAGAACCAGTGGAGTCTGTAATCCACTTGATGGACTGTGGCTTTGCACTCCCCAGGATGGTCCAGTGGGCAATCCACCCACTGTAGAGACTTGTGAGACTGTGGCTTTGCACTCCCCAGGATGGTACAGTGGGCAAACCACCCACTGTAGAGACTTGTGAGACTGTGGCTTTGCACTCCCCAGGATGGTACAGTGGGCAATCCACCCAGTGTAGAGACTTGAGAGACTCTGGCTTTGCACTCCCCAGGATGTTACAGTGGGCAATCCACCCACTGTAGAGACTTGAGAGACTGTGGCTTTGCACTCCCCAGGATGGTACAGTGGGCAATCCACTCACTGTAGAGACTTGAGAGACTGTGGATTTGCACTCCCCAGGATGGTACAGTGGCCATGGAGGCCCCTCGTGGATCTGGCGTCGTGGACTCATGTGGCTGAGGTGCCCCCCCTTCCCTTCCCCCTGAGGTGCCTGTAGTTTTACTATCTGATGCCCCTGCAGTGTTCTCTCCAATGGAATCGGGTCTCGTGTGTTGGCTTTGCCCATGTGTTTAGGCCCACTGGCCCACGAACAATGGATGATAGCCAATATGGGCCGGACTTTTGAGCTATGTATATATTGTTAATGTTGTAATATATATTTTTCATATTTCACTTAACTTCAAAAATGCTATAAATACTTCAATTTTCGTGATAATTTTATTTTGTCTTTGCATTCTTCCAGGGGGTTTGGGGGGTGTCACTCTGAATTGTTGCACTGCATTGGTGTGTAGGTAGTTGGGGGGGGCAGGGAGGTGGGTGTTTCACGTATGTGTGTGCCCGTAACCTTTTCTCCTACCCCCTCCCCTGTGTCGTAGGTGCAGCACTCACCGTTCTCGTGTGCGCCGGCGTTCGTGCTCCTGGTAGAGGAGCAGGTAGACAATAGCTGGTAGGATGTTTAATTCGGGTTCCATGCTGTCCAGATTCCTCGTGGAGTGTGTAGGGGTGAGCGTTTTCCCGTTCGTGGTCTGTTTCCGCTGTGTTTTTATCGGAGGGGCTCCCTCCCCAGAAAAGGTGGCGGATTGGTGAGTCGTAATAGGGTGGGCGGTACATTATCTGCCGCCTGCCTGTTGGCGGTGACCGCCGCACTGTTTGTTTGTCCCGCCGTGGCGGTCGGAGTGTTAAAGTGGCGGTCTGTGTTGGCGGTTCCCGCCAGGGTCAGAATTCCATTTTTTGGACCGCTTGCCTGTTGGCGGGTTGGCCGCCGCTTTAACACCGACCGCCAGGGTTGGAATGACCCCCATAGTGTCCACGTATGATGTCCATGACATAGGTTGTACAATATAGAGGGACGTATTGATAGCGGTGTTGCCATACATCACAGTTGCACATGGTAGATTCATGACACATACACCGGACCTGTGTTAAAGTATGACTTATTGTGAATAGATAAACAATATGTGTGACAAGGAATCTACAAAGACACAATCTAAACTGTGAACGGTTCAGGCATGGTAGCTGAAATCATGAGAGTATCTGCTACACCATTTGGGTACACAAAAGTCCAGTGACCTTGTACCATGGAAAAATTGAGTTTGCTTTAAGAACAGTCAATGGAGTGTATATGTGCACACAGGGGGAACAAGGCATGAAAGGTTTACTTCCTGGCAGTGGGTTTTGTCTTGGCATCTGCTCCTCCTGCATGTCTGGATAGACGTTCATGTTTGCGGGGTGTTCCTCTGCTACAAAGGGTGGGGTGTCTGAGTCATGACCTTCCCCTGGCAGGGCCTCCATTCCACCTGCAGCCACAGTTGTAGAAGGGCTTGTAGACTCTTTGCTAGTGGAAAAGGCCTGAAGTTGTGCTGCAGTCCTACTCAGGGTAATGTTGATGCCCCTCAGCAACCCAGCAAAGGAAGCCAGGCAGGCATTTTGTGCCTGCTACTGCTGTATGACTTCCTGGTAATTGCAGCTGCTGGATTTCCCCCATCAAGGTGATTACCTAGCCCATCATGCCTTGGGAATTTTGGTATGCTCCCAAGACATGGGAGATGGTTTCCTGGTCAGTATTGTCCCTTGGAGCCCCCATCTGCTGGCCTGCAGCATCCGTCCCATGCACCCTACCCCAACATGCCAGTGCCCTTGGCACTGTGTGCCCACTGCCAGTGGTGGCAGGAGCATCATTGTCAGGGGTGACAAGAGGAAACTCAGGTACCTGTACTGTGGGGCACACAATGGATGATACAGTCCTTGAGAAACAGGTTTGAGGTGAATGGTTGCCTGTGATGTAGATGCAACAGGGCTGGGAGGTGTTGATGTGGGCAGGTTGAGTCTGACAGTTATTGACTTACCAGGTGTCCCTGATGGGCCAGCTTCCTCTTCAGTGTCAACACATCCAGGGGTGTTTTCCTCACTGTGGCCTTCATCCAGAGGGGTTTTGGAAGTCTCTGGTATACTGTCCATGGTGACATTAGCAAGGTTACCTGTGGGAGAAGTGGAACACAGAGTTGTTGTTATATTTAGGGTATGGTTGATGTTGTGTGAGATGCAGACAGTTCCTTAACATGATCCCCGGAAATGACAATGACAGCTGCTGTGTAATCTTGCTTACTACAACATGAGACTGTAATTTCTATACCATACACCATGTTTATGGCTGTTAAGCATTGTTGGTAATGATTGATCTGCTGATATTATCTTACGTTGTCAGATTATTGCATGGGCATTCATCTTTGTTGCCTTCTGAAGTGGCTGACATGATACATGGCACAACAAAGAGGTTTAAAATGCACATAGCACTGGTTGTACTGCATGTGCATCCACTTTTACATCAATATTTCCATCCCAGGTGATCACATTTTAATTTAAGGTATCTTTATTCTATAGGCATTGTGATTGGGCACTCAGCTAGCTGTGTTGTCTTGGTGATGGTAGTGGGAGTTGGCCATTGCATTGCTGTCATTGCTATTCACTGTTACACACTTGCACAATCAAGATGGCTTATATTGGTAGTTAGTTTCACATGCATGACACATCACATTTTGTGCACTGTGTATTGCATTCTAGAAATTGAATTGCTATAAGTTGCCAGTACTTCACATGCCATTTCCAAGGGCTGTGGAGCCAGGTGAGTTTAGTGGACATGTGGCATGTCAGAGAGGGGTATTGGACCGTTTGGACAGAGGTGTGGTGGGTTGCATGTGAATTGGGGTGGGTTAAGGTGGTGAAAGAGCATGCAGGACATCATAAATGGGTGACACTTATTTTGTGAGGCCTTACTAGCCTCCACTCCCCCAGGTATTCTTGTCAGTAATACCTTCTCTTCCCAAGATGTGAAAGTAGGGGGAGGAGATGGGGGTCCACTGCCAGTCTTGGGTACTGCCAGCTGGTGCCTGGAGGCCATGGAACATACCTTCCCACTAAGGGCATTCCACCTCTTCCTGATTTCTTCCCTTGTGCGTGGATAGATCCTACAGAATTGCCCCTTTCAACTATTTGCCACAACTCCTTTTTCCTGACAATTGATGTTTGCTGGACCTGTGCTCCAAGCAGGTTGGCTTTACCCTGACAATTTCGTCCACCATGACCCTCAACACTTCATCCGTGAAATGTGGGTGTTTTTGTGGGGACATGGTAGTGGTGGTGAAGATGGTGTGGTTGTGTTCAAAGATGAAAGGCTGGAGTAAAAGGTAAGCTGTGAGGTGTGGGTGCTGTGATGTGAGTGGGTGACAGTTGTGGATTGTGCACAGTAGTAAAATGTCGGTTGTGTATGTTGTGCAGGTGTGTGATGTGTGCGTAGTGAAAAGTATGTTGATGCCTAATATTGTTTTTCCTATTTCGGTGCACGATTTTGCTTTTCTGTGGCTCTGTGTGGCATTCAGGTTGCAAAGAATTGTAGGTTGTGTAGGTGTGGGTTATATAGTGCAGTGTGTAGGTGTGTCGTGTGTGTGGATATGTGTCAGGTGTGTTCAGTGTGCTGTGAGTTGAGACCGCCGCAGTTGCACCGCCAATGGTGTTCCATCATGGAAGAACTGCTGTTGTGATTTGTGGATCATTATCTGATGGGTGTATTTCTGTCAGGCTGGCAGGGCTGGGGATTGGACCACCTCTTTTCCATCCTCCAATGTCCTGGCAGTTTCAGGAATTTGGCTGTTTTTTTGCAGACGTCTCAGTGTGTCTCTTAATACGGCAGTCGGGTTGCCGCCAACATGGCGGCCTTTTGGCAGCCGTCACCGCGGTGGTCTTACCATCAGACTGACAAAGTCGTAATGAGGCCCAAAATGTTTGACCAATACTGGCTGAGCCCCAGAGCAGTCAGCCAGGTTATAATATATCTCAGCCAAGGGAACTTTACTATCTGTGATCAACTGATAACATTGGGGGAGTTTCTGTGTATGGTTCTAGCTCTCCAGTTGTCCATTTGTGAATCCAATTCAGGATAGGCCTCAATTTTTGCAGTCTTTGCAATTGGCTTCGGGGCAAGATCGAGCCATAGTGGAAGCAACCAAATGCTCTAGGGGAGGTAAATACGTCATCTAATAAAATTATTAGTTTCTTTTCCAAGAGTCTTTATATTACAATGGCCTGGAGCTCAGAACCACGTAGAGCAGAAGTGTCAGTCTACACCCTATAGATTTCAAAGGCAGGATTTATGGGATGAAAAGTTGTGCGATTTTTAAACTTAAGTATTGCTAATACTCTATGGCTCAACTAAAATGATTTTGTTTGTAAATTGTGAGAAACTTGCGTGGGAATCAGTTCTTCTGATTCTGAGATAATCAAATTTGAACAACCACACGAGGACACTTTCTCCCAAAATTGTCATGCCTATAAAAAAATAATTAATTAATGAACTCCTAGCCGGTTAACCACAACATCTCAACATGGAACCTGAGCTGTACCTGCTTCCGTTTAGTATGCTCTAAGTCATTTCCAGGCACACAATCAACAAGCATAGCTCGAATCAATGCTACCTTCGGAGATCTAGTGACCCCCCCTACCCGACTCCATGGAAACATCACCACAGAGTAATGGGTGACCTGGTTGTGAAAATTGGGGCATAGGTAAAACAGCTGTAATACAAACTGTTATTAGACATGTGTTTGTCGCTATAAGAGTCAATGACAAGAGTTTTAAGTAGTTTAAAATGTTTATTTAGAGTAATAATTAAAATAGTTGTATTAGTCAATTAAGTTTACGGAATATTGCATAAAGTGTGTCCTGAAATCTGTCTCTACGCTAAGAAGCTTCTGTAAAGCAGTCTAACCAGCAAAGCTATCAGTGCTCATAGATGCAACAGACCTAAATAGGAGTACTGTAGCCACTGTATCTTGCTGTCAAAAGTTCTAGAAAAAAGAGTTGGTAAATGACATTGCTCAAAAGCAATCACAAAAGTAATTATTTCTGCTGTCTTCCTTTCACCCAGTCTTTCAGCCTATCAGCTCATAAGCCTCTGACTATCATAGCTGCTCAGTTCAGTCTAGTTGGATCTGGGTCCCTCTCTCCTGTTCTCTCTGTCTAAACCCCCACGGCTGCTCAACTTTGCTCTAACTTGCTTCTCCTCTTCTTTCTCCATAGGGCACTTTTAGAAAAATATACAAAAGAAACAATTTCAATACAATGGAAAGCTTCATGTAAAGTGTCTTCATGCTATTGGAAGGCATTCATAGATGTAGAGTTTCTCAACAAAGAGTGATTCAGACTTGTCACATGAATAGCTTTCGTAGAGGGTGAATTCGCAATACACATGAAAGTTCCCATGCTCTTTTGCTTCTGAAAAATAAATACTCTTGTCACATCCTTCTTTCACATCTTTTACACTGTAAGCCTGTTCATCAAGATGCAAGTTTATATTTTAATCTTTGTAATTTGTGCATTACAAACAGGTCAATAAGGCAGAAAAGAATAATATAATACAGCCCTCTTTGTTTGAACAGGAAGAAGTTTGTATCGTGCATAGGCCATGCAAAAGTTAGAACAGAAACATTTATGTCAAGTTAAGTTTTAAAGAATGTGTTAACTTTAGCTGTTGAGCAAATCAGGCAACATAGGTCATGCAGAGTTTAAAACATGAATGTGCATTTCAAAAAGGTAGCTTTTGGTTAGGCTTAGTCTCACTCATTCAGATTAATAAAAGGTATTGATTTTTATTTTTCATAAAGGTTTTGTAACTTCCTCCCTTTGATGTGTTGGAACCATAACAAATCTTTCTCAATACATTTATTTATTATAATGCACACCTCGTTTGTGTTATCATGAGATTCTTGTATTTTTCTTTTCAGGTTTTCTCCTTTCAGTTTCCTATATCCCTCAAAAACCCTGTCACTAAATTCTACATCTCACTTCATTCTTTTGTACATTTCTCTTACTCTATTCCTTATCAGAATCATTGTATTGGTTTATTTATGCCTAGTGGAGACAGAAAACAGGATATTACAACTAACATAGGCACTAGTATAGCTTAAAGAATCCCTTCTTTAAGTCAGACAGGTACTTTTGCAAATCTTTTGGAAAAGCTTTAAACCATAGTAGTAGTTACTAAATGTTCAAGATAAAGCTTTATGTCAATAATGTTCTTCGCATGCTCCATCTTTCTGCTTTTATCAGTTATGTAGCTACAGCAATTTTCTATTCTTAGCATCTTTCAGGCTCTGCACTTTTAGCTAGAAGAATGTCTAATGTATAACTACAAGCTCTGTGTTTTCTAACAGTATAGCTCTAGATGTACTTGTTGCTAATCTATTAACTGCATTTGAAAGCTTTTTTTTCTCACGTTTCAGAATTACACCTACAGCAGGTATCATGGCACTAATTATTTCTCCCACTAGTTTAGTGTTGATATTTCCCAATGGTACTTTCTTCCCACTTATTCTTATTTTGAACACAGATGTGTGTCTCTTATCTAGCTTTAGTTTAGGTACAGGCATTTTCTTTCTAAATCCATCCTCTTCATTTTTCCATACATTCCTTTGGACACCCTCTTACTTATATGCACTTCTTGTAAGTTGCTCAATTGTCTCTTCTACCATTTAAATAAAAACTTTTTATTGTGAGTTCATTAAGCAGGTTAAAGTTTTCTCATGTGCCTTTACAGTATTTATAGGAAGTAAGGGTCTAAAATAATGCTGAACTGTTCCCATTTCTTTAGCTTGTGGATATAAATTAATGATTTTCATTAGAAAACACAATTTTGAAATTAGAATAATAATATTTGAAATGTTGTTGTCTATAAACTAAACTATACTACAAGAGGTAGCATATGAAAGTGGAATGTGGTGGAATAGGACTTGCTCATTGGCTAAAGATGGCATGTGTACACAAACAATAGTCCTTAATTTCTAAAACGTTAGTGGATTGTTGTACTAATCTAGAATAAACATTCATTGAATATTCTTTTTACCTATAATCTACAAATGATGTCTTTAAATCATCTTCATCTACAATTGGTTTCTGTGTTGAATTAACAAAATCTATCCCAGTTTTCTCTGTGTCAGGTATGAAGTGTATTATTAAAATTATTGTTATTCCTACCACAACTATCAGTGTATGTAAAGTCCCTAAGAATATCTTAACTCTAGTTCTATTTGCAGCACACAAGTTGTCTCTACAATGAGATCCAATATGGCCTTAGTTACAGCAAGTATAGCTTGTTGAGCTGAACAATTTCAATGCATTTCTTTTTCAAGTTAGCTTTTTTTCTGAATTAGTCTTTCTTTTTAGTCTTGCTAATGTTTTTTCTTTGTACTTTCTTCATGGCCTTTTAGTTTGTAAATAACAATAAATCTCCATATAGTCAATCCCTAACTCTACTCTGTGTTCTTCCAAGTGTTATCCATAGTATTTCATATTCTTTTACTCAGACATTGGTATTCTTTTTATCTTCTTTCAAACTTTCATTTTATTCGACTTCTTATTGTTTTAGCAGTTCATGTAATGTTTCAGTCTTTTGAGTGCCTAATGCTCTGTAGCTACAGTTATTCATTACTTTTGCAATTAGGGCTTTCAAGGAGGTTCTGGCTGTTCTTTGCTCCAATCAAGTAGATCAGAAATAGGAGCATTCAAGATCTGGCTTAGATAATATGTCCATTCAGGTGATGAAAATCTTCAACAAAGTTCTCAAGCTATTTTTAACATTCTGAGTATGGTTAATTCTTCTTCAACGTTACTTGTACCACCTGATTCTGCTTCTTTGTTGATTGTCAGTGATATTGATTCAGCGGGCACACTCAATCATTGATTTTTTTGTTCTATCTTTCAGGCCAGCTGTCATTATGTGGATTTCTTTTTCTCTTTAATCCAGAGCTTTTACCCTCTCCTTGATCTCCAGGATGGTCTGCATGTGCTGTCACTG
Organism: Pleurodeles waltl; assembly: GCF_031143425.1. Taxonomy (NCBI): domain Eukaryota; kingdom Metazoa; phylum Chordata; class Amphibia; order Caudata; family Salamandridae; genus Pleurodeles; species Pleurodeles waltl. The sequence goes on along the minus strand of NC_090439.1, from coordinate 740,384,266 downwards.
TCTCAGAACTTCCTTCACCAAAGGATACAATCAATATTTCTTAATCAGCACTCTGTGAGATGCCTGGCAATTAGACCACTTCACATGTTAGAGATTCTTCACCCCTAATTCCTTATTGCAGTCTCTGATCATAATCTTGTTTCCCCTGATTTTCTTGACATACAATGGGTGGTGGTACATACAGCAGCATGATTTCTTCATGCGGATTTCTTGTTCTTTGGGTGTGTGATGTGTACACCCAACTTAGAATCCCTGAACACTTGACTGCCATAATCGTGATCACTAATACTTGAGGGGGTCTTTTCCAAAACAACTCTAAACAGGACTTTCTCACACTATTCTCTGCCAGGACCCAGTCTCCAAGACTCAGGTTGTGGCACTGGTCTTGACTTGGATTTCAGTCACAGCTTCAATCAACCTTTTAAAAGACTGAATATACCACATTAGCCAGCCCTTTGCAATAATTGAGAACCATGTAATTTGTAATATCCACAAGTGCGTTTTCCGGAACTACAGTTAGTCTCATTGCATGATCCATCAGGACCTTATGGAGTGGTAAGCCAGTTTTCTTGTCAGGTGTACTTCACAGACTCATCAGTACTAAGATCAAAGCATCAGGTCATTTTAATGATGTGGATGCACATACTTTCACCAATCTTGATTTGACAGTGCCATTCAATTGCTCCACTATTCCTGAAGCTTCCGGATGATAACTGCAATGGAACTTCTGTTTATCTTGTAATACTGCACTAACATTTTAATAATCTAACTGCTAAATAGTGAGTACAAGGATTTTACTCCAGAGAGGCAGGCATACTGTACCTAGGTACCAACTCCATAATCACTGTCATTTCTCCTGGTTAGGTAGGCCTCCACCCATCGGGAGAAATACAAACAATTACAAGGGTGTACCTCAAAACATTGGAAATGGGCATTTTGTTGAAATCCCTTTGCATCCTGTTAAATGGACCTCCTTATCTCCCTACATGACTCAATGTGATGTGTGTTATTTTGCCTACATCCATTTATTGACATGTTACACATCTATGGTAAAACTCCTCTGCTTGATCTCTAAATTTGGTATTAAACCAGAATTGTTTAACTGTTTTGACCATTGGGTCTATACCTAGATGGGCTTGGCCATGAAATTGTTTTGTCATTGGAACAAGCAGATTGTCTGACCAAAATGGTCTTCCATCCAGTGAAACCTAAACATCATTTTCATCAGCCCCACAACCTGCTCTGAGCCAACCTTGTTTTCCTTCACTGGGTACATGCTCTTGCATTCATCTCAACTCATCCCAATTGTCAGCTGTTCTCAATATCATAGCAAGAATGTTTCCCCATTGACTGGCAGTATTGAATAATCCATTGTAATTGAATGACATAGTTGCATAATAGTGTATCACTTCATTGGCCTGCCTGTTTCTGATTGTGACATAGCCATTATCGTTCTTATGTGCTTCACATTTTACAACAGCAATTTCAGTCAGATTTTTAGCCTGTTGCCCATTTCTGACAGGGAAACCAGTAGAGGTCATAAAGCCTTGTTGTGACCACATTAGTGCATATTCATGTACAACACCAAACCCATCTTGGCTGTCTATAAAAATTGTCAATCTCATTTTGGTTGTCAAGTTGCAGGCTCTGATAGGGGCAATTAGTTCTGCAACGTGTGCTGAAGAAATACCTTAAAGCCATGAAGCTTCCATTATTACTTGGATTATACATAATGCATACACTGCTCTTAAATATCCTTCATTTGTTCTCAAACATGAGCCATTCACATATAAAATATAGTCTGGACTTATCAAAGGCTCATCCTTTATGTCCGATCGCGGTTTGGTACATACATTTGTGACATCAAGGTAATCATGTTAAAAGTAATCAGATTATTTTCTTTCAGGAATTGGTACAGTGTGCTGGGATTTAGTATTTGACACCTACTCAGCACAACATTACTTCCTGGTAAAAATTGTTGTTTGCATTTAGTAAGTGTCAAATTTGTGAGGTGCTGTGTTTTGTTTTTTGTTAGTAACACCTCAACAGAATGCAGGACCATAACTGTTAAAATAAATCTCATCACAATGTGTTCACATTTCTCCAGACTCACGTTCATCTCAACTACCACTTTCAAACATTCAGGCACAGAGGTGGCTACAGGATCAAGAGTCATTGAGAAATATACAATAGGCTTTTTCTAGTCTCTATGAATCTGAGTTAGCACTGAGGGAGCACGGCCCTCAATCTGATTGCAAAACAGAATGAGTTATTTTTGTATAATGTGGCATTCCCTGTGCTGGGTCTCAAAAGAGACTTTCTCTCAGCTCTTGGAAAGCTTTCATGCATTCATTGTCCTATGGAATCAGATCCTGTACATATTTGTGTGTCAACTTCAGTAAAGGCTTCGCTACCAGGGAAAAGTTGGGCATCTGCTGTTTTCAGTAATAAACCATTCCCAAAAACATTCTGACCTTGCTCTCTGTTCTTGAGGGATTCATTTTCAGAATTGTCTCAACTCTTTCTCTTGACACTTTCCTTATTCCTTTTTTAATAATGTGCCCCAAGTATTACACTTCTCTCTGGCAGTACTGTAATTTACATGGAAATACTTTGTGTCCATTTTCTGCTAAATGATTTAACAATGCAATGGAATCAGTTTTGCAAGAATTGGGTCCATTAGGGTCCACTAGGTCATCAATGTACAGGATTAGAACTGACCTTCTGGGCAGTTCCAATGTTTACAGATTCTTTTTCTGTATCTGTTTAAAATTGATGGGCTCTCTGTGTACCGTTGTGGGACACGTTACTATGTTGATACTTTCTCTTGGAGCATGAAAGAGAACACAAATTGACTGCCTTTCTGTGGTATTGAGAAGAAAGCTTGGCAAAGATCGAGCACAGTGAACTAGTCTGTTGCGCATGGAATTTAGTAGAGTATGGTGGCTGAATTAGGTACCACAGGACAACAATATTATTCACTTTTCTGAAATCCTGGACAATCCTAAACCTGCCTGTGGGCTTTTGTGATCTCATAATTGATGAGTCAGTTTGACTCCCAATTAATTCTTCTAAAATGCCTTTTTCCAACATAACGTTGATCAAAGGCATAACTCCTAGCACTTATAGAGTCATCAGATAGGAGTGGTGTTCTTGAGGTTTGTTTTTATGGCTATTCTGACTGGTTCAACTCCTTTGATTAATGCAATATCTGTTTCTGTCAAATCCCGCATCTCTGATTTAACTTTCTCAATTAATTCAACGGGCAAGTTGTTTATCATTAACATGGGATAAAGTCCTACTGTTTCTTGCTGAACTAGTTTATAATCAGCACCCTCATCATGTGTTTGCAATTCAATATTATGTGGCGTACAACTAATGGTGCAATTTAATTTGTGCAATAAATCTCTAAATTAGTAGGACGTGAATCACACACCACACATTGATTCATATTTTCCTCAAATGCAACTATTTTACAGGTACGTCTTTTGAAATAGGATCAATGACTTGTTTATTTGCAACTCCCACAATTTGGATTTCTCCTCTTGAGAGGGATAGTTCTGGTACTTCTGCTGTTCAAACTGTGGAATGGGTAGATCCTGTGTAAATAAGAAATTACACATGGTGGCCATTTACTTCTCTATCTAAATATGGTCCACTCTGGTCTACCTCTAAGACTGTACCAAGCATGCAATCTGCCTCCCCTCTCAGGCACCATCACTGTGACGTGCCAGAATCTGTCATCTCACCATTATCAAACAATAAAAATTGCTGAACTATGTTTTGATTCTAAACCCCCATCACATTTGTTTAATTTGGGGAACTGATTTTGCTTAAACTTTACACCATTCATAGTAGGCTGGGCCATAAGTGTTTCTGGCATATGCAGGATTTGATTTTGATTTTTGCATGGGTATTTGCACTAGCTGCATTGGAACATTCAACAGTGGCACTTGATTCACTTCCTGCTTCTGGGTATTTACATTTCTATCATGATTCAATCTACACTCGTCCTTCCAATGGCCTACCTTGTTGCATATGTGACAAGGTGTGATTTTCTTCAAAATTGCAACTTCAACATCTATACTTAGATAAACAGAAGCACCTCTTCCTCTCCTGGGAGACAAAACCATTCCTCCCTGTAGTCCCTGTATTCCTGCTTGAAATCAATGTGCTTGCATTCCCCTTTACACCTTGTACTACACTGCCATTTTCAACAACTGACTGATTCTGGAACCCTTATTGTGCAATCTTTGTCTGAGCTAACATGAATTTCTCTTTAATTTTATGCTGCTTCCTCTTCTGCTCATCACTACAGTACTGTACATACTCTAAAATATAATCTAATGTCTTTATGTCTACATTAATCTCCAACACATTTGACAATTTGACAATTCTCTCAAGTTGTGTATGCCACTACATCGGACCTTTTCCCAATTTTGGTAAATTGTTTGTAAATGATGGAAGATCTCCCCTTCTTCAAGGGACATCTACATATCCGCCACCCGGTGTTTCTCTTAAAGGATATGCTGAAACTGTCTCTTTCTTTTCTGATTGTTCTTTCTGCTTTCTTTTCTCCTCAGCTTCTTCAACTTGTTTCTTTTTCTTGTCTTGTTTTTGTGACCATTTAATTTTATATCTATCATTCTCATTCCATTGGCGTAAACACTTTATTAATTCTGTGAGATTAATTCATAACCTCGGAGAGCACATATTCTCAATAGAATTGTTATCCAGCTGCAACCTGAAGCTTCTCTGCAAAGGTACACTTTTACAAATGTTCACATCATATTTATTTGCCAATTCAGTTAACTTGTTGTGTACTGTGGCTGTCTTTCTTGTAATTTCTTTACAAAGGTTGCCTAATTCTTTTTCATGATATTTTCTATGTGATCAAGATTTAAACATCCTCTTAAAATGTCTTCCAATTCAACCTTTAGCTTGACCACATTCAAAGGTCTTTCACCTTGTGAACCTGGGCTAGTCTATGTACTTGAACTTGTGCTTGGTCTTTCTGCATCCTTAACTTTCATACAATTCGACAGCTTCTTCAAACCAAGGAGGAAATAAACCACTTTCAAAATGACATTCACCTGGTATTATTTGTATTGTAAATACAAACCAACTTTCTTCCCCTAATGCCTGATTAATCTGTGTTGGACTCTACACTACAATCTGTGAATTCTGTGAAGTCAGGATAAATCAATTTACTGGAGTACCTCCAGTTGGTTGTTGAACCACTGTAGCTGGGGTAATCTGTGCAGCTACTGTTTGCTGAGTAACCAATCTAGTCACTTGTGCAATTGGGGCCATATTAACTGGAGCATTTGCTGGCGATATCATTTGGGCTACACTTGTTTGTGCAGTAGCACTGGCAATTGTTCACTGTGATACAGGCTGTGTGATAACAGCCTGTACAGCAATCAGTTGAGCTATCACTGTTTATGGTATGGCCGGCTGAGTCAACACAGGTTGTACTTTTACAGACAGTACTGCTTGCATCTGGCTAGTAATTTGAAAAATATCAGGATCTATGGGAACTGTAGCTGCAACCACATTACTTACCAGCCTATTTCCATCAGTTGATATTAGCTCCAAATATGGCAGAGGTCATTCAGATAACATATCTTCCAATATAGCATCTCCAGAATCTGATTGTATGAGCCTGTAGGCCTCTGACTATCACAGCTGCCTGCTCACTTCAGTGTAGTCAGATCTGTGTCTCTCTCTCCTGCTCTCTCTCTCTCCGAACTCCCACAGCAGCTCATCTTTAATCTAACTTGCTTCTCCTCTTCTCCTTCCCTAGGACACTTTTATAACCATTTTCAAAAGAAGCAATTTCAATACAATGTAAATCTTCCATATTCTGTTTCTTCATGGTATTGAAATATTTGCATAAGCTTACTCTTGTCACATCTTTCTCACACATCTTCCACACTGTAAGCCCATTCATAAAGATTCAATTTTATAGATTAATTTAGCTAATCTGTGCATTCAAAAGCAGGTCAAGAAGAAAAGCAGTAAATAATAATATAATACAGTGCTCTATGTTAAGACAGGAAGATGTTTGTATCATGCCTAGGCCATGCAAAGGTTAGAACAGACACATTTATGTCAAGTTGAGCTTTGAAAAATGTGTTAACTTTAGCAGTAGAGCAAGTTAGGCAACATTGGTCATGTAGAGTTTAAAAAATAAATGTGCCTTTGCAAAAAGGCGGCTTTAGGTTAGGCTTAGTCTCACTCATTCAGATTAATAAAAGGTATTGATTTTATTTTTCATGAAAGCTTTTGCAGAAGGCACTTCTTGATAGAGTACATCGGGGATCACCTGCTCTTGAGATCCCAGCTGTCATCTGGCAGTAGTCATACCTTTAATTTAACTCTTTGGAATGAACCCAGTCTTCCTCTTCCTTTTGCTGATGGGGACGCAAAGTACTTTGCATGTGGTCCCCCCAGGTCTTTTCTTGGACTCTCTGGTGCTGAGTAAAGGGTCTGCTTCTTTACCAAGCTCTATGGGTGCAGTGAGGTTAAAATCTATCAGATGCTGGTGCAAGTCTAAAAAGATGTCCCCCTTCATAAACAAATTTTGCAGTCCATCATAATCCTTTACTTTAATTCCCTTTGCCCAATCTTCCAGTACCTTGGTAGACGTGTCTATGAAATCCACCCATGACTGCTGTGCCTGGTTCTGGCTATCTTTGAAGTTCATTCAATAAGTCTGCGGGACACTATGCCCTATAAGGGGCACATATGAGTGTGTGTGCACCCCTGAGCACGCAGTCTAGATTGTGAAGCACACACACTTCACAAATCATGCAACAGACAGTTTGCAGCTCCTTTTAATAATGTGAGCAGAATGGAAAAAAGTAATGTGTGTGTTGGAGAACCATAGGAAGAAGCAGAGGCCATCTAGTATGGAGGAACAGTTCACTGTGAAAGAGGCAGTGCAGGGGCTGCAGAGGGTCACAATGTGCACAAGAAGCATTCAGGCACATGCCACTTGCTGCATTAGTTTTGGTGATAAGTTTTGGTGATATTGCTGCAGCTCAGGGATATACAGGCAGCAGTGGTGTCTCTGATGAATGTATTTTTTTACGGCCATGCATTAATTGGCATTATTCGGCATCCAAGGGCTTGACTTTAAGGCCTGGTAATAATGTTTTGTTTAAAGTGCTCTGGGCATTCTTCATGTTTATGAACTGACAGCTAGTGCTCCAGCAGGGACGGCTTCTTCTGTTCTTGGCCCAGCCATTCCACTCATGGATAAAGATCACCCTGATCATACTTAGTGCATCAGAGCACAATCCCGGCTGGCGAGCTGAGCCATGAAATGTTTCTCATCTAAATCATGTAGCAAGCCTCATCTAAAATAAGAGAAAACCTCTTCAAAATACAAAAATGCACCTTTCTTTAACACAATTAATACGTTCATTATATCACTGCACTGAAATACACTGATTAAAAGTACGTTTTTGAACAGGATTTTGGAACCATTCCTTCCTCTCAGTGCTTAATTTGTAAATAGAAAAGTGCCGGTGCTCAGAGCTCTCCTCTGAAACACGTGGCTGCTGCAGTTAAATGTGTGAACACAGAATACTGAGGCAGCGTAATCCTGAAGCCATCTTGGGCCTCTTTAATCCATTTAAAGCCACTCCCAGCGCTTCAGCTCACTCTTGCAGCGTTCTGCTTTCTCCCATTGTGACGCTTTTTGGTTTTTCTCTTCCTCCGTCTTTCCCATGTGTGTCTTTTGCTCGCAGCAAATGCTTGAGGCAGAAGACTAAGCCCCGGCCCTCAAAAATAAGTGCCTGTGCTCAGCACCGGAAACAACAAGCACAAATTAAGCACTGCTTCGCCTACTCCATAGCAATGCCGTTTTTTAACTGAGACAAGTAAGGTGTCATGTGCACACTGTATGTGGCCCACACTCTCATATAGAGAGCAACATTATAATCAATTAAATCAAACACAATATGTTTGTATACCTCTAATGCTGAAATCACATATTTGAATGGGCTTTCAATACTATAATGAAGAAAATTGCATATTGCTGTAATAAACGATTTCCCTAAGGTCACAGAATTATTGGTTATGTGGGAAACCGGGGATTAAAACCAGGTTTACTGGTTTCAATTTGTACAAATCAGCCAATAAATGAGGTTTGAAATTTGAAATACAGCAATAATCAGCCCTAGGTCCTCTTGTCACACCACCTGCTGCACTAATGGAGGCTATTTATATGCACATCACTAACTGTTGCATTTTGTTTTAGAGGTACCAGCTAACTATTTCCATTTAGTGTGCATGAGCTGATGTTATTACCAGGAGAGTAGCTACCACTGGTGCAGCAGGTGCAGTGGCACTGTGGACCATTAAACCATGTACAATTCTGTATTTTTCTATCCCAACAAGCAGTTAAAGTGGTCATGTTCCTTGCTTGTGCCATGGCCCATGGCATCATTGCTGTGCAACTGCCTGTTACCTGGTCTTTCCAAACTATGCATAATCCTGAGCTATGTGCCACTGCTATCAATGAGGGAGGGTTGTATTTTTTTACACGAAAGTGGACTTGCTCAGGACCATGCCCAGATCACAATAACATTATTATGTATAACTGCAGAACCACTGTCTTAGTAGGTGTGGAACATTTGCTTGCCTCTTCATGGTTCATGCAGGCTTCCCTTCAACTTAAAATAACGTTTTCTATTATTTTCATTTACAAGCACAGTTTGGCTTAGCAAATGTAGAAGTAATAATAGTCACAATACATAATATACAATAATAATTCTGCATGTTTTAGAAAAGAACACCACATGCATGTTTACATCTACAGTTACTCCATTACCAGCACATTTAAAACAAAATACACTGAGATGCATAGATGCTCTATGTATTATTTCACTGCGCATTGTCTGAGAGGATGAAGTTTTATAAGTGTTGGGTATTTGCAGTTTTCAAATGCAATATCACACTGTGAATTGAGTCGCATCCACGTGTCTTGTTGTGGGTGAGTGACTATGATAGGACTGGTAAAGGGATGTGGCTGGGAGCTTTGTAGTTAAGGCAGAACGCAGTGCCAGTTTCTCACAGTGCCTGCCAGTGAGTCCTAAAGCTGTTCAGACTACATACGCCTCCAATGTTGGCCTCTGTACAAAGCACAGAAAGGGATGGTCATACATATGTTGATTGTAACTGTGGAAAATTGGTGGAAGAGTTACACAATGTTCCAACTAAGACACCACCAGCAAGAAGCCAAATGCAGCACTTGCAGCAGGTGAGTGGGCAGGTGATGTGTGTATGTGGGGTAGGGTGTTGAAGTAGAGGAGGCGTAATGAATTATGTTCAGGAGAGAGGAAAACAATGGCGATGTGTTAGATATGCCTATTGAGGGTTTCAGAAAGCTGTGAGAGGAAAAGGGATGCAAATGTCTAACAGAGCGAGAGACTGCAGACAAAATGAATGTGAAGGCAGATATTTTCAGTTCACACTATCACAACAAAATCATTGTTAGTCACATGCTTCATGCAGCTTAAACACATCGGCAAAACCAATATGACTGGCTCGTTTAAGGCATAGGCCAGTTTGTTGTGTTATTCCTGATGTGGTGACAAAGAAATTTGAAAGGTACTAAAATACTGGTTAGATTTGCTGCTGTGTTTACCTCTACCTCTTGAAAAGGATGCTTAGTTACACTTTGTTTGCCATGCCCCTTTTAGAGATTCCTCACCGAAGTACTGCTGCTAATGGGCAATACTGTGATGACTCCCTCTGAATTGGCACTGTAGAAAATGGTACCACAGTATTGTCTGTAGCCTCCCCAAAGGGACATGATAAAATTATATGCACGTCTTTTGATCTCTACCACATATGCACTCGGTGTAAAGGAGACAAGTTCAAACATTCCCTGATGGTAGGAAAGTACACTTGTGGTACACCATATACTCTATTGTTATGGTCTCCGGAACCTGTGGTGATATTGATGAATGTCTCTTGGGGTTACAATCAGATGCTGCATATTTGTTGAAATAAAACAGTTAGGTGTCAGGTTTTAGGGTTGTGGCAGTATTCTGCCCAATTCCTATGGTGTAAAAGCGTCATCTTATTTTGCTGCGCTGTCATCTATTAACGAAATAACCTGTCGTATTTTTGCATGCCACTTGCTGTATCATTCCATGTGGGATATTCTAAAGGATCACATCTGGCTCAACCCTCCCTATGAATTTCCAGGCTTGCATAGCTCTATGTCTAATGCAGTCTGAATGCTAGTTAGAAGCTGCATGAAATGAAATGCAGGTTTATAGACCCATTTAGCATAACAAATGCTAATAAACAGCCATGTGTGTATGTGCCTGTTTGGCCTAACGTGGAACCGCAGATACCTCTTGATGTATGGTCAGTTTTTTGGTGCCCATAGCCTTGGCTGCAGTGCACAGAGATATTACATTGCTGCACACAGAGGAAAGAAATTAGAGGAAACATTAGTCTGAGGTTAGACCAATTTTGACTATGAGGGACTCTTTCATGGGGGCATATGTAACTTAGACAGCACCATCTAGGGCCAAAAGAGTTCACTTCCAGCAATAAACATGTATTTCCTCTGGCTACCCTCATAGTTCTTCTCTTGGAAAGTCATCTTACCTGCAAAGTCAATATAAGCTGCAAATAATTTACCGATTTCTTCCCACACCACATAACTAGGCTCCAGGAATGTGGCCCCTGCATTTACCTCTCCTAGGCACTTCTGTACCAATACCAACATCATCACTGTATTCAGAGGCCCTTCAGGACCTCAGGTCCATCTTGCACTGCATCCTCTCATGGACCAGTGAGACATTCTTACAAATACAAGGGCATTTTTTTCCTTCAATGCAAGGGCTGTTGATGTTTTCTTCTTTTCCCGAAGCCAAAGCCAGCATTTTCTCATCAAGAGCAGAGCCCTCTCTGTCTTCCTATCCTCAATCTCTGATTGGGACAAACTTTGTGAAGACACACGGCTTCTTGATTTAGACAACATAGGTGATGCTGCTCCTTGGGAGGTACACTCCACTGACACTAGGGCCTCCTCAATGCCATCCTTGCTTCTCTCTTCTACTTCACGCTCATGCTCCTGTGAGGTGGATTGTAGCTAGTGGAACTCCTCCAAAGCCCTGAGGCAATACAATCATCCTTAAAGGTAATTGTTAAAAGACTCCCTGCTCAACCTCAGCCCTCTTGGTTGTACATTTTACACAGCTCTGCTACGCTGAGGCTCTCTATGCTGGCAAAATCCACATTCATGTTTCCAAAACTTAAGTGACAAGAACGAATTCTGGAAAAAATAAAAAAATACCCAATTAAAATAAAAATCCAAAAAGTCAATTTTTGCTGGCAATTTATTAGGGATTTTAATTTCAAATTAAATCATGGTGCTGTACTGCAAAGTACAAGTCCTAGATTCCACCACGGAACAGCAATGTAAAAAATTGGATTACTAACTGGGTGAACACCCACCTCAAGAAAATATCACAACCTTTGTCAGAGTGTACCCTTAAAGTCACTAAATTAACCTATGCTCATCCCCATGGATGATCATCCCTCGTCCCCTTGGCATCTATGCAGGAAATCACAAATATGGGTTAACTAGTCATGGTAGGCTGAGGGCCAGTCACGATCTAAAGTCGAACGCAACTGAGCATAGGTCAGCTATACAAACCAAGTTCAACCCAGTCACAGGTTTTAGGGAAACGGAACTCAAAATCTTTCAGTAGGGCAAGTCAGCAGATTGTGTCCAAAGAGGCTACATGATATTTGATAGCTGTTAGATGAGGTCCTGTTGAAACTGTTGGTTTTGGTGGGAGGAGTTCTAAATGACAAAATGTGAATTGCAGACCCAGGGACATCCCCTTACCTGTCATATACTTTCAGTGGCTTTGCCAAGTCTAGGTTTCTACATTTGGACTTAGGGCCTTTTTACGAGTTTGGCAGTCCACCAACCACTTTAAGAGGGCTCCGGGAGGCCTCTGCTGGAATCAGGGATCCCACCTAGTTGGCGACAGACAAAGTTGTGGTCAGCCACAGATGTGCTGAGTTCGGTTTCTTCACTTTCTAACAACCTAATGGAAAGGCAGTTCTGAGGGCCCCCTGCCAGCACCCTTGGAATGGGCACTGTCTGCTATTGCAGACACAATGCATTCTGAAGGTGCTGTGTGCGATGGCATTGGCCTCAGCTCCCTAAGAGAGCCGAGGTCAATGCTGCTGCACTGTTCCACCGGGCTGACTGGTGGAAATATCTTAATGTGATGTTTCTGCCGGTCAGCTCGGTGGAAACATCGTAATACGATGTGGGTGAGGCCGTCACCTTGAAGGCAAGCTCACCCCTGCCGTATTGGAGTTGTGGCAGTTCAACCACCCAACTCGTAATCTGGCCTTAATCTATTTTTCAGAGCTTGAAATCATCCAGTGGGCCAAGGTTGCAAGCTGTAACTGATGAGGCCTTCTTCAAATCCCAAAAAGATTCTAAGTCATGGTTTTTGAAGGTCATAACAGCACTTGGAAGTCAGTAATCACTCCAGCAGGATCTAGTTCAGGTCCAGCTGGGACTGGTCAGCTAGCAATTACAGGAAAAGACCTCTTGCAGTTTTTTGTAGCCCTGTAGCTAAACAGAAGGTCAGCCAACTTACCCTTGGAGTCTACTACTTTGTCCTGGGCATAACAGGGAGCAGTTCCAGTCCATCAGGCTCCTCTCAGGCCACAAACAGCAGGTCCAGTCCTCCCCTGTTCTTCCTGAGATCCAGCAATGCTCAGAGGAGGGTGCAAATAATGTCACATTTATGCCTGCCAATAGCTTGTGGTTTGGGTGACACCTGGTCCCTTCCTAATCAATGGGGTAAAGGTATCCAGGGTTAACCCTACCACTTTGGTGGCTGGTCCTGTCTGCCCTACTGTAGACAATTCCAAAGTGTTCCTCACTCCTAAAATCTAACAAGGTGACACCCTTCTCCTCTTTTGCAGAGCCTGTGTGCCCACCCAGAGGATGTGGCTAGGGTGATAAATAGGGAGCACAGTCTTCTCTGTGGTCACTGTATCCCACTTCTGGGATCACCTCTCTCCCTACAGCATTTGATGTATGTGTGACTGGAAGGACAAAAGAAGATGTCTGTCTGGGTGTCTACTAAAATCTGCATGTAATAGGAAGGCTCCTTTAAAGTTAATTAAGTTCCTGGACTTAATCCAACTAGTCATCGTGCCACAGGAACAAAAATGTCTTCCCACACCCAAGCTTTTGTCTCCGCTCTTAGATTAGTTTTTACACCTCATTTGTGGCTATTCACTAGCTAAGTGACAGTTGCTCATGTACATTAGCTTTCAGGAGTTTGAGGCAGAGAAAAGGTATCTTTCTATAAGTTACTTTTCCTTTATATTTTTGTTTTAAATCTGAATTCACCATTAAGTAGAACCTGTAATAAATATCAAAACTGTGGTTTAGTCACCTCTTTAGCCTGTCCATTAAATCAGGTAACAGAATTAGTATTTTGTACCATGTACTAGGGACTGATAGCCAAGTTAAGTATACCAATTAGGAGCATGCCAATTCACCACGTTGAAAGGATTAATACAGCAGTAAAGTACACAGAGTAGGTCATTCTGACCCCGGCCGCCGGCGGAAGCCGCCGGCCTGGCTGGGACCGCCAGAATACCGCTGCGCGGTCAAAAGACCGCCGCGGGTATTCTGGGTTTCCCGCTGGGCTGGCGGGCGACTGCCAGAAGGCCGCCCGCCAGTCCAGCGGGAAACACCCTTCCATGTGGATGCCGGCTCCGAATGGAGCCGGCGGAGTGGAAGGGGTGCGACGGGTGCAGTTGCACCCGTCGCGATTTTCAGTGTCTGCATGGCAGACACTGAAAATCTTGGTGGGGCCCTGTTACGGGGACCCCTGCAGTGCCCATGCCATTGGCATGGGCACTGCAGGGGCCCCCAGGGGCCCCACGACACCCCATACCGCCATCCTGTGCCTGGCGGCCAAAACCGCCAGGAACAGGATGGCGGTATGGGGGTCGGAATCCCCATGGCGGCGCAGCTTGGAGGATTCCCCAGGAAAGCGGTAAACCGGCGGTACACCGCCTGCTTTCCGTTTCTGACCGCGGCTGTACCGCTGCGGTCAGAATGCCCAAGGGAGCACCGCCAGCCTGTTGGCGGTGTTCCCGCGGTCGTTGGCCCTGGCGGATTTTACCGCCAGGGTCAGAATGACCCCCAGAGTCCTGAAGGTAGCAAAACAGAAATCAAACAAAAATCTGCAAAAGATGGTCTTTTCCTACAACTGACTACAAACTGTATGTGAAAATACTGACAACCAGACTCTCAGTGATCCTTTTGGACATAATACACAAGATTCAGTCTGGGTTTATCAGAGTACCTATTTCAAAGAATGATGCAGATCTGACTGTCATCCAAACAGAGTAAGGATGTAATCCTTTCCTCATCCTAGAGAGCTATAAATTTCTGAATATTGACTGCAAACTATGTGGAAAATATTAGTCACCACACTGTTGGTAATCCTTCCAGACACCAGCAGGCATGTGGTCCAGTCTGGGTTCTTGCGAGAGTGGCAGAAATCAACAATAAAAGAGGACCCATCCACCATTTTGAAAAGGGAGATAAGGCAAAGGCTCTGATAACCCTGTTTGCTTTAGACACAAGGTCACTTAGGAATTCCTCACAAAAGTTATAATGAGGCTTGGCCTAGGGGAGAGCTGGATAAGCATGATGATGGCCCCATAAATATCCATTACAGATTGAACTAGGATGGGACTCTCTCAATGAAATGGCTTTCGCAGGAGGCACACTGTTGGGATGCCTGATCTCCCCCTTGCCACTTGCAATAGTCATGGGACTGCTGTCACATTCCATAGGCAAACCCAAAAGTATCAGAGGGATGGAATTTGGAGGAGCAACACATTAGATCTTGTCGTTTGCAGATGACATGCTGCTATCCTTAATAGAGTCATCATGATGCACCCAGCCTGTAATGATTGTATTAGGAGCTATTGGGTGACATCCAGATATACGTTTAATGCTGATAAATCCTAAATTCAACTAGTACAATTAGAAGTGGACATAAAAAAAGGCTAATGAAAACCACACCTTTTGGACTAAAATCAAAATCCCTATTGTATCTTGAAATCCATTTCACGGAGATTATGAATGCACCTTTTAAATCCAATGTGTCCCATCAAATTGGTGCAGTTACACAGGACCTCTAGAAGTGGACCACTCAATAAATCTTATGGCAAGGGAAGAATAATGTGATTAAAATGGTAGTAATCCCTAAAAATGTATAAGTTTTTGAAAAACTGACAATTAAAAGAATCTGAGTCACTGGGAAGGGAAATCAAATCATCAGCAAAGGAAGGAGTGGGCTTCCCGGCAATCAGGATATACCACAGAAACTCCCTCCTCCCTGTATTAGAGGAACGGTCACAGAGATCCTCTAGGAGACACTGTATGCATATTGATAGGACCATAGCTGGGAAGCTTCTGGGGAGCATGCTGTAGTTGTCCAAAACACTGAGACCACAGAGACTTTATTCTAACAAGAACCGGTACAGTGCTTAACATTTCACACTCAATTGCGTTGTCTCAACAACTGATGACTTGCCCATCACTATTCACTGCTAATCACAATACCATTGGGAGGCCTACAGCCTGAATGAAGTAGCATACACCAGTGAGCTAAAACAGTTTTAAAAACTTGGTAAAGATGATGGCTGGAACTAAGAGGGCAGTGTCAAAAATCTATAAATTCCTGATGGAAAAAACAGCACTGCCTACATGGAGAAATATTGGAAATACTAGCTAGAGATGAATCAAAAAAAGGAATGGTTGGAACCTCTGGTGAGATACAGCGTGGTTTAACACATTCATACTACACAGGGAATAAAAGTTAAAATAATGCCTTATTGAGTTCTGATGCCTGATAAATGAAGTAAACTGTTTAGGGGAGCCGGGCTGCATGCTGGAGACACTGTTAGCTAAGACAGACCCAATACATGTACAGTGACCATGCCCAATATTGACAATTTATTGGAAAGAAGTATTGGTAGCAATAAAGAAGATTGTGGGATTTTTTTTTTCAACAGACCCAAAGACAAGTTTATTAGGGATAAAACCTGACTTATGGGACAATGTTAGAAGTAGGCAACTGTTGATTTCATAACTGTTGGTAACTGTAAAACAGGAATAGCACGAATGTTGAAATGAGCAACAGATTAACAGATAAACGTGGTACATTACAGAATGGGATAAGATGGCAATGTAATGCCTAACCAGACCCTTGTTTAAGGACAGAGACTATTTTTATGTCTAGGGGCACTACATCTAATAATGGTTTTGAATCAGAAATGTGTAAAACGAGATGGACAACAAGCTAGAAAGGGGGACAAAATAAAGGAGTAAACCTCATGTTTTGTTCTAGAGGAACAACAAGTGTACAGGGCATCAATACTAATATAATTGGGATTAAACGTTTAATGCAAATAATTTAAAAATAAATTGAACTTGATGCCTCTACTTGGGAAAGAATTGTTCAAAAGTTCTTTAAGTACACCTTCATCTCATCTCTGACTGCAGCTAACTTATAGCAGTTGCTATTACCTAATTTCTAACCTCTCTCCTTCTCAAACAAGATCCTGGTACAGCAGGAATCAAGATAGCTCTAAAGAATATGTGAAGTTGAACCAAAGTCTTGAGGATCATCAATGTGGTTTAAAGATTTTAAGGCAAACAGAACATGCCTTCATTAGAGAAAACATATTTTTCACCACGATATATCATCACTCAATGACTCAGTGTATCTCCATGCATTTCTGCACACTAGGCTATTGGGCTGAGCTACTTGGAACTGATGAGGGAAGTTTCAAACCCTTCTGATATGTACCTATGGAAAGAGCCACAGAATCAGAGCATTTGAATCATCCCTTTGAACCTTTCCTGGTGGAATTTATCAGCGATCTCAAGCATGCTTCATGTTCAACATTTATATGTGAGGGTTATCTCAGCTCTCAGGCCAATGCATAATGAACCTTCAGGTGACTGCTGACAACACACAAATCCATTTTTCATTGTAAACTGTGATAAGGACCAGACTGATGAACCTTGTGTTCCACTGATTGAGAAGAGACCTTCTCTGGTATGTCACAAAACTGAGATCACGACATTTAGATGAGTACTCTTAAGCCAATTACCTTTTATCTCACCTCAGGTCCACTTACTTCTATAAAGGCAAAAAGTAAAGAACTTGGGGATTCTGTTTGGAGCTGAGCTCTCTTTCTTTCTGTAAGCAAATGTTGTCACCAAAAGATTCATCTTATAGCTTTCCCTCTTCACAAAACTCCTTACTGTCCCCTCTGAATAGATCACTAAGATGACAAGAGCTGAAGAGAGCCATGGTGATTATTCGTATGGATTCCTTCCATATCACCTATGCTGTGGTAATAACAAAATTCACTGATAGATCTACACAGTACGCAAAGGCTATAGAATCAAGTTGCCAGATTGTCAATTGGCCTATGGGGGAGAAACCTTCTATTGGAGGACTGATTTAAATTAAAGGTCCTTTGTACTATGCAGTGAAGGACCATGCATTCCTACCAAAACTGCCACCTCACTGTGTCTCTCACAAGAGCTTACAATCAATCTCTGCTAACCTGATCTACATAGAGCCTTCAAAAGTCTGGAACCTGACGATTTTGGAGTCTTATGACTGTGACTGTGTACAAAATCCACTCAACAACACTCTGCATACATACCAAATTGTAGGCTCCCTTCAAATCTGATTTTATGAAAATATAGGCATTTTAGCCTGCTCATTAAATACTGTTATCTAGAGTTATAGACGCTTAACAACAATGAGGTCAAGAAGGATGAATTAGTAATTTTCATGCATTTCTATCAATGTATTTTTTTCAGCATACTGATCTCTTTTGGTAGGTCCACCCATTGGGTATTGGACAATTGGAGATCAAATCTATCAACAGATGCCATGCTAGAAGTTAAAAAGTTTGTTCCCTCTTTAGATCGAAAGCAGCACCAAAATCCTGAGATTACTGGGCAGGTCAGTTTGATTAAGGACTAGGCCTGGGCAGAGTTCGTAGAGTTCTGCTACGTGGAACTCCATGAAGTGCTGAAAAAACTCTGCCATGCCAGATGGGGTTCTGCGAGAGGTGGAGTTTGGGTAAGTCATGCTGTTTGCACTGACTTTCAGTGCCAGGAGTTTCTCTCATGCTGTAAAATCAGTGCAAATGGCATCACGCAAAGTATCAGAGGGTGATAACTTCCATCTGCCGGGATAGTAGATTTTCTACTCGAGTGGTAGTTTCCTCAACGCGAGTGGCATTTTTCTCAATGCTGACGGTAGCGACCTGCTGCGACCACCTGTGTTCAGAAATCTCACTCACCAACATAGCAATTTCCCTCAGTTGCACTCTCAAACTTGACATTGGTGAGCCATGGGAAAGAAAAAACTTCGCTACGCATCACTTTGTGGAGTTTTTCAGGACTCCACGAGGAGCTGGAGTGGGCAAAACTCTGCCGGAGGAGAGGAATTCTTCGTCTACCCCTATTAAGGACCACAGAGCTGAAATATAAATATAGGAAAACAGGGTATGGTCTCTTGCCTTCACATTCAACTTATCAGTACATGAATGTAGGATTTCTATTATTTTTTATTTCTCCCCTCCATTTATCCAATATGATTGTGCTGGCTTTAGAACTCTGTGTGCTTTGCAGCTGCTAAATAGTAGTAAAGAACATGTGTTTCCCCCTAAATTCTGTGCTGTGGAACTGGAACTCCCTACTTTGCCTATTTACCTTCTGTATAAGCCAATTTTAGATGGAGGCTAAATGTGCCTATGGCGTGGAAGGTTAAATGTCATATGCATGCTACATATTTTATTGGCAAAACCCATGAATATGACAAAACGTATGTCTGTCAAGAGAACCACTGTGTTTTTTCTGAAGTACAGCTGTACCTCAGTAAAACGTGTGAAGAACAAATGCCTCTGACATGTAAGAAAACCTATTATTAAAATTAGAGGGTAATAAGTCACTTCTTAAGTGCTCCTCTAAGCCCACAAGGCAGAGGGCCTAATATAGAATATAAAGTGACACACTATATTTCATAGATGTCCCTTTACAGTGATTGAGGACCTAAAAGCTATTTGACTGTGTAGGCTAAGCTTAATTTTCCATTAAAAAAAAGCCTAGGTGAGATTAAGATTTTTAAATCTACATCTCCACCTGCAAAAATAACAGCAAAGATAAAGTTATTGCCTACTTAATTTTCACATGCGGTTTAATGGTAAAATTAGATTTTCAGTAACTTGAGTGAAAAAGTAACTTTAGAAAAATGGCTTAAAACCAGTTCTGCCACTCATCACACCTCCAAAGTTCAGAATGAACATTCCCAGCTTAGAGTTAGCGTCTCTCGCTCATAACACAATGGGCTGCCTCTGAGCCCAGAAAAGACAGGATGGTGTTAAATGTTGACCACCTACCAGGGATTGATTATCTACCTTGGAGTGAACAGGAACAATTTGTTGAATAATGAATGACTTAAGTCCTACCTCTTTACTTAGACAGCCAGGCTTCTATCTAAGTAAGCAATAGAACCACTTTGGAACATATCAGGTGGTAGGAGAGCTCATATAAATAGAGGAGTGGGTAAGAAGTTGAAGGCAAGCCTGGCTGGTGGCACAAGGGTTTAGCCATGTTAAAGAAGGGGCCTCTGCATAATTTTATAGTAAGGCAAATTTAAAGTATTACAAAAGGAGGTGAAGAGTTTGTGATAAAATTGTTAGAATTTGGTGGAAGGCATTTCTTGAGTCATTGGGGAGTGCACATGATAAATCAGGCACCTCAACCACCACCTCTTGGAACATTCCTGAACCTGGAAAGGCCCCATCTGAAGAACAAGTCCCTGCTGGAAAAAATATTTCTGACTCTTGATTCTTGACTCTTTGGAATAAGTGGATTAAAACAAGGGTTCAATGACTCCTAACTCCTTCCTGGATTCAGGGACTGAAACTACTTTAGGAGGGTCAAGCAGTTTGCCTCTGCTTGCCTGCTTCATGGACACAAAAAGAAGAAGGGCTCCTAACTCCAAAAGGTCATAGGTGACCATGGAGGACACAGTCCTCTAGGAGACCTGCCTGGAAAGAGACCTGATGCCTTGAACCCCACCCTGAGTAGTAAGGAGCTACAGGACTTATTAGAAGAAACTTTTCAAGCAGTTGCAGAAAAGTAGGACTTTGTATTTTTTCCACCACAAGAGCACAGGAAGGTCTCACACTTGGTAGGCAAGAATACCAGGAATGCTTTTGGAGCTTCAGTTCACTGGAGGAATTTTAACTTCTAAAAAAGTGACTATATTTGAATGTAAAACCTTGAACCAGTTTGAGGCACCAAATCTATCCGACCAGCAAAGCACCCACAGCAGCCACAAAATGCAGAGTTCTCCTACATGGAGCTTTTGAGACCAAAACCAAAAGCTTTCATAGAAGCTCGACAATTATATATTCACCTTTAATGGGCTATTACTGGCCACAGCCTTGGAACTTGCATCTCTGGAATAATTTGACTTCTATTACATAGACCAAGCTTAAAGGTAAAAACTTGGACCAGGATAATCCTCTTGATGTATATTTGACATCTGCTTGATCATGGTTGGCTTGAAATTGCTCCTAGGTCCCAGTCACCATGAACTGCTGTTTATCAATGCTGATTTATTTTCCTATGCACCTCTTGCCTTAAAACTTTAAAAAATCATATTTGTGGTTACCCTTGTCCTATTGTCAGGAGGGTAGCTTTTTTTGGTCATTAAAGTTTTCTCTACTTTTCGTATTTTGGATGGGAAGTTTATTGTGTTGTGTTCTTTACTTCAGGATTGTTGGTTCTGCTTGAATTCAACACACTCTTCTCTGAGAAGTGCCTGGTGCTTGTGCCTTAGCTTCGCTCAGAACTGGGTTGTGAACTAACTGACTTTGTTTATCAAGTTGGTAGGTGCAACCACATATGAAATTAATAACCCAATTTCTGACAATAAAGCATTAAATGTACCAGTACAAATGTTCTCTGCTAACAATCAGTCACCTGGTTAGGAGTTTGTAACCTTGGATTTGCAAAATAATATGATACTCAAATTCAGAAATAACATCAACCACAAGTCTTTCAATGTTATTAACAGTACAGAATATATGTTTTTCAAGAATACTTTCGGACAAAACCCCAGTTCAACACTGAACCATCAGTAGATTGTATAACCTCCAATATCTATTCATACTAAAATGTAATATCTTATTTTTCATTAACTGTAAATCTATATATTTCTTGGTTGCTCTAATATCTAAAAGAGTCTCTACCTTAAAACCTTGTCTTCCTGAATATCATGAGTCAACAACAGGTCACATAGGCAAACTAGAACCATTAGAACAATCATAAACTGTAAGGCAACAAGGAAACGTTTCTTTACAAAACACAGACAATTGATGATTTTCGCATGTAGCGGCCATTTTAAATGATGCTGGTGGAAGTCCATTGTTCCACTAGGGGAATGGAATAAGTTACTCCATCCCTCTAGTGGAGGAACTGCCTGCCAAATTTATAAATGACTGCCAAGCTGGTGGCCATTTATAAAGCATGCATATTGCTGTTTGATGCAGGGTTGCGTCAGCATGACGGAGCTTTGCACCAAATTGTTTTTTATTTATTTTGAGAAAGAACATTTTATTTTTTGAAATAAAAAATAAATGGTCCCCTCTGCCACGGGAGTCATCTCGCATGGTAGGAGCATCACTTACATTTTACTGTCCCTTGCCGGCAGGGTTTGCCTGGAGGTGACGGACAGTAAAAAATGGCTACATGTCTGCCCATCCTTATTGGGTTAGTGGACATGTAGCCATTTCTCTGATGGTCCTTACTTCGTCGGGCCATTGGAGAGGTTTGGCTAGGGCAGTGAAGGAGTAGTCACTGCTGTAGCCAATCCTATGATTTGCCCCAATTAAATCAGGTAGGCACCATAATGTTGGTTGTGTGTATACTCCAATGCTTTGTGACGGAGTATGTACACCGCCAACATATAAATCAGCCCCTTATTGTCTTTGGTGCGCATGACGTAATGGTTCTGTTATGCACACTAGTGCTCGTGTGAGGAGGATGGAACCATTCTGTCCTCATCACAGGTGCACCAAATCCATCTTCTGTTTACACCAGAGGGATTAAAGGCCTGGTTACGACTTGGGTGGTCCCACCACGGGACCCTGTGGTTGGGCATAGTGCCAGTGACAGACACGGATCCAGCCCATGTCAATAGGAGTCCCCACACAAGGGCCCCCTTTGTCCTTGGATTGATAAGTTCCTGTCACTGGCACTAGGACCAGCCATAGAAGTGGTGCATTATGTTTACCGGCAAAAGTGGGTCAATGCTGGCTAGAAGGAATTTTGTGGATTCCTGTGGATTCTGGAAGTTTTCATCATAGAAATATGATGAAAATGTATGAGTTCAGGTAAGTTTGAGGTTTGCAAGACATTCTGGGTGACAAAACCTCAAGGAATCCACGCAGGCCACCCCTCCCTGGATTTCCCTAGATATATAGTTTTCAGAAATGTACAGGTTTGCTAGGTTTTCCCCGGTGCTGGCTGAGTTAGGGCCTAAAAACTGCAACTACCCACTTTGCAAAAAACGGGTCAGTTTTGCTTTGAAAAAATTGGAGTATCCATGATGTGCTTTTGGCCATTACCTGACGGAGGTACTGGACCTACCCACACAAGTGAGGTACCATTTTCATCAGAAGATTTAGGAAAATGCTGAGTGGAAGAAAGTTTGTGGCTCTGTGCAGATTCCAGAACTTTCTGGCACAGAACTTTGAAGGAAACGTGTTTTTTTTAGTCAATGTTTGAGGTTTGCAGGGGATTCTGGATGAAACAACTGGTGAGAGCCAGACAAGTCACCCAACTTTGGATTCCCCAAGGTGTCTAGTTTTTGAAAATGTATAGGTCTGCCAGGTTTCCCTAGGTGCCAGCTGAGGTTGGGCCCCAAAACCACAGCCATGCACTTTGCAAAAAAAGGTTGGTTTTGCGTAGAAAACTTTGATGTATCCATGTTGCATTTTGGGCCATGTCCTGTCACAGTTACAAGGTCTACCCACACAAGATTTCAGAACTTTTTCATCACAGAAAATGTGAGGAAAATGTGTCTTTTTAGTCAAAGTTTGAGATTTGGAAGGGAGTCTGGCTAAACAAACGTGGTGAGAGCCACACTAGTCATCCCATTCTGGGTATCCCTAGGTGTATAGTTTAAAAAAATATTTAGGTTTTCTAGGTTTTCCTAGGTGCCAAAAACCACAGCTATCCACTTTCCAAAAAGCGGGTTAGTTTTGCATAGACAAATTGATGTATCAATGTTGCGTTTTGAGCCATTTCCTGTAGCGGTTCCTAGGCCTACCCACACAAGTGAGGTACCATTTTGATCAAAAGACTGAGGCGAATGCTGGGTGGAAGGAAGGTTGTGGCTCTGTGCAGATTCCAGAACTTTCTGTCACAGAAATGTGAGGAAAATGTGTTTTTTAGTCAAAGTTTGAAGTTTGCAAGGGATTCTGGGTAAAACACCTTGGTGAGAGCTACACAAGTTACACCACATTGGATTCTCCTAGGTGTCTAGTTTTCAAAAAATGTATAGGTTTGCCAGGTTTTCCTAGGTGCCACCTGAGGGTGGGCCCAAAAACCACAGCTGTGCACTTTGCAAAAAACAAGTTGGTTTTGAGTAGGAAAATTTGATGTATCCATGTTCCATTTTGGGCCATTTCTCTTCCGTGGGCACAAGGTCTACCCACACAAGTGAGGTACCATTTTTATTGGAGGCTTGGGGGAACTCAGAATAGTAGAACAAGTGTTATTACCGATTGCATTTCTCTGAATTTGCACCTTCCAAATTTAAGACAATGTGGAAGAAAGAGGCAATTTTGAGAACTACTCTCTGATTCACATGCTAATATGGGTGCCCACAAATGAATTCAGAGATGTGCAAATTACCACTGCTTCGTAACTTTTATTTTGGAAATAAATTGGTTTCTTTGATACCTATGTTTCATTATTTATATTTTACCATATGAATTGCTGAATACTTGGTACACAATGAAAAACCATTGCAAGCTGCAGCTCAGTTATTGGCTCTGGGTACCTCGGGTTCTTGGTGAACGTACAAGCCCTATATATTCCTGAAACCAGAAGAGCCCAGTAGACATAAAAGTATATTGGTTTTGAAAAAATCCACCACAGTTAAAAAAAGTTACAGATGAAAATGTATGCCTGTTTTTTCAACTCAATTTCAATATTTTTTAATTCAACTGTTACTTTCTATAGGAAATCCTTGATGGATCTACAAAAATTACCCCTTGCTGAATTTAAGATTTTGCCTACTCTTAAGAAATGTGTAGCTTTCTGGAATCCACCGTTGGTTTCACACCCATTTCTGCCACTAACTGAAAAAATAGGAAAAATGGACTATGTCCCAGTAAAATGCCAAAACTGTGTTGAAAAATGTAGTTTTCTGTTTCAAGTCTGCCTGTTCCAAAAAGCTGGGAAGATGGTGATTTTAGGGCTGCAAGCGCTTTGTTGATGCCATTTGCAGGGAAAAAACAGACACTTTCTTCTGCAGCACTTTTTCCCATTTTTCCCAAAAACATAAAATGCAGCTATATTTTGCCCATTTTCTCGGTCCCCTCCAGGAGAATCCACAAACCATGGGTACCTTTAGAATCCCCAGGATGTTGGAAAAAAGGACACACATTTGAGGTGGATAGATTATGTGGACAAAAAAGATATAGGAGCTTAAGAATGAACTGCCCCAAATAGCCAAATAAATGCTTAACATGGGGAGGGGAGGCCTAGCAGCGAAGGGGTTACTACCACGATGATCAGTTACAAAACAGCTGCATGGCTAGCACAATCAAATTTGCGAAATAAATCACCCAACTAAAAGAAACTTTGGGATCATCACATCCTTATAAAATACTGCAGCTTAAAAATCTTCTCTCGATAGAGTAAGGGAAGCTAAATTGCTAAATGCTTAATTGCATGATACATATCTGTAAGCCTTTAGATGCATATTTATTATTAATATGTTTGTACAAAGAGATTGTTTTGCATAATGTATACTAAACATGATTTCAAGTTCTCTAATTAGTTCATATGTTTCTACCAAAGTATATTTTGTTTCAGTATAGCGCAGGAGTCTCCAACTAGTAGCTAGCGAGCTACTGGTAGCTCTGTCACAACCTGTAAGTAGGTTTCCTATGCGCAGCCCAATATACTAAATTAGAAGCCATTGTTTTGATGAATTACTATATGTATACCAAAATTGAAAAGTGTGTATTCAAGATGCAAATCTGTGTATTTTCAGAGATAATAAGATGACATTTGGATAACTATAGATGAATTTCCAAATTATATACAACTTCAAAGTTGATAAAACCTTTTGTGCATTTCTATGGGCAATTATGCATGATGCACTGAGGTAATCACCACTAGCAGTCTTGTGTACTATCACTAGCACTAATGTAATGTCTATACCACACTAATGACATCAGTAGCTCTGCATGATTTTGATTGAATATAAGTAGCTCTTCTTACAGAAAAAGGTTGGAGACCCCTGGTGTAGAGAGTCACCTATACCATCCAAATGTGTCAAAATATGTATACCTTTGTTTTATCACATTTTACATTTTTGAAGTCATTTTGGAAATGTAGATAATATTTTGTACAAAGAGTCATAAAACTGTGAGTTTCACATTTCATAATTAGGGGGAGTATTGGAAGATGTGCCACCAAATGTACACCAGATGTGTATACCTGCTGCTATCTAGCCACTGTACATATTGCGCGCACACATATTGTGAACGCACAGGTGTTACCCCAGCTGGGTCTGGTGGCTCAGTAGACTAATGCATGGACTTTAGGGTTCTGCAGTTGTCCTCATGGCACAGGCTCAAGTCTTAGCGAGTTAACTTAGCCTTTCATCCTTTAAAGCTTGATAAAATGAGTACCCGTGTTGAATTACAATAAACATCTATTATTTCAGATCCAGGAGATCTAAGGGTGATCGTGCACTTTACAAATACACGCATGTTACGTCAGTGGCGTAGCATGGGTTGTCAGCACCCGGGGCAAGGCAAGTAATTTGCGCCCCCTAACCCGGGGCAAGGCAAGTAATTTGCGCCCCCTAACCCGTGGATTTAGTCTCTTCCAAGATGTTGTGCCCGGTGCGGCCGGCCGCCCTGCACCCCCACGCTACGCCACTGTGTTACGTGGAAGCAACTATGCAAGCGTTTGAGTGCCCCTCTGTAGTATCAAAGTGTCTCAGGGGTACAAGAGTAAGGTGAAAATTCCTATAGCGCCACCAATGTGTGTAATATAACCCCAGATCCTTCAAAATGTTCTTACGATGAAGGAGCTAGACTGTCAATACCACTAAGATGCAGCAAAGTGCAACAAAACATTTGCCGAGAGAAAGGGCTTTTGTGGATACATCAGTCCTGCTATGAACAAGCAATGTGGTCAGAAGCCAGTCACAACAGCCTAATAGGGCACTGTGAGGACTGCGCAGATAGTGAGTCCAGCGGGCCCTGTAATGTACAAAGATGGGCGAGGAGAGGATACAATCAAATGTGTAATGAACGAACGGAAAACCGCTATCTAAAAAGCCTTTTAAGAAGACGAATATTATGGTGATGGAGGTAAATTATTCAGTTTCTATGTTTCCTTTGCGTACAGGTTGTAATAGAAGAGATTGAGGGATGTTAGTGGAACCCAAAAGCATTACTGAATGTGTGTGATTCGTCCATGATATCTACATGATGCTTAGTCTCCTTGCTGAATCATGTAATGAACATAATTATACAATTATCATGGAATTGCTGAGATGGAAATAGCATCTTTGTGGAGGAAAGGTATGTTGGACATACAAGAATTAAAAGAGGAGAGTGTCGCGTTTTCAGAAGACCGTGCGTCATATGGGATTAAAGAGTTTGTCATGACTGTGTAGTTTCATGCAGTGTATGCAACTGGGAGAACGAGTACACATAACCTCATCGCTAAGGAGAAGCCCTGTACGAGCAGTAGAGAGAGCTCTGTATCTACAACGCAGCAGCAGGCGTCCTCTGTGTTTAGATCAGCGCATTGAGTAATATATCAAAACACACATTAGATCGGGTGGATGCTGATTCAAGAGTGCGTGGCAGTGGAAGAGTAACAGTGACAAAGTCAATGTGTCTGGCTTGTGTACAAAAAGGTGGCGTGCACAGGGTAGAATTATGCATTTTGTTTATGTGAAGATTTCATTTTATGGACATTTTTACATACATTTGAAGCATACTTTAAAAAGTAACAATGTGAGTATTTTTTAAAATAAATGTCACTACGTTTATTCCCCCCTCGACCCCAAATATGACGGGTCATTAACCCATCTCGGCCATTATTTTGACGGAGTATTATTGCTGATCTCACTTTAATGATGGTTAATTTGGTTGCAAGAACCACGTTGGAGTAATGGCCAGTGGACGTTATGGGCAAGTGGAGGTGGAAATGCAAGAAACAGTCCAAACCTTGGAAAACATTTTCATATTTCTGTGAGAAAATGAGGTGCAAACTTCAGAAACGACAGTGAAAAATCATACTAAAGATTTTTAGGCTGAAGGCACCAAAAAATAATGATATGTGCTCACAAAACTGGACTCACTGTTTATTTTTCACGTTGCCACAAACATTCTAGTTGAAATATGTAGGCTGTTTGCCCCCAATGCACACATCTCTATTCAGCTATAATTAGTGAGTCCTGGTGTTCACAGTGTCTTCTCCAGATCGGGATCATGAAAATGAATACACCACACACCGAGCTCTGTGACAGACATCTTTATTCTTCAGCATACTACTGTGCTCTGCTTGCATTGCATCACAACTTTCATAACCACACCTGAACACCTCCCATCAGATTAGGTAATTCTTGTCTAGAGTCCACCCAGTACTGCGAGGGTCCTAACACGTATATCAAAGACACTGCTTTGCCCCTTTTAAACGTTACATAAAAAGTACAAACATTAGCATCATAGTTCCTCAATGAGTTGCCAAGGTGCTCACACTGGTTGCCAGATCGGGTGGTATGAGGCAATTGAGATGCACCGTCATTATGTATTGATTACATAGTCTCAGATGGGTGATGTGGATGTTCAGGTCGGGTCACCTTACTTTTGATCTCAGGAGCTGACGAATATTGAGGTAGGTGTTTAAAGTGTGATGAGTCCTGTGTGATGCATTTTCCAGGACAATGCGCTGTCACCATGTGTCCTTTGCATGTTGCGACCCTTAAAGAGTTGACAGTAAACAGTGTTGGTTCTCTGCTTCCACTTCTGTTTGGCCAGTATCCAATCCCCTTTGTCAAAGACTGTTTCCAGGGCACGTCGCGGCTGATGTTTTCATTTTGCACTTTTGGGAATTTCTTGTTACACAAACCTCATCCGAACTCGGTGATCAGTCTGATGTCCCTGGCAGTAGTTTGATTCTGATGGATCACCCAAATGGCAAGGTGGCAGGACTCTGACTAGTTGTGGCGTGAGCAGTTGATTGTTAGCACAAAGGGCTGAGCACAGGGCTTGGTTTAGATTAATTCCCTCCATTAACACTCGCTGAAATACCCTCTTGAGGGTGCCCATAAATCATTTAACAACACCATTGGCTTGGGGCCAGGGAGGTGTACTCCTTTGATGCTTGACATTGAGTCGAACAAGAAACTCCTTGAATTATTTGCTATTGAAAGATAATCCATTGTCTGATTTATGAATAGCGGGGATTCCCCACACTGCAAAGATTTCATCAAGTTGCTCAATGATTTTGTCATGGTTGGCGATGACAAAAATTACACCACAGGAAAATATGATTATTCATCAATGACTAGCATGAGATGATGTCCATTTTCTAGAGACCCAAAGAAATCAACTACAACTCTCTGTCAAGCATGTGCAAAAAGGTCAGACATCGTCAATAGATGCTGTGTCTACTTAGGGGATAGAGTTACAAAGATGGCATTCTTTTAGCTCTCTCTCAACTCCTTCATCTCTGAGAGAGAAGAACATTGGGGCCTCATTACTAGTCTGGTGGTCTTCAGACTGCCAGACTCTCTCTGTCAGTTGGACCATCGCGGCTTTGACAGTCTGACTGCCAAATTACGACTTTGGTGGTCAGACCACCTTAAATCTACCGTTCCCGTCTGGAACATGGTTCCCCATGGCATGACGGCGGCGGTTGGTCTTGTAATCAGCCATGGTGGCTCTTAACTCAGCATCGCCATGCTCATTACAACCCCCCCCCCCCTTTCTGTCAGCCTTTTCATTGCAGGGAGCCCGCCATGAAAAGGCTGGTGGAATGGTAGTGCAGGGGTCCCCCTGCCCAACACCATCAGAATGTGCACTGTCTGCTATGCACATTTTAGGGTCCTGATCGGCCCCCTCTGTTCTACGAGATAAGGGAGCCGAGTGCTATCTTGTAGCACTGATCCCACCGTACTGACCAGTGGGAACGCTCTAGTAGTGTTCTGGCTGGTCAGACAGGCAGGAACATCGTAATAGGGCAAGGGGGTGGCATCCTCCCCATGAGTTCGGCAGTTCTGTGTTGGGACCGCTAAACTCCCATTGGTCTCTTAGGGCTCTTTTTGGTGGCTACAGTGCCAGGATGTCATGGACTAGCTCGATAACTTGCTGTTTTAGGCAGGAAACGCCCTAAACAATGCGTTGCCAACAACACAGACGTTTCCTACGCAAATGGATCAAAGCTTGCTGGAACAATGCATGCCTTTTTCCCTGCCTTAACCACACATGTGCCAAACTACGCACATGTGTGGTTAAGGCAGAGAAAAAGGCAGAGAGCTCGGGAGAGGACACAGTGAGGTAAGTGGGACTGGGGCAGTGTTGGGGGTCGTTTTTAGAGGTGGGGTGGATTAAGGGCTTTATTTCAGACTATTTGTTTTTTAGGGGCGGGGTAGGAGGGTTCGGGGAAGTTTAGTTTTTAGGGCTTAGGGTGGGTGGGAGGATTGGGTAGTTTATTTTTTAGGGGCAGGGTGGAGGTTGGGATATTTTTTTGTTTTTAGGGTTTAGGGTGGGAGCGGGGTAGTTTATTTTTCAGAGGTGGGGAAAGGTTTAAGGAAGGGTGGGAGGAGAGGAGGAAGGATCAGGAGAGGATGTGGTGAGGTAAGTGGGGGTTGTATTTAGTGCTTAGGGTTGGTGGGGTCAGGTATTTTCTTTTTTAGGGGCAGGGGTGGGGGTTGGAGTAGTTTTGATTTACTAGTAAGTCTCTAGAACAGTGAACTAGAGGTGCCCAGGGACTGTAAATCAAATGCCACTAGTTGGCCTGCAGCACTGGTTGTGCCACCTACATTAGTAGCTCTGGAATGAAGAAAAACCACAGCACATCACAGAATCGTAGTAAAATCGATTTATTCCTCTGTGGTTTCTCAGGAAACAAGTCACCTGGTCACGTGTTTCGTCAGCATTGACTTTTTCAAGGCATCCAAAATTATGGAAGTATTCAGTTGTATTGAAAGGCTCCAATTCTCGATGATGTTTATAAGTGCCTTAGCAGCGCCGCTCACAGACCGACTAAACATTCTCCTTGCCACATGAATACTTATCATGGTCTTTGGACTTCCTCAAGAATTGGAGCCTTTCAATACAACTGAATACTTCCATAATTTTGGATGCCTTGAAAAAGTCAATGCTGACGAAACACGTGTCTTCAATTATGAGAACTGTATTGGCTTTCTGACATCATGCCTAGTGTGTTTTACTGGACCAGGTGACTTGTTTCCTGAGACACCACAGAGGAATGAATCGATTTTACTACGATTCTGTGATGCACCGTGGTTTTTCTTCATTCCATATATGTATTGTGGCCTTTCCAAGGCGACAGTTTATACACCCTGTGGCTGGGTGTCAAACTACTCGAGCACTCCCTCCTTCAACATAGACTTTCTTGTCATGGAGTTTACACATAGATTTCAGCTGATATTTTGGAAGTGCGCACCACCTATACACAGCCACAACTGTCGATGCTATTGATTTATACATACATTAGTAGCTCTGTAAACATGTCTCAGACCTGCCACTGCAGTGTCTGTGTGTGCAGTTTTTAACTGTAAAGTTGATTTTGCAAGTGTACCCACTTGCCAGGACTAAATCTTCCCTTTTCTTACATGTAAGACACCCCTAAAGTAGGCCCTAGGTAGCCCCAAGGGCAGGATGCAGTGTATGGTTAAGTTAGGACATATAGTAATGTTTTTAATGGCCTGACAGTGAAATACTGCTAAATTTGTTTTTCACTGTTGCAAAGCCTGTCCCTTCACATACGTTAACATGGGGGCTACCTTTAAATACGATTAAAGCATAGATTCCCTTTGGGAGCAGATAGATATCTGGGGTTTGGGGTCTCTGAGCACACAATTTAAAAATACATCTTTTAGTAAAGCTGATTTTAAGATTGTGTGTTAGAAAATGCCTTTTTTAGAAAGTGAGCATTTTCTTGCTTAAACCATTTCTGTGACTCTGCCTGTTTGTAGATTCCCTGTCTGGGTTAGTTTGACAGTTGGGCTGGTTGCAGCTGTCACTAGACAGTGACACAAAGGGAGCTGGGGCATAGTCTGCATTTCCTGAAGAGTCATCTGTGCTAGGAGGGAGGGAAGGAGTAGTCACTGACACCTGAAAGGGCTGTGCCTGCCCTCACGCAATGCAGTCTCCAACCCTCTGGTGCGTGTGTGTTTGGGGCCTGGCCTAGGCAAGGCAGGAATTCACAAACAAGAGAGACATTTGTTTGAAGTAGGCCTACTTCAAAGGGTAAAATGGGTATAAGAAGGGCACCCAAAACCACAGATTGTAGTACACTTCTGGAAACCAAGAGGAACCTCTATCTGGAGAAGAGTCAAAGAGCTGAGGAAGAGGAGCTGCCCTGCCTGTGCTTTTTGGAGGCCTCCTGCAGTTGTTGCTTCTGCCTGTGCGAGAGGACAAAGACTGCACTTTGTGTTGCCTTCCTTCTTGTGAAGAACTCTCCCAGGGCTTGATTTAGAGCTTGCCTCCTGTTGTTTAAAGTTTCAGGGACAGCAAAGACCTCTCTCTGCCAGCACCTGGAGCCTCTGCTGAGACTCCTACTCTGCCAAGTGGTGCCCATCCAGTGTGTGGGACCCTGAAAGGAGAAGCTGGCAGCCCAAGAGTGAGAAATCCACGCACTGACCTTCGTGCGGGGACAAGATCGACGCAACTCGGATCTGCGGCTGAAAAAGCAACGCGCCGCTGGCTTTGTAGCTGAAAATTGATGCTCGCCTGCAACGCAACTGGAAGATCGACACCCGTGGCTGGAGAAATTACGCATAGCATTGCTGATGGAGGCTTGTGAGATCGAAACCCGCGCTGCGTGGTTTCGGATCATCGTGCAGCAGGATTTCTGATGCAAACATCGCTGGGTGTGCAAAAATGACGCAAGACTTGCCCAGACCCCAGAGTGTAGTTCGAATCGACACATCGCTCGCCTGCGGAGAGCAGAAACGACACACGCTGACTCGACTGAAAGAGAATTAATGGAAGGTCTCACTCGTGAGTGATAGCGACGCATCGCAAGCCCTTTTTGACGCATACTCGCCCGTGCTGGGTTATTTTTGATGCAACCAGGTACATGTCTATGCTAACAGCATTAGCGTTGTGTTCAAAATGACATGAAGACTCTTTTTGGTTTTTAATTGATATCTTGACTTGTGTATTGAGGATTTTTGTCATTTTGGTCTTGTTTTGTTTAGATAAAGATTTTCTATTTTTCTAAACCTGTGTTGTGTCATTTTGTAGTGTTTTCATTAACTTACTGTGTGTGTTCATACAAATACTTTACACCTAGCACTCTGAAGTTAAGCCTGCCTGTTTGTGCCAAGCTACCAAGTGGGTGAGTAGGGGTTAGCTGATGGTGATTCTATTTTACCCTGATTAGAGTGAGGGTCCTTGATTGGACGGGGGTAACATAACTGCCAACCAAAGACCCCATTTCTAACATTGGTGATCAGCGGTTGGGATTGGACTTGTATTTGTACTTGACATACAGTGATTAAGTGTACACTACTGTTTTGAGTGCAGACCACTACGTGACCACAGACTACTTGCCTTGTGATTTTAGCTGTTTCTCTTTTGCTTGGATTTTTCCCTACATCCATTTTTGTGGTAATCTTTGAATTTAATTCTGAACATGATTGGGAACTTGTTTTCTACCTTTTGGAACTTTGTACTTTTGTTGACTTTTCATCATGTCCAAATCTGGAGATGCATCAGTTGGAGCTGCTTTTGCTAGAGAAATTAGCGAGCTATACAAAGGCTCAGTTGAAGCAGTTCTGTAAATATTTTGACTGTCCCATTAAGAGCTCATCCAAGAAGGAGGAGCTTCAAAATGTGCTGAGGGCCTGGGTGACAGCCAAGAGCACTGAAGGGCACACAGAGGATGAGGAGGATGAGGAGGATGAGGAGGAGGAAGAGCATTCCATACACAACAGTATTGTGGGTGGGCCTGTTATGTCCAGGGAAGGTAGCAGTGTCTCATGTAAGGGTCGGACCCCTGAAGAATTGCAGGACAGACAGGCAGAGAGGGAGCACCAGAGGGAGTTGGAGAAAATGAGGATGGCCATAGAGGGAAAAAAGGTGTTGTTGGCTCATGAGCTCAGCTTAGGTGAGCTGGATCAGAGGAGCCAGTCTAGTAGGGATGGTAGCAGCCACATCACAGCGCAGCCTGAGAGGAGGATGCACATTCCTAAAGATCTTGTGAAGGATTACAAAAGGGAGGATGACATATACTTGTGGTTTAAGGGGTATGAGTCTGCTCTCCACATAAATCTGGTCCATGAAGCTCATTGGGGGGGGCTGATCTGTGGAAGCACTTTGGGGTAAAGGGGAGGGATACACTGACAGTATTAGGGGCTGCCCAGAATCTCACCCACACTATCATGAAGGATGCCCTACTCAAAAGATATGATCTCACCCCTGAGCGGTACAAGGACAAATTAGGCCCTGTAAGAAGAAGGAATCCCAAACATGGTTAGAATGTGTCAACACCAGAGCAGTACCCGCTCTATTGGCGACAAAAATGCAAAAACCCAGCACTCTCAAAACAAAGTAATGTATGCATTGTGCTGATATGGTGTGGTTTAACCTTTTGCATTGCAGAGTTCAATCCTGAAAACTTACTTTTAATATGCTTACAAATACTGTTCCTTTGCAATGTATTGCTGCAGGTTTTCAGAGTGTGTTAGGGTGTGGCCCCTTTCCAGGGCCTTCCAGAGACTTTCCCTGCAACATGCCTGGGCGTGGTTCTGGGCTGGGCCAAGACTCTATAAAAGAGAGCCAGCCCAACTCCCAGTGCTCACTAGTCAGAGGTCCCGGTGCAGAGCAGCAGTTTCTTCCTGAGCTCCTGTTCCGGCGGCCTATTTGGATTTTCCAGTCTTCTGCCCTTCATCCTTCATTGGTGATCATTGTTCCAGGCGGTAAGACGGTGGTTGGACTGTCCCGACATCGTTATTGAGAATTTTCATATTCTTGGTTTAATTCTTAAATGAGTAACAGATTACTTGCGCGCTACCATTTCTTGACATTTATATGGTAGTTTACAAATAGGCAAGACACGCAATTGGTTTCCTAAAGGTTTGACTTTGTTATTCATTGCGTGCTACCATTTCTTGACATTGGCATGGTGGCTTAAGAATCGGCAAGACGCGTGATTCGTTTTATGGTGTTTAAACATTGTTGTCCATTGCGCGCTACTATTTCTTGACATTTACATGATGTTTTACGAATTGACAAGACGCGCAATTCGTTTCATGAGGATTTAACTTTGTTGGTCATTGCGCGCTACCATTTCTTGACATTTACATGGTGGCTTAAGAATCGGCAAAAGAAGCGCGATTCGTTTCATTGTACTTTGATCTTGTTATTTATTGTGAGGTGTTATTTCTTGAGATTTACATTGTGTTTTACGAATCGGCAAGACGCACGATTCGATTAATGATGATTTGACCTTGATATTCATTGCGTGTTACCATTTCTTGGTATTTTACATGGTGACACTCGAATCGGCAAGACGCATGATTCTCTCATCGAGTATATTTCATGTTGTTTATTGTATGCCACTATTCTAAGATATTTATTATGTAATATTCGAGTTGACAAGTTATGTGATTTGTTTCCTGAATTCATATCGTGTTATTCATGGTGCACAATCCTTTTATGGTGTTTAATATATATATATATATATATATATATATATATATATATATATATCTGCAATATGCGCAATTTGTGTTGAAACATTTTAAGAGTACACAGAAGGCCAGAGTTTCTAGATGCAATATTGTATGGTCCTAGTATACATTCTCAAAACAGGATTTATATGACTGGTTTAAAATTTTGTCAGAATATTTCTCTGATTTTCATGTAAAGGAAAGTACTTGAATAAGAAAGTTTTCATTTAATTCATCCTGATTCCCCTACAGGTATCCGGCCATCTTGAAACTTAATAATTTTAAACTTAACTCTTAGATTGTTCATGTTCTCAGAGTGACTAGGCTTAGAATCATTTTCTAGTATTGATTTCAGGAGATATAATTTTCATACCGTGTGTTCTAACCTTTTTCTTACTACAGGTCTCCTTCCCAGCTGTTCCCTTCCTAATCCCCTCTTCCCCTCTTGAACTCTCTCAGTCTCTGTGATTTATCTATCAGAGTCTTGGAGCTGTTCAATTGTGGATGTGTTGGGAACGTGCACAGACCTGAGGATCTGGTGACTCTGATAGAATGTGTTGATTCTTATTGCAGGTCACTGGGTGGTGGGGTGAAGGGCAGTAAGGTATCTACATGTGAGGGGCTTTACAATCTGATTGCATGGGACCAATTGCACAGTTTATGTTCTCCAGAGCTGCGCCAGCACCTGATTGACAGCATGCTGACTTATCCCAGTGAAGCTTGCGCAGGAAGCGGACTGCTGGGAGAGCAACAGGGTCCAAAAGAGTTATGGGGAAGACCACGCCAAGGGTGGGCAGGGTCCCTATCAGAAGAAAGGGGGAGTAAAGAGACACAGGAGCCAGTGTGGCTACAGTGAGGAGTCAGCTGATGTATGAAGAGCAGATTGATCCCGGGGTACTTCACCAAGTAGTTGCAGTAACACAGCTCAGAGCGCCTGTGCAGA
Source organism: Pleurodeles waltl (assembly GCF_031143425.1). NCBI lineage: Eukaryota > Metazoa > Chordata > Amphibia > Caudata > Salamandridae > Pleurodeles > Pleurodeles waltl. The sequence goes on along the minus strand of NC_090439.1, from coordinate 740,347,999 downwards.
GTGGCATAGGTTCCCTTTGAATGGTGGGGGCCTCAGGTTCATTGAAGGTAGCTGTGAGTCCAACCATGCCTGTTGATTGTTTGCTAGGCAATTACCTGGAGTATTCCCCTTGGAAGAAGGTGGAACACAGGTCTCAGTTGGAGATGTTGGGTCTGCCTGGGTGGGTATGCGTATCCATCCGGTCAATGGCAGTCCGTCAGGGTGGTCAAGAGCCCCTGGAGCCTGAAACAGTGGCTCAGGGGACCGCCAAAAAGAGGAAGGGCATGGGGGCATGGGAAACCAGCCCCAGAAGTTCCCACAGTCTGGGAGGAGGCAGAGCCTGAGGGTGACGCCCCGGAGCCCACAGGGGAACAGGTGGCTGAACTGGGGCAGGTCTCTAAGCTGTTGCAGTGGCAGCAGGAAGGGGGACCCACCAGAGAAGCATTCTGTGAGGCACAGAAAACTTGCCCTACTCTAGAGGGACTGCGGCAGCAGGCTGCAGCCCAGGCAGCTGGCGAGGAACCCAGTACTCACCTGATCTATTGGGAGGACGGCCTCCTGTATAATCAGCCTAAGGTTCCTGAGCCTGGGTCAGCTCGTATGCTGGTGTTACCCCAGTGCTTCAGGGCCTTCCTACTGGGGTTGGCTCATGATGTGCCTTTGTCAGGACATCTGGGGCATGACAAGAACTATAAGCGGTTTGTCTCCCACTTCTATTGGCCCCAGATGCACAAGCATTCTGCTACACACTGTAGGACTTGCCCAACGTGTCAGGCAAGTGGCAAGATTGGGGGAAATGTAAGGCTCCCCTCCAAGTTTTACCTGTTGTTAGTACTCCCTTTGAGAGGGTAGGTATTAACATTGTGGGGCCGCTGGATCCCAAGACAGCCATGGGCTACAGGTTCATCCTAGTCTTGGTGGATCATATCACTCGGTACCCATAAGCCATTGCTCTGAAATCAGTCACTTCCCCTCTGGTGGGTCGTGCACTGATGTGGGTTTTTACCCGCATGGGGTTCCCAAAGAAAGTGGTATCTGATAGGGGTACCAACTTCATATCCACGTATATGAAGTCTCTGTGGAAGATGTGTGGGGTGACCTACAAGTTCACCACACCTTAACATCCCCAAAGTAATGGTCTGGTTGAGAGATTCAACCTCACCTTGAAAGGCATGATTCAGGGCCTGTCAGAGACCTTGAGGTGGAAGTGGGACGTCCTCTTGCCATGCCTTCTGTTCGCTTACAAGAAGGTGCCTCAAAAGGGATTTGGGTTTTGTCCCTTTGAGCTCATCTATGGCCACCCTGTGAGAGGACCTTTGAGTCTGGAGAAGGAAGCTTTGGACAAAGCTCCTAGTAAACCCCCCCAGGATGTATTTAGCTACATGCTGGCTTTGAGAAACCAGATTGCCCACTTCAGGAGTCCCGCACAGGAGAACCTGGAAGCAAGGCAGGAGTCTATGAAACGGTGGTATGACCGGAATGCCACTCTGGTCGAGTTTCAACCTGGTCAAAAAGTGTGGGTGATGGTGCCAGTGGAGCCTTGGGCACTCCAGGATAAGTGGACTGGGCCATTTGAGGTGGTGGAGCGCAAGAGTGAAGTCACCTACCTGGTGGGCTTGCAGTCCCCAAGGAACCCTTTAAGGGTCCTGCATGTCAACCACTTCCAGCCACACTTTGAGCGGACTGAACTGTCCATGCTCCTTGCAACAGATGATGGGGTGGAGGAGGAGAGTGAGCTTCTTCCTGACCTCCTGTCTGCAGGAGAAAAATATGGGTCTGTGGAGGGAGTGATCCTCTCTCCCTCCCTGACTGAAGAGCAGCAGAGGGAATGTCGCCAGGTGTTCGGACAGTTCGCCTCACTGTTTTCCCTGATCCCAGGGGTCACACACTTGTGCACACATGATGTGAACACTGGGGACAGTACACCCATTAAACAAAAGGTTTACAGGGTGACTGAGAGGGTCAGTGCTAGCATTAAGGATGAGATAGCCAAGATGTTAACCCTAGAGGTTATTGAGTTTCCAGCAGTCCTTGGGCCAGCCCAGTGGTATTGGTCCCAAAGGCTGCTGCACCTGGTGCCACTCCAGAACTCAGGTTCTGTGTGGACTATCGGGGACTCAATGCGATCAGAAAGACTGACGCACACCCCATCCCTCGAGGTGATGAACTCATTGACTGGTTGGGAGCTGCACAGTACCTCAGCACATTTGACTTATCCTCTGGGTACTGGCAGATTGCCTTAACTGAGGGGTCCAAGGAGGGTCAGCATTTTCTACTCCAGATGGACACTTTCAATTCAAAGTGATGCCATTTGGGATGAACAATGCCCCTGCCACCTTTCAGAGGTTGGTCAACCAGGTGTTGGCTGGGCTGGATGAGTTCAGTGCCGCCTACCTGGATGACATTGCTGTGTTTATTTCCACATGGGAGGAACATCTGCAACACCTTTGGAGAGTGTCAGAGGCCCTGCAGAAGGCAGGCCTCACTAGTAAGGCAAGCAAGTGCCAAATAGGGCAGGGTTCTGTGGTATACTTGGGACACCAGGTAGGGAGTGGCCAGGTGGCACCCCTACAGCCAAAAAGTGACACCATTCTGGCTTGGGAGCCTCCAAAAAACCCAGAATGTGGTGAGAGCCTTTTTAGTTCTCACTGGCTACTAAAGGAGGTTTGTCAAGGGAAGTGGTACCATTGTTACCCCCTTGACTGAGTTGACTTCTAAGAAGCAACCAAAGAAGGTGATCTGGACAGAGGCTTGCCAGACCGCTTTTGATGTCCTGAAGGATGCCATTTGCACAGCACCTGTGCTGAAGGCACCAGACTACTCCAATAGGTAGCCCCAAGGGCCGGGTGCAGTGTATGGTTAAAGTAGGACATATAGTAATATGTTTTCTATGTCCTGACAGTGAAATATTGCTAAATTTGTTTTTCAATGTTACAAGGCCTTTCCCTCTCATAGGTTAACATGGGGGCTACCTTTATATCTGATTTAAGTGTAGATTCCCTTTGGGAGCGGATGGACATGTGGAGTTTGGGGTCTCTGAGCTGACAATTTAAAAATACATATTTTTAGTAAAGTTGATTTTAAGATTGTGTGTTTGAAAATGCCACTTTTAGGAAGTGAGCATTTTCTTGCTTATACCATTTCTGTGACTCTGCCTGTTTGTGTATTCCCTGTCTGGGTCAGTTTGACAGTTGGGCTGGTTGCACCTCATACTAGACAGTGACACAAAAGGAGATGGGGTGTAGTCTGCATTTCCTGATGAGCCATCTGTGCTAGGAGGGAGGAGAGGAGAGGAGTGGTCACTGACACCTGAAAGGGCTGTGCCTGTCCTCACACAATGCAGTCTCTGACCCCCTGGCGGAGTGTCTGGGGCCTGGCCTGGGCAAGGCAGGATTTCACATTCAAAAGAGACTTTACTTTGAAGTAGGCCTACTTCAAAGGAGAAATTGGGTATAAGAAGGGCACCCAAAACCACAGACTTTAGAACACTTCTGGAAACAAGAGGAACCTCTGCCTGGAGAAGAGCTGAAGAGCTGAGGAGAAGTGCCGCCCTGCCTGTGACTGTGCTTTGTGGAGCTATCCTGTAGTTGCTGCTTCTGCCAGAGTAAGAGGGCAAAGACTGGACTTTGTGTGCCTTCCATCTTGTGAAGAATTCTCCAAGGGCTTGATTGAGAGCTTGCCTCCTGTTGTTTGAAGTCTCAGGGACAGCAAAGACTTCTCTCTGCCAGCACCTGGAATCTCTAGGGAGACTCCTGCTCTGACAAGTGGTGCCCCATCCAGTTCCTGGGCCCTTGAAAGGAAAGCTGGTGGAAATCCAAGGAAATCGACTTCTGACAAATTCGGACCGATGCCGCTGCTGAATCTGGTGACGCCGCCTGCACCCGACTCCGTGATCTTCGCTGGAACGCGACGACCTTCACAGGCCAGACGCCGCTGCAGCCCCGCTAAAGTCTGTGACTCCGTGGAAGTCGCTGCACAACGTCGTGACTGGCGCCGCTCAAAGTGCGCGGATTCAACGTTTCGCACAGATGCCGCGATCCCCGACTTCGCGCATCAACTTGTTTTCACTCTTCACCAAAGGAACTGCACTTGGGGGTCAACGCGACTCAGTGTCTGGTGCCGCTGGTGTCGGCTTGTTAGGAACGACTCCGTCACAACGCCGTGTTAACACCTCATTTAAAGGGTAGATGGGTGGTGGCAGAGGTTGTTTTTTTTGGAGTATGGCTCACGATCGCAGGTTATTATGGACCCAATATAGATGATGCCACTTCATTTATAGAACTATATAATCTCCTTCTGAAAACCAAATACCCGATCGTATTAGGTGGGGATTTTAACATATTACTGAACTTGGCCTTGGACAAGTCCACTCCCCGGGGAACGGCTAATTCCCCTAGATGTAGGTTACTGGTTAAGCAGGCTATGACTGATCTGGGGCTGGTTGATGTGTGGCAGGCTAAGGGGGGTGTAGGACCTAGATTTACCTTCCACAACAAGAAATATGGGCATCAATCCAGAATAGATTTCTTTTTAGTACAGAATAGCTTGATGGGAAATGTGGATTCAATAGCACATGCCCCGCTACATTTATCAGATTATGCGGCTGTTAAGCTGTATCTTTCCTTCACGGCGCAAGTTCCTAGGTTCCGAGGCACAATAAGTCGTTTATTATTACTGGATGACCTGATTATTGAGACACTAAGAAAGGACACAATAGACTTTTTTGAAGTGAATCAGGGATCTGCTAGTTTGCAAATAGTCTGGGATGCATATAAAGCCTATATAAGGGGGAGGCGTATCAATTTGGCCATATTTAAGCGCAGGGAGGAGAGAGAGAAAATACATAGGGGGTCATTCTGACCCTGGCGGTCATTGACCGCCAGGGTCAACGACCGCGAGAGCACCGCCAACAGGCTGGCGGTGCTCTCAAGGGCATTCTGACCGCGGCGGTTTGGCCGCAGTCAGAAAGGGAAAACCGGCGGTCTCCCGCCGGTTTTCCGCTGCCCTCAGGAATCCTCCATGGCGACGCAGCTTGCTGCGCCGCCATGGGGATTCCGCCACCTCATACCGCCATCCTGTTCCTGGCGGTTCGCCCGCCAGGAACAGGATGGCGGTATGGGGTGTCGTGGGGCCCCTGGGGGCCCCTGCAGTGCCCATGCCAATGGCCAATGGCATGGGCACTGCAGGGGCCCCCGTAAGAGGGCCCCACAAAGAATTTCAGTGTCTGCTTAGCAGACACTGAAATTCGCGACGGGTGCAACTGCACCCGTCGCACCTTCCCACTCCGCCGGCTCCATTCGGAGCCGGCCTCCTCGTGGGAAGGGGTTTCCCGCTGGGCTGGTGGGCGGCCTTCTGGCGGTCGCCCGCCAGCCCAGCAGGAAAGCCAGAATGGCCTCCGCGGTCGCCATATGGCGGTTCCCGCCAGGCGGGCAGCAACCGCCGCCCGCCGGCCTCAGAATGAGCCCCATAGTGTCGAGACCAGTATAGCGATGCTGCAGGACTCTATACAAGCCGCACAGGGAATGGGGAATGGGGATCAATTAAGGTCACTTGAACAACAGCATGAGGAAGCCCATTCGAAACTAGAGTATTTCTTGGAAGTCCGAGAAAGAAAGAAATGGGAAGCTAGTCAGTATGCGCATTATGAGTACGGGGAAGGGTGCAGTAAGTTACTGGCTAGGAAGGTAAAATCTGACCATTCAAAGAAACATATTGCTTCAATTAGGTCTAACACTACTGGTCAGATTTGTGTAGAAGGTACAGAAATAGAAGCTGCTTTTGTTTCCTTCTTCCAAGATTTGTATTCAGATGAGCTGCAGAACTCTGAGGAGCAGGTTAGAGATTTCTTGGCTATGGTCAGCTTGCCTCGCCTTGAGAGCTCAGCGTTGCATATTTTAGAAGGAGAGGTAACTGGGTCAGAATTAATGGACACTTTTAAGGGTTTGAAGAGAAGTAAAGCCTCGGGCCCAGATGATCTCCCGAACGAGTTATATTTGGCACTGAGGGAAGAATTAATTCCGGTTCTATTAAAATTATTTAATCATATGCTCTTAGAGGGGGGCCAAGCACCAAGCTCCTGGAGGGAAGCAGTAATTTGTCTGATCTTGAAGCCAACACAGTGTTCTTCTTATCGACCTATCTCATTACTCAACTCTGACTATAAAATTTATACAAGTCTGCTATCTAAAAGGTTGGGGAAGGTTTTACCGGGACTGGTCCATCCAGATCAGAAAGGGTTTATTAAGGATAGACAGCTACAGGAGTTAGTGCACGATTTATTGGCGGCAATGGATCTGGCTTTGGCAGAGAAGCTTCCTCTTGCAATAATAACTTTTGATGCAGCCAAGGCGTTTGATCAAGTAAACTGGCTATTTTTGCAGGTGGTTATGGAAAGGTTTGGACTAGGGACCATCTTTATTAGAGCAGTTAATGAACTATATAGGTCACCAACAGCGAGAATTCTGATCAATGATGTGCTTTCACAAGAAGTAGCTATTTTCAGAGGGACGCGGCAGGGCTGTCCTCTGTCTCCTTTGTTATTTAATCTATATATTGAGCCACTTGCGACACTGCTTAGAAATAATAGGGAAATCCTCTCCTTTCAGAGTAGGAGTTGGGAAAAGAAGGTCGCACTATATGCGAATGATCTTATGATCTACACCAGGGATCTCTCTTTGTCACTTCCTCCAATAAAATTGGCGATAGAAGGTTTCGGCAGAATGTCGGGATATAAAGTTAACGCTGAGAAAACAGAGGTTATGTGTTGGAATATGGCATATGAATCTCCGCTAATTAAACAGGAAATTAAGTATTTAGGAGTCCTGATCACAAAAGAACTGGGGGACTTGGCCAGGATAAACTTTGAGAAAACACATTTAGAGGCCAAGAAACTCCTAAGATCATGGGCGGCTCTCCCGCTGTCCTTAATAGGTAGATCCAATATTTTGAAAATGATTATTTTGCCAAAATTCACTTTTTTATTTAATACTGTCCCGTTGGAATTTAAGAGCAAGTGGTTTACAAAACTACAGGGAGATATGTCTTCGTTTGTTTGAGCACAAAAGGGAATAAGAATCTCTTGGAAAAAGTTATGCAAGAGAAAGGAACGGGGGGGGTTAGCAACACCTGATTTCTACAAGTACTATTTGGCTTTTCAATTTAAGAATATTAGAATTCTCTTAAATAAAAAATCAGAGTACACTCCAATGTGGGCAGCATTGACTGCATATGTGGGGGAAGGAGCAGAGTTTTTTCTATACAAATTTGGCCACCCAAAATTCTTCAAAAAAGTTAGACTTAAGATTTTGCGGCAGGCATGTAAAATTTGGCTACAGATCCGCAATTTACTGCGGATAGCTTATTACTCCGGCTCAGCTCCAATATGGGATTCACCAGGCACTCCGGCATGTCTGTGTGATAAACTATCAAATCCACTAAAAGTTAGCGGGATAATACAATGGGGACAGATTATAGAGGGCGTGAATTTGGTACCGTGGGCCACATTTTTGGAGAGAGTGGGAGGAGACATCTCCAAATTTAAATATTACCAGTTGGTCAGTTGGATCAAATCTTTACAAGAAGGAGAAATTGGCAGATCCAGCTGGGAGGAGAAACTAACTCAAAGAATTATACCGAAGGAAATGGCGGTTTGGTATAAAGCATTGATGGAGGCAGTCGAGGAGGACCCTCCTCTCCCATGCCAGAAATGGGGAGAGGTGTTCCCAAATATAGACATAATTGTGACGTGGCAAAAATCATGCTCTATTCTCTGGAATACGGTGAAATCTCGGCAATGAGGAAGAATCATTTGTTTACATTGCACAGAGTGTATTGGACTCCAGCGAGACTATCTCGGATAAGTGGAACCCAGAGGAAATGCCCACGATGTGAAGGCATTGAGGCGGATGATTTGCACATGTTTTGGGACTGCCCAGGACTAGTTAAATATTGGATAGATGTGCAGAGTGTCTTAAATAGGATATTTGGGGAAGAAATAATATTGAATCTTGCTTTAGTGTTATTTGGTGTTTATGAGATGAGAGACCAATCTCAGCAACATTTATTGTTCCTTTTGATGCCTATTGCTCAGCGACAAATTTGTTATAAATGGATTTGTTCACAACCTCCTACAGTACAGGAGTGGCTGAACTCAATAGATAGATTGTATAAACTGGATAGAGCCGGGCCGATCAGTAAAAGAGATGTTTTGTGGGTGGGATGGGAAAATGAATGGTAAAATATTATTTAAGTGGTTAAAGAGGTCCGATGATTATACCTGACCCCCCTCTAATCGGGATTTTGGGCGAAGGAGGGAACGACTTGCCAATGAGATAAGGAGATCCACAGAAAAGTGCGTCAGGTGGAATGGCCCGTTGATACTAAGGGGCTGGATACCTGTAGCAAACAAGGATCCTCTTGCTATTGGCACGGGCTGGTGAGATGAGGAAAAAAAAAAAAAAAGACCTCAACAAAGCATTTTATGTTTCTAAGCGCTATTTTTTAGTTTAATCTTTAAAAATTCATAACTCGACTTGTGTATGTCGGATTTTTGTTGGTTTGGTCTTGTTTTGTTTAGATAAATATTTCCTATTTTTCTAAACTGTTTTTGTGTCATTTTGTAGTGTTTTCATTAAGTTACTGTGTGTGTTGGTACAAATACTTTACACCTAACACTCTGAGGTTAAGCCTACTGGTCTGCCAAGCTACCAAGGGAGTAAGCAGGGGTTAGCTGAGGATGATTCTCTTTTACCCTGACTAGAGTGAGGGTCCTTGCTTGAACAGGGGGTAACCTGACTGTCAACCAAAGACCCCATTTCTAACACGGACCAATCCCCTTTTCAGGGCTATTTAAAGTCTCTCTCTTGGGTGGTTCTTCCGATTAACATTGCAAGTCTCCAGCATGAATCCTCTGCATCCTTTACTAAACGTTCTTACTAAAGAAACTACACGTGGACCATCCAGGAACTCTACAACTGCAACAAAGAAGCAAAGACGACTTCTGCAACATTGTATCTTCAGCTCCTGCCAGCAAATGCGACTGTTTCCCAGTTGTGCATCCTTAGAGGACAGCCAGTCTTCAGCCTGCACCAGGAGGACAAAGGAATCTCCCTTGGAGTGAATGAGTCACTTCTCTGCTTCAGCAGGCACCCCTCTGCAGTGAAGACCGATGGCTTGGGTCCCCTCTCCTGAAGAAGTAATTGTCTCCAGCAACACAGGTGGTGGACTGAAGTCCAGCTCTCCAACTTTAGTGGAGGTAAGAGCTTACCTCCCCATGCAAGACAGTACCCAGTGCACTGCGTGTTTTTCAGTTGCCAAGGCTTCTTGGTATCCTTCCATGAAGTTCTTAGTGCACCGTGCAGCTCTGGCCCCCAGCACTCCTTCCTGTGACGCAAAGGCTCCTGAGTGGTTCTCCGGCAGCGTGGGATCCCTTTGTGTAGTGCTGCATGGGCCTTCTTTTGCACCTTCTTTGTCCCCATGCTGTGGGACTCCTGTGCATGCTGTCTGGCCTTCTGATGGCTCTCTGAGTTGCTGAGAGCCCCCTCCATCTCCCGCTCCTGGGTAGAGGCCACCAGGTCCCACCTGTTCCCGGGCAGTGCCATTTTTTGCTAACTGCAAATTTTGCGTGTGCCAAGGCTTGTTGGCGGAATCCAGCAACGCAAATCAGACTGCAATCATCCATCCAGTGTGGGACATCATCTGCACCAAATAGGAACCTTCATCCATCTTCTTGGTTGTAGTACTGACTGTTCTTCTTCATCGGTGGTTCTTATTTTGCACCTTTATCCGGGTTAGCAGAGGCTCCTGTCCTCCCTGGACTCTTCAGTGCTTCTTGGACTTGATCCGCTTCTTCCCCAGGTCTTCAGGTCCAGGAATCCATTGTTGGTGTCTTGCAGTCTCTTCTGGTTCTTGCAAAATCTTCTATCACATGTTCTTGTGTGTTCTAGGAATGTAACTGTGATTTCCTGTGGGGTGGGTTCTATTACTTACCTTTGGTGTTCTCTAATACTCCCAGCCCCCTCTACACACTGCACTTGCCTAGGTGGGAAACCGACTTTCACATTCCACTATTTTAGTAAATGGTTTGAATTCTGCCCAGGCCCATTTCTAACTATTGTGATTTTAACAATTTGCACTGTTTTCTAACTGCATTTTAGGGTATATACTTTATATATTACTTACCTCCTAATGAAGTATAGTCCCTAAGGTAGTTTTGGCATTTGTGTCACCAAAATAAAGTACCTTTATTTTTGTAACACTGAGTATTTTCTTTCATGTGTGTGAGTACTGCATGAGCTTTGCATGTCTCCTGGTTAGGCCTTGGCTGCTCATCCACACTACACCTAGAGAGCCTGGCTTCTAGACACTGACTACATTTCACTAATAAGGGATAACTGGACCTGGTATGAGGTGTAACTATCTTTGGTACCCACTACAAACCAGGCCAACCTCCTACACTGAGTAACCCATATGTACAGTGGAATGTGTTTTACAGTACCACCACTTCTGTTCCTGCATGGCTTTACATAGCTAACATGTCACACTCCACAATGCAACCATGCAGAAGTCACCTAACAGTCTACACTTACCCCCTTGTGGCTGCTGTGTTGCCCTCAAGCGCCCATCCAACACTGGGTAGGCCACTGCCAGTATGCGGGCCATTAGGGGAGTCTGGGTCCGACAGGCACCCCTTCCATATTGGGAGGCCGTCCTCAGCTGGGCCTCTGCTGTCTTCCGGGCCCACCCTCTCAGGTCCTCCCACTGCTTTCTGCAGTGGGTGCTCCGCGGGCTAAGGACCCCAAGGGTCCACACTTCCTGAGTGATGGCTCTCCAAAACCCCTTTTTTTTTGGTGGGTGCTGACTTGCATGGTAAACATTCAGAAAATGGAGGACGTGATGTAAATTATACCAATACATCTGCACCCTTTGGCGACACACAACATACACGGCCCATGCATATGGCCAATATACCACACACCACACACATAATGTGCATGCAGAAACCCAAATCAGTCATCACATGTCAATTTTCACACTCATTCGCCGTCAACCACCACCCAAAATGTGGAACAAAGGACATTGTACTGACCTGTTGCCCTGGAGCCCCATACAACCGCCCATACAGGGGTAGGACCACTTACACCAGTTTATCCAGCACTTCAGCTGTGAAGGCTGTGTGCTATTATGGCTCCAAGATTCAGGACACAGCAGCACACGAAGTGGAGGTCTTCCTTGCCCGAATGCCAGGAGTCAAGTGAGCTTGCCTATACAAAATGGCAGTCACGACTGCAGTGGTTATGATCGTTAGACACGGCGGTGATCATCATTGGTCCCAGTTTCCTATAGATGTCAATGTTAACCAATGAGGAGTTGCATAGTGGTTCCAACCGCCTTCCGCCATAACGACTGCTGGTGGCGGAATGAGGTCACTTCCATCTATGGATGCAGTACAGGTGAATGGCATTTTAGTATGTTACATGACTGTCCTGGGTTAACACTGCATCATTACCCGCATATCTTCACAAAATGATTCATGTAGGTTACATTTTGTGAACAATCACATACGTAGTGGGTGTCAGGTGACATCACCACACTTGTAACTACATATGTTTGTATTGACAATCCGTATGGTGGAACACATGTCCTGTACACGTCCCTTGTTACAGGGATTATGTGGCATTGTCTGGGTAGGGATGGAGTGTGGAGTAACGTGTCTTTCCACAACATGACAGCCAACTTACATGACCAATACTTCACGATTGTCGTATGTCAGACTTGGTTCACAACATTGTGAGAGGTGCCCAGATTGTTGTTTGTCTCCCTTCCTAGATACCGCAAAAATGGAGTGATGAGGAATGCACCAGATTACCGGCCCCTAGTAGATCTTGAAACCATGGAAGAGCACCACATCATCATGACCTATCGACTGAACCGTGTGTCCATCAGGGAACTGGTCGCCCAGTTGGAGCCAGACTTCATGCCAGCTTTGAGAAATCCCCAAGCCATCCCTCCAACAGTCCAGGTGTTGGCAGTCCTGCATTTTTTGTCCAGCGGCTCGTTTCAGGTGACCGTGTGACTGACTGCAGGGATGTCACAGCCCAAGTTCAGTCAGGTGTTACAGGATGTGCTGGATACCTTACTCAAGCATGTGAACAGGTAAATAATTTCCCCACAACGTGCTGACTTGCCCAGTGTTAAAGCAGTCTTCTACAATATATCACATGTCCCACATGTAATAGAGGCCATTAATGGGACTCACATCGCCTTGGTACCTCGAAGGGCCAATGAACAGGTCTACAGAAACCAGAAGAGTACATATTCGCTCAATGTACAAGTGATGTGTCTTGCAGACAAGTACATAACACATATAACAGCTAAATTCCCTGGTTCGGTACATGATTCCTACGTCCTGAGGAACAGCAGTGTCCCTGCATTGAGGGTCTGGCTATTAGGTATGTGTACTGCTCTCCATGTCAGATGTTTGATATCCCTCCCTACACAGTCTGCACTCTGCCTAGCATTGTTACCTATCGTCATATCTCCTTTTACACACAGGTGACTCTGGATACCCCAACCTGCCCTGGCTCCTGACACCTGTTAGACAAGCAACTTCAGGAGGGGAGAACAGGTACAATGAGGCACATGGCCAGATGTGGCGGGTAATTGAGAGGACTTTCAGCCCCTTGAAATCTAGATTTCGTTGCCTCAATGTGTCTGGTGGTGCCCTACAATACCGACCAGGGAAAGTCTGCAAGATGGTGATTGCATGCTGCATGCTCCATAATCTGCCCCTCAGAAGGCACATCCCACTGTTGGAGGAGGGGGACATTGATGCCGGAACAGTGGTTGAGGTCAGTGAATCTGATACTGAGGAGGAGGCAGACGAGGATGAGGCACATGACAACAGGACTCACCTTATTCATCACTACTTTCGCTGATAAACAGGTATGTGTCGTTTGGATGCCATGTGCACTTTGACTATGTATTGGTAAAACTAGTCTGTACTCAGACTTTGCATGCACCGAGGTGTGTGTGGAGACTACTGCCTTTGATCTTGGTTTCCAACCCTGAAAGGTAGCTGACTTACCATCAGGGGTAGTGGAAATGCATTGCTGCCAATGACGTGTGAAATGTTGGTGCCTTAACAAAACGTCCTTATGGTTGTACCAAATGTTTTGGATCTTCAGTCTGTCTGTTTGGGTAAATATAAGGGGGAATTATCAGTCTTGTCCTGTTGTGTAGGCCTATCATGCTGCATTGTCAGCTGCTGTGTGGCAACTACCTGTTTCTTACCACGCAAGGAGGTGATCGGAAGAGGATGTCACTTATCTGAAATCCTTACTTTACTACACATGTGTGTGAGTGACAATGTAGGCCCTTATATATGTGGTATCATAGCTGTTGGGGCAATCTTCCTGTGTTTGTGTTCTTCTGCTGTTTATGTATGGATATGGACTACATGCCTTTCAACATCGCGCCTTATTCCGTGTCATTTTCTCTCTTCAGATCACGTCGGTTTGCAAGCTGATTACTGATATGCCTGTTGGCAAACTTGACACTAGATGGTACTACAATATGGATGTACTTGCTGGAGATTCCTACTACATCTGTCACTTTGACATTCTTGTAGTGCAGATATGTGAATTTGGTTGTTGCTTGTAAACAGAAATGCCACTTTAAACAATGAAGACACATGCACCATGACGTGCTAATTGGTGTTTATTGAGTGTTTTACATCACGGGGACTTGGTTTAGGTGAAGATCAGAGTGGGTGGTCCAGCTGTATGTTTCACAGGTCCTGTATCCATAGGCTTTGGGGTGATGGGAACTTGGCATTGGACAGCCAACATGGTGTAACAGTGGCACACAAGGGTGACAGTTTAGGAGATGGATAACTTCCTGGTGGGGGATTGGTATTTGCCCCAGGTCCTGTAGGATGTCCGGATGGCTTTTATGGGAGGGTCCCTCAGCTGCAGAGGTAGTGGTGCTGGTGGCCTGTGGGTCTTCCTGCTGGGCCTCCATTCCAATAGCAGGTGCTGATGTGGAGGGCAGTGGTGTTGTGTGACTACTGGATTGGGCCTGCTCTTGGATGGAGGATGTACGCAGGATGGTGTTGAGTTCCTTTAAGTCCCCAAACATGGAGACCATGGTGGCATTGAGTACCTGCCACTGCTGCATGGCCTCCTGGTGGTAGTCCCCCTGCAACCTTTGGGTATCATGTAAGGTGGTGAGTATCTGGTCCATCTTGTCCTGGGATTGTTGGTAGGCTCCCAGGACTCTGGAGACAACACCCTGGACAGTTGTGCCCTGTTGCTGCCTTGTCCTTTGGCCCATGATTGCCCTCCCACTGGCCCTTGCCCCATGTGCCTGTGCCCCAGGTGCAGTGTGCCCCCTCCTACTGACACCAGGACCGTCATTGTCTTGGGATTGCAAAGTTAGCCTCATGCCCCTGTCCTGTGGGGCACACTGATGTTTGATGTGACCTTGAGACACAGGTTTGGAAAAGTGGTCTCTGCTGTGCAATGGATGCCACAGGGGAGATGATTTCAATTGTGGGCAGGGTGAGGCTGGGGGTGGTAGACTGACTACTCATGCCTGATGGGCCAGGTATATCAGCCCCTATCCAGACATCCAGGGATTCCTCTTCTATTGGACCTGCTTCCAGGGCTGGGCTTTCTGTCAATGGCATCCTCTGCTGTGTGGAGGTACTTGGAAGACCTGTGGAATGAGAGGTATTGTGTCACATTGTACAAGTGATACACATGGTTGTATGCCATAATTGTCTGGATTTGCAGGGCAGTAATGACATTAACAGTTACTAGACTACTGCTTGTGTTTGCATCAATAGAATGTTGCAATGGTCCTATTTTGGTCAATAGTTGGTATTGCTGCTGTCATTGTCATGTACTGATGTGCATTTCAATTACTTGTTGGTGAAGGGGGTGACATGGGTTTACGCGCTATCCATGCACTAGGTGGGCCTGTGAGGGAATGGTGTTAGTAGGGAGCTGTGGCATGCAAGGGTGGGTGTTTGGTCCATGGTGAGTTTGTGTGTTAGGATAGTGTGTGGGGGTGAGAGGGTGGTGGGGGTACATGCTGTGCAGGGGTACATGTTGGCCGGGGAGTGTAGTTGACTTACCAGTGTCCAGTCCACTAGGTTTTCCCGTCAGCCACTCTGGGTGTACGATGGCCAAAACCTTCTCCTCCCACAATGATAATTCTGGGGGGAGGTGGTAGAGGCCCACCACCAGTCCTCGGGTGCTTTGGTGCCTGAATGCCATGGCCTCTACCTTCCCCCGTAGGTCGTTCCACCTCTTCCTAATGTCCTCCCTTGTGCGTGGATGGTTTCCCACAGTGTTCACCCTGATGACAATCCTCTGCCATAAGTCCGTTTTCTGGGCTATGGATGTCTGCTGGACCTGTGCTCCAAACAGTTGCGTCTCCTCTCTGATGATTTTGTCAATAATGACCCTCAGCTCCTCGTCTGTGAATCGTGTTTGTTTTTGTGGTGCCATGGTGGTTGTGTTGTGGGTGGAGGGGTGTGTGTTGTGCAGGGATGCTGTTTGTGTGAGTTTCGGTGATAGGATGTGCGTGTGATTTGTGGTGTTTCTGTGCAGTAGTGATGTGCGTGCTGTGTTTCTATTGATTTTGTGTGTGTGATGCGTGTTCAGTATGATGGTGCCTGTGATATCTAGGTGCAGTGCCTTCTGTCAGTGTCATGTTGCCTCGCTATGTCTAACTTTCTGGGGGCAAAGGGTTCTGGGTATGTGTTTTGTAGTGCTGTAGTGCTGTCAAGTGTGTGTGGTATGTGTATGCGTATCAGGTGTGGGGTATTGGTATTGTCCAAATGTGGTGCAGTGTTCTGGTGGAGGTGCTTTTTTCCCATGGCAGTTTGAACCGCCAATGGATTGCCGCAATGCCAAGACCGTGGTGCTGATTTATCATTCGTGATTTGGAGGGCGGGATGTTGCTGGCGTGGTGGTACTGATGGTGCAGACGCCTCTTTCACGCCATCGTTCAGGCTGGCGGTGTCGGTTTTTTGGTATTTTTTTGGCGGTGTTGTGTTGGTGACTCGTAATACGGCGGTCTTCAGACTGCCATCACTGGCGGTCTTTCGGCGCCCGTGTACACAACAGTCTTCGATAAAGACCGCCGAAGTCACAATGACCACCTCAGTCTTTTGTATCTGAACAACCCAACATGACTCGAAAAAGTACTAATTTACCTACAGTTCTCTTCCAGCTTGAGTTGATGATATCCTTTGTTCAGGTCAATCCGGGAGAAGATTTTCCCTCTATTCAGCTATACGAACATGTCCGCAATGTGGGGACCAGGGTGTCTTTCTCTCTCAATTGCTTGGCTGGCCTGGCACATACAAACACAGATGCGCACTGCACCTCCACTGTCCTTTTTTGGCACCTCAACTATGAGCGAAACTCATGGCGTACGACCAGTGCAGTGTTCAATGATGCCATGTTTCAATAGTGTTTCTAGTTCTTTCTCAGTGGCAGCTTGTAATTGAAGAGCGACTCTCCGGTTCCATTGCGCAACAGGGCGAATGTCCTCATTAATAAGAGGTTGCAACTTCAGTCTTCCTAAGTCATGATACAACAATGGGAACTGACTCACAATTTCAGACTGAGCTTGGATGTTGTAGTTGAGAAATGTCAGCAGCAGAGGTAAGGCTAAGTAGGCATGCACTTAATGAAATTCCCTGAAGGATATGAATTTTCGCTTGCACTGACATTGTTTTATGTCGCAAAGTTTCTGTCAACGACCCATGACTCTATATATAGAAGCAGCCCACATGGATACCTTCATCTTTGACGGATTAAGGCATGGCACAGGAGACAGGCTGTTGAACTTTTCTTCTGTTATGATGTCAATCAACGCATCACTTCCATAATGAAAGTTATAGGGTGACCGTTCACCTTTAATGTAATTTTAGGACAGTGTCCAAATGAATTTTGTCGCTTAGTTTGGTGATTCTTTATTGACTTCTGATCTTCTTTGCAAGCATCTAATCCTATGCGTGCATGTCATTCCTCAGTCGATATCATCAACACACATTTGTCTTCTTTGCTAGTGCTTGATAATGATGTTGAAGAGTCTTCATATGATCAATTTGACAGTGATCGACTGTTCTTGGTTTCTACTTGTCTTAATTGATGTTGCCTTGTGGCCTTGGCTAGAATGCTTCTGTAACATTCTAGCATTCATTTTCTCTTCCACTGTGATGCATTTCAAGTCGTTTTCTTTCTCACAACCTTTGCTTGTCTGTCATATGGCTGGACATTTACCTTCATGCGGAAATGAAAGCTTACATCCAAAGCATAACTTTTTCTTCATTGGAGACGTTGAGTTGTGTGCATTTATTTTACGCATTTGCTTGGTTTTCACAATCAATACTTCTTCATTACACTCTGCTTCCATGTCAGCACCTTGGTAAGCTGCTTGTTCTTCTGCCCTTGCAACCATTAGCATTTTCTCTAAACTGAGTGTCGCTCTCAGCATGCATCTTCTGAATGAATATGAGAGGCAACCATCAATGACTGTAAGGCGCTTGGCTTCTTGATCATTAAAGTTAAAGAACCTACAGTGTTTAGGAAATGCATCAAGTTTCTCAACAAATTCATCCATCATTTACCTAGTATGTTGTCAAGCTTGGTTGAAGATTTACCTCTCATAGTTGACATTCGTTACCAGATTAAACTTGGTACCCAACACTTCTTTTATCTTTTGGTATTGTCGTGATGACTCTTTTAGGACCCGAGTTTGTCACCCCTGTTTTAACATAGTTTTACAGCTTATGTTTTCATTCATATTTTATTTATGTTAGCAAGGCTGATTTTGGGGAAGGATTTTTACAAGTTTCATCAGTTTGCTTTTATTGTAGGAAAGCAAGGAACACACTGCTAATTTATTTAACCTTTTGTACCATATATAATGAGTGCTTTTTGATCAAGGCCATAGAATAGCTTGTGTTGCCCATTCAGGAGACAGCTTCTACCACCCAGACACAGAATTACATCAGAGCTGTACTTCCAATATGGTATGTTTATTATATAAACCATGCAATGACCCAAGCAGGGTAGAGGTCACTCAGGCCACAACTATCCTGGGATGCCCTCTGTGTGACATGCAGTTTGGCTGGTGCTGATCTTCCAACTCCCTGAGAGGATTGCCATCAACACAACAGGGTGATCCCTGACACTCTATCCAGGTATGGGGCTAGGGCTAATCCCTTAGATCAGACCAGGCAGTGGGTTGCAACTGTTATGCTCTCAGAAGTAGACATAGAGTAGGAACCATTAGAACATCCAGGACCATATGCATCATATTTATTTTAAAGCTCGACAAACTACATTCCAAGAGACCAACCTGGTAGCTGTAGCTGGTGAGATGGAAGCAGGAACTCCATCAATTAGTGTGGCCAGAATTGGCCCTGAATTTTCCAGTACATTGGAGATCTAGAAATACATTTTACCATCCCTAAACACACTGGAAGGTAGATTAGTTTCTGAACAGGCACTAACTTCCTTGGATTTGGTTTGCCTGCTAGAATGGCTGTGTATCGGCTGATCCACCCCCGGAGGGAGTGGAGTAAGGCCAGTGGTAACAGAAAAAGACAGGGGTGCAGCACCAAAAGTCTCCAGATGAACAAATCCTTTGTTATTAAGGGCCCACACCTGTTCTGGGGCTGTTTGGTGTTGGATTGGGTTGCATACCAACACCAATCCTGGCTTGCCAGAATAGAACCTAAAGGACCAGTGCCCACTAAGCTGTTGGTGTGGTAAACAGGCTGGATGCCAGTAGCAAGTCAATCTACGCCTGATAGGATA
The DNA here is from genome assembly GCF_031143425.1 of Pleurodeles waltl. Lineage (NCBI taxonomy): Eukaryota > Metazoa > Chordata > Amphibia > Caudata > Salamandridae > Pleurodeles > Pleurodeles waltl. The sequence goes on along the minus strand of NC_090439.1, from coordinate 740,329,181 downwards.
TCATAGTGGTTGGAGGTTGGAATTGAAAAGGTATCACTGATATGCCTATGATTAGCATGGACAGGAGCTGGAGAGTTACGTGCCCTACAAGCTGGCTGCCGACCACTGGTTAGAATTGAGCACAGAGCTTGTAAAAATATCCTGGGGCATTAATTCTGTGCTACTTCTAGCTGTTGGAATGCTCAAGTGTCCAAAGAGCAGGGTATGTGCAAACAACAGAGATCTAAAGTTGACCATGACACAATCACCACAGCAGATACCCTCCCATAAACAAACCTAATATGTAAACAAATACAGCAATGTAATACAAATGTATTTCAATAATAATAATAATAATAATTAGAGGAAGAATCATAATCATTTTAAACTGCATATTAACCTATTAATAAACATGTTACTAAAATATTCTAAAATAAAGTATGTAAACATATAACTAAATAAATGTATAAATTACAATAACATTAGCACTAAAAACCTTCTATTATTAAATCACAACAAATATGTAAAAAAATAAAACAAATGCAAAATTTCAAATAATTACACAGCCAAAAATAAAAATAATACACTCCAAACAATGATAACAAATGAATATAACTTTGATACAAATAAAAGATACTTACAATTCTAACCCCAAAGTAACAAAAATGAATAAATACCATTGTATGTCTACTAACCCCTTTGCTGCCAGACCTTTTACCCCTCTGGAGTCGAGCCATTTTTTTGGCTATTTGCGGTAGTTCGCGCTTAGGCTCTCTTAACTTTTTGTTCACATAAGCTATTCACGCCAAATTTGTGTCCTTTTTTCCCAACATCCTAGGGATTCTAAAGGTACCCACAGTTTGTGGGTTCGTCTGGAGGAGGCCAAGAAATTAGCCAAAATACAGCAAAAAAATGTTGTGGAAAAATGGGAAAAAGGTGCTGCAGAAGAAAGCATGTGTTTGTTTCCCTGCAAAAGGCATCAACAATGGGTTAGCGGTGCTAAAATCAACATCTTCCCAGCTTCAGGAGCAGGCTGACCTGAATCAGAAAACCCAATTTTACAACACAATTTTGGCACTTTACTGGGTCATACCCCATTTTTTACTATTTTTTGTGCTTTCAGCCTCCTTCCAGTTAGTGAAAGAAATGAGTATGAAACCAATGGTAGATACTGGACAGCTAAACATTTCTGAAAGGTAGACAAATTTCTAAATTCAGCAAGGGATCATTTGTGTAGATCCTTCAAGGTTTTCCTGCAGAAACTAACAGCTGAAATTAAAAAAAAGTTGAAATTGAGTTTAAAAAACAGCCATTTCTGTTCACGTTTTGTTCTGTAACTTTTGCCAACTATGGCAGATTTTTTAAAGCAATATACCGTTATATCTGCTGAACTCTTTTGGATGCAGGGATATATAGGGCTTGTAGGTTCATCAAGAACCTTGGTACAGATAGGCAATAAATGAGCTGCACCTTGCAATGGGTTTTCATTGTATACCGGATGCAGCAATTCATTTGGTAAAATATGAAGTGAAAAATATTGTATCAAGGAAACCGTTGAATTTCCAAAAAGGGGCAAAAGATAAGGTGTTGAGAAGCAGTGGTTATTTGCACATCTCTGAATTCGGGTGCCCCTATACTGGCATGTGAACTACAGGGCATTTCTCAAATAGACTTCTTTCTTACACAATGTCTTACATTTGCAAGGGAATAAATGTAGAAAAAGACAATGGTCAATAGCACTTGTTCTTCTATTCTGTGTTCCCTAAATTCTCCCAATAAAAATGCTACCTCACTTGGGAGGGTAGGCCTAGTGCCCACAAAAGGAAACGCCCCAAAACACAACATAGATAGATCACATTTTTACATTGAAATCTGACTTGTTTTTTGGTAAGTGCCTAGCTGTTGATTTTAACCTGTAGCTCAGCCGACACCTAGGTTCCAAAAGGGCAGTTTGAAAAAAACATTTTTAGGCTGGCAAGTGGGGCAGAATTTTTATTGGTATGGATGCTACAATGCTGGGTGGTAGGAATTTTGTGGATTCCTGCTGATTCCGGAAGGTTCCATCACAAAAATGTAGGTAAAATGTGTGATTTCAAGCTAAGTTGGAGGTTTGCAGGATATTGTGGGTAGGAAAATGTTGTGGGTTGCATGTAAAGCACTCAGGTGTTTAGTGTTTCAGATGTGTCTAGGTCTGGACGATTTTTCTAGGTAGCAGCTTCCCAAAGTCCAAAAAGTGCAGACACTCACAATTCCAAGTGGGCCGATATTGGGTGTTAGCCAACTTCACTTGGCCCTAATGTAAAATGAAATCCCCAAATAATCAAATGTCCTCTTGCCTGCCATTTAGATAAGATCCTTTAGTTTGCAGGAGGAGGCTGAAAGTCTGTTACCCCCTTCAGTTGCGGTTGGGGGCATAACCGTGCCCTTACTGGTTGGCAGTCCCCACCCCTCTATTTTTTTATTTTTTATTTCCTGACATCTAGAAGGCTTTCTGTTCCCCCCTCCTGGGGGGTGGGATGGGGGCAATTACCCCATCTGCCAACCAGTGGGCAGAACAAATTTGTCCCCATTTATTTTGGGTGGGGGTTAACCCCCTTCTTTTTAAAAACAAATCGTATTTGGTGTGTAGTGGGCTTTCTGCCCCCTTTGGTGACAAATGGGCTTTACAAAAATAAGCTGATCTGTCCCCACAGGGGCAGAAATGGCCTTCAGTAATGTGCTTCCGTGGGGAGTGACTCTTGCCCCAAGGGCAATCCCCGTAGACAAAAAACACACACAGACACTGATCCCTGGTGCCTAAGTGGTTTTTGCCCCCTTCGGGGGCAGATGAGCATAATAGAAATAGCCCAATCTGTTCTCAAGAGGGGCAGAAATGATCAACAGTAATGTGCCCCCATGGGGAGCGAACCTTGCCCAAGGGGCTGCCCTCCCAAACAAAACACACACACACTCACTGATCCCTGGTACCTGAGTGGTTTCTGCTCCCTTGGGGACAGAAGGGCCTAATAAAAAATAAGCTGATCTTCCCCCAGGAGGGCAGAAATTGGCAACAGTAATGTGTCCCTTTTGGGGGCTGATGGGCCTAATAGAAATACACCAATCTGCTCCCCAGGGGGTCAGAAGTGGCCTAGAATAATATGCCCACATGGGGAACAGCCCTTGCCCAGGGGCTGCTCCCCTTATGTAAAATAATTTAAAAACAAAAACTGGTGTCTAGTGGTTTCTGCGCCACTTTAGTGCCGATTGGCCTAATGAAAGGCGGCCGATCTGCCCCCAGGGGGGCAGAAATGGCCTCATATGATATGCTCCCCCTGGGGAGCAACACTTGTCTAAGGGGTTACTCCCCTTATGCAAAACATAAAAAACAATACAAATTATCCCTGGTGTTTACAGGTTTCTGCCCCCAAGTGGGGCAGAATTGGGCTAAACAAAGAATGGCCCCCTTGGGGAGTGAACCTGGTGTCTAGAGTTTTCTGTTCCCAGGGGGGCAGATCGGCCTAATTAAAGTAGGTGGGGGCAGAAATGACCTAAAAAAAATGTCCCCCTTGGGGAGTTCCCCTTGCCCAAGGGGCCACCCCCCCCCCTGTTTACTAAAAGTAAACAAACTCCCTGGTGTCTAGCGATCGTGCTGCAGGAATGCTCAGCGAGACATAAAAGGAAAGGAAAAGCCTTTCCTTTCCTTTCATGACACTCTGACCCCCCCCTTACCCTGTCCCAAAGAGAAACTAATCTGTTTCTTCTCAGATTGCGGGCGACCTCTGATGATCGCGCGCTGACATCATCAGATGTCACTGGAGGGGATCAGAGGGTTTGGGGGTGGCAGCGGAAGCGATTCCGCTGCCATCCCTGTGTGGGGGTGTGTGGGTGGGGGGTCCACGGGTGAGAGCCAGGTTCAGGTGCAGGATGTTACGGTTACATCCTTGACACAGCAGCGTTGCAGCCGAGTACGTAACTGTTTCATCCTCGGCACCCAAGGAGTTAAAAAAAAGGTAGAACATAAACATAACATAAATACAAAAATGCTAACATAACTCCAACAACCTAAAGAACTTTAGATAAAATGTTAATCTTTGGAGAGGGGGGCAGATTTACTATTTCAACTTCAATAAAAGCAACAGTAGAGAAAGAGACTTTGGAGGTGTCATCTTTATTATTCTAAACCCAACTCAAACAACAGTATGGAAAGGGTTTGACTTTGAAGCGGCATATTTACTATTCCTACTCCAACCCAAGTAGAGAAGGTGTTGGAATTTAAAGGGGTCACTTTTAGTATTTTCACTTCAATCTAAGTAACAGTAGGAAGAGTACCGGACTTTGGAGTGGGAATAATAACTCTGACCCCTTCAAACTACGCAACAGTAGAAAAAGTGTTGGACTTTGGAGAGGCCAGAAATACTATTCCCACTCGAACCTGATCAACAGTATTGAAGTTTTGAACTTTGCAGGATTCAGAGTTACTATCGTGGAACGCAAAGTAAAAAACAAACAATTAAGCAAATGTAGATAAAATAAAAACATAGAAATGTATTTCAACAAATATTTTAAAAAAAACAGAAAATATTTTTTTAATTCTTTGATATTTATTGAAATCATTACAAGTTAAGAATACAATAATATTAACACTAAGGTTCTAAAGAAAATAGTAAAAACAAGTTTTGATACATACTATAATAAACTAATATAATCGTTATTTACTAATTAAAAACATAAATCAGTTTTATATTTAAAACACTTCCCACAATAATACCCTAAAACCCAACAATTATCAAAAACTAAAAATAATTCTAATAAAAAATAACAGTGTACAATAATTAAAAATTATAAAAACATTAAAGTAATTATCATATAAAAATACTGAAACAATAAAGGTAATGCAAACAAAAAACACAAGCAATTATTATACATAATAAACAATATAATGAGGAAACTATTATTTATTTACATATAAAATAATCTGCATAACTAATAATCACATTTAACAAATAAAGTGTATACAATAAAGATTAAAGATCCAGAAATCCACAAATATGAATCAAAATCATACTTGAAAAAATTAATATGTGAGATCAAAAACAAAATGAAAAAACGATCTATACAATAAATGAAATCATAATGCATAAATTGAATGCAAAACATTTGTTGGACTTGACCCTTTTTGCAGCGTCATCCCCACACTTTGCCTCCTTCGTACTTTCTTCTGACCTCTTACTGTTTGCTGTAGAACTCTGAGCACTTTATCACTGCTGATCAGTGCTAAAGTGCAGGTGTTCTCCCTTCTAAAGTTGGTATGATTGGCTTACAGCTAATTACATTTACTTTACCTGTAAGTCAATTTTATAGTGGTATCCCTATAACCAGGCCTGCAAATTAAATGTTACTAGGGTGCCTGCAGCGCTGCTCGCACCACCCACTGAAGTAGCCTTTCAAACCAGTCTCAGACCTGCTAGCACAGGGCCTGTGCGCACAGTTTACAGCCACAGGGACCTGGCATCTAAATTCACTTGCCAGGCCCAGAACTCCTTTTTACTACATGTAAGTCACCCCTAAGGTAAACCCTGGCTAGCCCTACGGGCAGTGTGCTTTGTATGTAGAAGGCAGGACATGAGCCTGTTGTGTGGCCTGTCCTTGTAGTGACAAACAGCCTATTTGGTTTCTCACTGCTGTGAGTGCTGCCCTGTTCATAGAAGTGGTGGGGATAGTGTGTCACGTGCTTTGAGTGTGTTGTGCAAATGCTTTACACATTGTCTCTGGGATGGGCCTGACTGCTCGTGCCAAGCTACCAAGGGGGTGAGTAGGGTTATCTTGGGTGTGTGACTCCCTTGCCCTGACTCGAGTGAGTGGGTTCTGTCTGGCTTAGGTGCATACCTCAGCCACCAGAAACCCTATTTCTAACAAAATTAATCAGTACAACTGCTTAATAAACATATTTTATTATCTAATAATACAAATAAAGTATATCAGATTAATAAATGAAATAGAAACTATTATAAAACATATATAAAAGAAACCTACCACCTTACCCCACTAAACCTGCCAATTCAATAAAAACAAATGTTATATTTTCAAAATTGTTATGTATATTATCAAAACACAACAATAATATATAACTCACAAAGTAATACAACACAATATTATGCATGACTATATAAAAATAAAAATACTTAAAAATGATATACTTAACTGCAATATTCTGTCCCATGATATTCTTGAACAATAATAGGCTTGCACACCAGGAATGGAAGGGGAATTGTGGAATGAAGGGGTAATAATTGGATCAATTATTTATAATATTAATTTCCCCCTCCCCTATCCTAGTACCTAAGCACCACCCTCCGCCCCTTGAGTTACTTCATTTAGGATTCTTGTACATTGGTTTGGTATGCACAGGAAGTTTGAAATATAGGGCTGAGAAAAAATGAAAAATAAATCTTGGCAATTGGTGCTGCCAAGCATGGGTCCCCCATCTTCATAGAGTAAGCACTTGTAAAGGGAAAGAGGAGATTGGAGTAATAAAGATCACCTGAAGAAACCCGACCATTACACATAGGGCCTCATTTTAAGTTTGGCGGACAGGAAAGCCTGTCCGTGATACTCCTGACAGGTTAGTCACCGCCATAGTGGTGACCACCCCACTGGACCCATTAGGTGTTTCCTGCTAGGCTGATGGGTGGAAACCAAGCTTTCTGCCCAGCAGAAAACAGGCTGCAACATTGTCACCGGCTCATAATCAAGCCAACGGCAATTCTGTCACCCGCAGGGTGCACCAGCACCCTTGCAATGTTCACTGTCTGACAGCAGACAGTGAACATTATGAGGGTGCTGGACAGGGGAACCCCTGTACTGCCCATGCTAAGTGCATGGGCAGTGCAGGGGCACCCCTGTGGCCCCTGGCACCTCTTCTCTGCCAGGCTTTTCATGGTGGCAAAACCACTATGAGAGGCTTGCGGAGAACGAGGTCATAATCAGGAGGTGGCTGATTGTGATCTCTGCCACCGCCAGCCTGTCAGGATCATGGAACCCATCGGTGCTGGTGGTACCCTAGCTGTCTAACTGCCAGGGTCTTAATGTGGTGGTCGGATCACCACAGCAGCGGCGGTCCTGACCGCAACCGCAAGGCTGGCAGTCTCAAGACCGCCAGCCTTGTAATGAGGCCCATAGTCTCTCCTTCCTCGTTCCATTCCATACAAGGTGAGGCATGGTGCCTTCCTGACAGGCACAACAGGACAATCCAGCATGACAGCCCCATCAAAAGCACTGATTTCATACACAAATTTATTTTATCCTGTCCTGTATGATCTCCTAGCCAGCCCCACTATGTGTGGCCTCAACCACATTGCATCCCATTATCAAATTCAGTACATTTTTTTCCAACTTTAAGATGTTTGTGATGGTTCCCAACGTTGGCTCTTGAAGGTTATGGTCTGTCTGAGGTAAGTGTGACCCTTTCTGGTAGCCACAGTGCTGTTGATAGAGAAAGTCAGAGCCCAGAATCTACAGAATAGACCAATATGTCATCCACATACATCACTGTGATCTGATTCAGGTCAAGGCTGCTGGTGATGAAGGCCTGAGTGATGGTTTTCACAGGGTTGGCTGGGATCCATCTGAAGATTCTGTGGAGTATGTGGAGGGTGTGGAAGCAGGAGTTAACTGCGTTGATCTGCCGATTTATGGTCACCTCACTGTCAAGGATGATGCCTGAGTTTGGCTGGCCACCAGATATGGTCCCAAATGGAGGTGTTTTTCCCGAAGATCAGGACTTCTGTCTTGTTGGAGTTGAGCTTCAGGCAGTTCATTTTCATCCAGTCAGCTACGGTGGTCATGGCGTTGCAGAAGTTGGTTCTGGTGTTGGAGGGGTCTATAAGTGAGAGGATCAGTTGATTATCTTCTGCATAGCAGATGATGTTGAGCATGTGGAATCTAATGATGTCGGTTAGGGGGGTCATATAGATATTGAACTAAGTAGGACTGAGGAATGAACCTTGAGGTATGCCAGAAATTATGCTTTTGGGTTGGGAGATGAAAGGAGTCGTCTGTGGGTCTATGTGTCTCCTGTCAGGAAGGAGGCAAACCATTTGAGGACGTAATTTCATATTCTGATGATGTGGAGTCTGTTGATGAGGGTGTGGTTGGAGACGTTGTCAAACGCAATGGCGATGGCATCATATATGTGTACCCATGTCAATTTGAATCTGGATTACTCATGCCTTTAGGTAATTATAACTCAATGCCCAGCAATGCACAGTTTTCTCATTAATATTTTTTCAAATGCTAGTGCGCCTGGTCCTTAGTAAGTAAACTTACAAGGGGATGCGTTTAGGTCGATGAACCTTTTGATTTGCATAGAGTATCCTAGCCATGGAGTAACCAATGTATACCAATAATCAATACGCAAACCAATAACCAATAAACAACCAATTAGTCAATATTTAATAACATCATCATTCATGAATAACCACAACTCAATATACGTTTTAACAATTGTATTTCCCTATTAGTTACAATACTAATTCATGAGATTAATTCAAACTTTATTCAGTCAACTCAAGATTAATTAATTAGTGACCACCAATAACATAATCTAATCAGAACTTGAGAAAACATGTGTTCTAATGCTTCAGCATAAGACAACAAAGATGAATATGTCATTATCAATAGCAGAGTTCAGCAAATCAGTCCGTCAATCATTTGTCACTGCCAGTGTCGCCCCATAGGGACCTTACCTAACCCAGATTAGCATTAGCATGTGGGACTTCATGCAAAAACAGTTAAGAACGTGAATTTGGAAAAACATCTAGCTAAGAGAAAACTATTTAGACAGCGCAGTTGGTACCTAGAAAGAAAAGGCACAAAAGTTAATCAGTCACATTGTCATAGCTACCTATCCACTGAATGGATCAGCAACAAAGTCAGACTTGTCTTCAAGTCATCAATCGATCAGCAATGTATCAGGCTCCCAAGAGCTTGAGCCCAATGATAGAATCTCATATCTCTTCTCCCCCAATATTGCATCAATTTCGGAAAAAGGTCTGAGCATTTTCCCTCTGCCACGACATTATATCAATGTCACCCAAACCATCCCTCAATTCCTAATTGGTCAGATAATCAGCATTTATGACTCTACCCAATAACCTTTATTTTCCAAATCCATGAATTCTAATATTACGACGTTCTCAGGTTGTCGATTGGTTCACTGTACGATGTCCTCATCATCTGGCTCATCAGGTATCGAAAATGTTGCATCTTCTTCTCCAGTCAGTGTCTCTTTTGTTCGAGGCCTGGGAAAGTATATCTCATCTGCTTTACACAGTCTATGTTGCAAGTTTGATTTCCTCATCTCCTGTTCATCGGTTCTTTGCAGAAAATTCTAGCTAAGCAGACTTTATGAACAACGAGTAGTTCAGGGTCAGTTCAGGACGTTAGCTTCTCTCCATTGCATGATTGTTCTGTCTCTGCATGAGCCCTGGCAAAAGTAGGCCACAACTTCAGCTAAGTTAGCTCTTCAATATAATGTAAAACATATGTTATACATCTCAATATGACATATTACTACATTGGTATGCATTTCCAACATTTCATACATTTTTAGTCGTTTTTAATACAATTTCGGAATCTTGGTGCCCACTCTCCATGGGCAAATTTCCAAACGTGCATATTAATTTTCTACATTATTTTTCTCTACATATTATTATTACTATTCAAAATGCATAAACACTCATTAATATTTCTAATTCACATATTGGCTTCAACAGTCCCTTCTCTGATGAATAAATATGTCCTCACACTACTTTTACCATCATCATTTTCATAGCTCGATCTCCTCAGTGTTTTGTCTCCTTCTCAAATCTTCTCTATAAATTCTTTCCCTGTTTCGTTCTCCCCTCCTCTGGTTATTTTTAGACCTCCTCAATTTAATCTTTCGACACAATTTCATGAACCCCATAATCCTAATATGCAAGCAATCACAATTAATTTTCCTTGTATAATTTTTTAATAAAACCCCATTCCAAATGTTACTAAACTAATTTCCCACTGAAGCAAATTCCTTTCCAAATTTCTCCCAAACTCCTGATTCCTTCAATTTCTTCAAATCCTTACTTCAGTTGGTCAGGCTAGTGGGTAAGTCTCTTATCTCCTCACTATTTTTAGGTATATAGAAACAACAATGCCTAGAGTGAATCATTTTACAGACTCCGCTGTCCTTCGCTAAAAGGATATCTAAAGCAAGGCGATTTTGAAGCATCATAGCTCTATCCGTAGCTAATTCAGTATCTATCAGGCGTACTGCCCCTGTAAAATTTGTCAGCATGTAATCCACAATAGAAGGCATCTTGTATCTTGATCAAATTCAGGATGAATCCTATTGAAGGAATCACTGCACCAAATATATCTCCGACAACTGCAAAAGAGGTTTCCCTCCTCTGTCGCTTATGATGTAATTCAGTCAATTTCGGAAACTTCTTTTAGTCATCTATCTGATAAATCTTTGGGAAAACTATCCCCAAATAACATGTCCCATACCATCCTCTTGGAAGATAGTAATAAGCATTAAGTCCACAAATATAATAGATACCAGGAATTGCAGGGTCCTGACCATTCAAAATAAAAGTCCATTTACTCTGAAACAAATACACATGCCTACATTCACTCGTTCCCACATATAAAGTGTCAGTGCCTGATTTTGGCCTATATACATATACACAAAGCTTCCCTACGTATAGTGCATCTAATTCTAATTTCCCTTGTGTCTTAATCGAAATGTAAGCATATTGGTCCTTTTCTCTAAACCTTTTTCTTTAATTTTTCTTTTAATGCTTTTCTCCTGCCATCAGTATGCCCTATGAAGCTCTTTTCTAAAAGTGTAAGCAAGCATGTGAGGTTATTTCTGTGTGTGTATGCGGTTCCAAATGATAGTGTAGGCTCAAAGAATCCTCTAACTAATACTATATCATGATCCTTAGCTACCCTACTTAAATATCTAATAATAGGAACACATGAAAAGACCAAATGATAATTAGAGTAAAAATATTGTATATACTCTTGATTATAAAACCTTGTTAGTAGCAAACTGCAGTTTATTCCGTAGGTTAGCGGAAGACTGTGGTACGTAACTCCGGCCTCTACTGATGAAGGAATTTGCATACACACGAGACAATTCCTTGCATCCATTGTTTCAACATATTCACTCAACAAGCGATAGAAGACATTAGAAGAAAGTTCTGCTTGAGCATTAGTATAATCATGCAAATACTTCTCATCTAACTTAAACCTCTCTAAAGCTGTTAGTGTAGTAGTCTCAGGAGCAGAAGTACTATTGGCTCCTTTCACATCAAGAACAGACATTCCTACAATCACCACTATAAACAGGATTCCACACATAACTGCCAATCCCACACTCATATATCTACAGCGCCTAGCATTTCTAGCTTGATTATTCAACTGAGCTATGATCTGTAAAGAATCAGAAAGCAGAAGTAACTCTTATATAAGGTGCAGCAAAAATAAAGAAAACCTTTTCTCTCACAGTTCAGTCTTACACTCAGGAACCCTTTTCCTTTGTCAAAATCGATTAGCAGCTTGTCATATGCAGTTTTCAACGTCAAATCAGGTTATCAATGTCTCTTCTAGTTTATTTTCTCAACAGTCTCTTTAAGGCTTTTCGGATTAGTTCAACAATTCAGCTTCTTGATCAACTTCAGGTTACATCAAAGTACTGACTCGGAATTTCTTTATCAAATACATAAACTCGTGTTGCCGTTCATTTGCAGTTGCATATGCCCATTCGGGACCTGCGTAACGCCGACTTGCTATTCTCTTTCTTTTCAACGTTCGATCACCACTTAGTTCTCCTTCACTTAATTCTTCTTTCCTTGTAGTATCTAATTCTTCCTCTGTTATTTCATTTATAACCAATTACTTTCTTTTCCCTATCTACCATTCAGGCCAATTATCTCCTTTTCTTGATCCTTCTGTCAGAATTCTTCTCAGGATTGGACTCTTCTCCTTCTCTTTCTCTATGGTGTTTTCTCTTGACGGACCTGCAACGGGTTCAGGAGGAGTTTGATCACTTTGACTTTGATCCGTCTCAACTCTTCCCCCTCTCGGTCTGGCACTTGCTATGTTTGCTTCTCAACACCATCTGCTTCTGGGAGAACCTCTGCTGAGGTAGGTTCTCCTGCTGTATCTGTTGAGATTGATTCTTCCACATCCTCCTGTAATTCTTCACCTTCGTCTCTTACAGGCGTAATAGAACCATCTTCCACAAGCTCTTCTTCAATTTCAGGCTCTCTTGGTTCTCTTTCTGGTTCAGGTGCAGCAACCTGTTTTGCTGTTGTTGGTGCTCTCAATAACACTTCTTCATGATCCTGTGGACATACCACTCTCTTCGTATGACTTGCGTGTATCCAGTTTGTGAGTCCTGCACACTTCACAGCTGTCGTAGTCGTTAGGATCACCTGGTACGGCCCTCTCCACCGTGGTTCCAAGCACGTCTTGCGAACATGTTTTTGGACAACGACCCAGTCACCAGCCCTCAGATTGTGCCCAGGATCGTGGATGGGTGGCAAGGTAGTGGCCTGCACCTGCTGAGAAAAAGAGTGAACCACATCAGCCAGACCCTTGCAGTAGTCCAACACCATATCATCTATAATATTTACAAGTGCATTGGCTGGAACTGCTGGTAACCTCATGGCTCTGCCCATGAGGATTTCATGGGGCGACAATCCTGTATTCCTGTCAAGTGTATTTCTCATCGACATCAACACCAAAGGCAATGCATCTGGCCATTTCAGATTCGTAGCTGCACACTTCTTTGCAATTCTTGATTTCAAGGTACCATTCATCTGTTCCACTAGTCCTGATGCTTCAGGGCGAAAGCTACAATGCAACTTCTGCTCAATGTTTTGTGCTGCACACAAGAGTCTAATCACTTCATTGTTAAAGTGAGTTCCCCTATCTGATTCTAAAGAGATCGGAAACCTAAAACGTGGAATCAACTCCCTAAGTAACAACTTTGCTACTGTGAGACTGTCATTCCTTCTTGTGGGATATGCTTCAATCCAGTGACTAAAAATGCATACAGTCCCCAACACGTACTTCAAACCTCCGCACGCAGGCATCCCAATAAAATCCAATTGCATTCTGCTGAATGGTCCTCCTGCTCTTCCAATGTGGCTCAAATTCACCACTGTCCCTTTTCCCACATTTAGCTGCTGACAAATTATACAGCGATGACATACTGCTTCTGCTGCCTGCCTAAACTTGGGATTGAACCAGTCAATTTTGAACAAATGAACCATGGCATCCCCCCCAATGTGTGCCTGGCCATGATAATACCTGGCCATTTGCGACAATAAACTATTTGGCAGGACCATCTGACCTTCCTCAGATACCCAGATCTCATCAGGTCTTTTGACACATTTTAATTTGGACCAAAGTCTTTTCTCTCCTTTGCAACATTTTCAACTCTTCCAAAGTATTGATCACTTTCAATGCAAAACTGGTACATGTATTATCTTCTTCTGACATCAGTTCCCACTTGTCTTTGAATGATATACACTTCAATGCGCAAAACCTTGCTACTTGATCCGCATATCCATTTTCTAATGAGATGTAGTCCCTTGTCTTTTGATGTGCTCCGCATTTCACCATGGCAATTTCTTCAGGCAACTGTATTGCATACATCAATTCTTTTATTCTGTTGCCATTTCTTACTGGTGAACCAGTAGAGGTCAGGAAACCTCTTTGCGATTATAATTGACTAAAATCATGAACAATTCCAAATCCATATTGGCTATCCGTATAGATAGTGACTCTCAATTTAGCAGATCCGTGGCATGCTCTAGTAAGAGCTACCAAGTGCTACTTGTGCAGAATATACATCTCGAAGCCAAGAAGCTTCTAAAGTACATGTAATTGTGCACACAGCATATCCTGCTCTCAATGTCCCTGTACCATCTCTGAGACGTGAGCCATGAACAAGGACAATTTGGTCATTTTCTACTAATCGGGTATCTTTGATATCAGGTGTTGGTTTTGTGCACAGCTCAGTTACCTCAAGACAATCATGGTCAATGTCTTCTCCTTTTTCAATTTCAACAGAATTGCTTGGAAATAATGTTGCCAGGTTCAGCACTGCACATCTTTTCAATGTTACATTTGGAGCACCTAGAATGCTCGTCTCATACCTTGTCAGTCTGGCACCAGTCAAGTATTGCGCTTTTGTCCTTGTCAGTAAGATTTCAACAGAGTGAGGAACCATTACCGTTAGCAAGTATCCAATCACTACTCCCTCACATTGAGAAAGACTGAAAGGCGACTGCATGCAAACAACCTGGTAAGGCTGCTGCGACTGGGTCCAAGGTAGCTGAAAAATAGGCTACTGGGCGATAAGCACCTCAATGAACCTGTGTCAAGACAGACAAAGAACAAGCATCACGTTCATGACAGAACAATGTGAATGGTTTTGTGTAATCAGGCATTCCCAATGCTGGAGCTCTGCACAAACTCTCTCTCAACTCAGTAAACGCTTTAATCTGATCCTGGTCTAGTGTAATGGGATCTGTAACTTCCTTATGTGTCAGCTGCTGCAATGGTTTGGCAATCTCAGCAAAATTTGAAATCCACTGACGACAATAACCTACCATTCCCAGAAACATTCTGACATCTCTCTGTGAAGTCGGGGGACTTCTCTGCAATATCATTGTAATCCTTTCTCTGGATATTCTCGTTGACCCTTTCTCAATTTGGTGTCCCAGGTATTTCACTGATTTCTGACAGCACTGCAGTTTCAAAGGTGACACTTTATATCAAAATTTTCCCAAATGATCCAACAGGGAAATCGAGTCGTACTTACACTCGTCCCTTGTCCTTGAAGCAATCAATAAATCATCAATATACTGCACCAGAGTCGATTGGTATGGTATTTCCAACGACTCGAAATTATTTTTCAAAATCTGATTGAACAGAGACGGTGACTCCGTGTACCCTTGAGGAAGCCTGCACCAACTGTAAACTCTGTCTAGGAATTTGAAACTAAAGAGAAACTGACCATCCTCATGAAGAGGCACAGAAAAGAAAGCTTGATACAAATCAACCACTGTGAACCACTCTGCATCGCATGGAATCTGAAACAATATTACCGCTGGGTTCGGCAACACTTGACCACCATGTCATTCACTTTTTGAAAGTCTTGCACAATGCGCACTTTTCCCACAAGGCTTCTTTAAGCCCATTATCGTGAATTACATGGACTGCTCAACACTTCTTTCAAGACCCCTTGTTTCAGAAAATCTCCAATTACCTGTGCCACTTTCATCAGAACATCCTGTGCCATGGTATACTGTGGAAGCTGCGGGGAACACTACATTCGGCTTTAAAGTGACCTGATTGGTTCTACTCCCTTGATCAGACCCACTTCTTTACCTTTCAGGTCCCACACATTCTCCTGTACTGTTCCTTGCAAGTCTGCATGCAATTCTTTCACAGTAAACATAGGGAAAAACTAATTCAACGGGTATTCCTCATTAATAGTTTCATCCTCAGTTTCAGCAGTCTGTTTTTCCTCATCATCACTAATTGTCTGAACCGCTATTCCAGGAGTTGAACAATTAATTGAACATCTGGTCTTGCACAATAAATCCCTTCTCAGTAGGGATACTGGACTTGAGTCACAAACTACAAACATATGCAGTCCCTGGAAGTTGCCAATTTCAACCTGTACTGGATCTGTGATCGGATTTATCAACTGTCTATTCGCTACTCCCACAACCTGAACTGTTCTGCCTGATAGATGTAAGCTCAGCACTTCTGCACTTTTCACTGTAGAGCGTGTAGCTCCTGTATCCACTAGGAATGAGACCCTATGACCCATCACCTTTCCTTTCACAAAGGGTCCTCGTTGATCTACCTCTAATGAAGCTGCAAGCATACATGGCTCCTCATCCTAACTATTACTCATCCATTCAACGTTTATTTCATTCTCGCTATGTAATGGGAATTGATACACTGTGTCACTACTTCTGTCTTGTCTCTGACCTGTGACCTACTGAGTAAGCATCATCTGTTGCTGTTTCATCGGGGCTTGAGGTGTATGCATTTGCTGTCTAGCTACCATAGGAACCTGATGCTGCATTGGTCTTAACTGTGTCAATTGTGCACCAGGCATTTGCACCTGCTGCATGGGTTGAAAATTCTGCACTTGATTCATGTTATTCTGAAAATTCGAATTAAGTCCTCTCATTCTAGGGACTTTCACAGTTTGAAATGTATAGACATCACCACTTTGCTGAACAACACCATCCTGCACCATCAACGGGCACTCCTGTTTCCAGTGTCCCACGTTTCCGCAAAGATGACAGGGTAACACCTTTTTCATCCCTTGCACATCATTCTGAACCACTACAGTACTCAAATCCAGACCGCGATTCATATTAGCTCCACGACCTCTGCCTCTCACCTGAGGTTGGAACATAACAGTTCTCTGCTGCTGTGGTATCTGTTGCAATAAAGCTCCCTGCACTGCCCCTTGAGCTGCCTTAATGTGCATCACCATCGCCTTCTCCTTCAACTTTTTCTGCTTCAACTCAATCTCATCACTACAGTATTTCGCATACTGCAGTACCTCATCAATCGGTTTCGCTTGCCAACAAATCAAATGACTCTTAATCATCTGACCTACTTCAGGTCTCAATCCGTCCACAAACCTGAACACAAAGTGCAACATTCCCTTTGGCTCAATCGCTTCTTTATCACTGTATTCCTTAAATGCTTTCAGCAATCTCTGATAGTGGGTATGTATCGACTCCTTTACTTCCTGCACTGTCCTGTCAATTCTCTGCCAATCAATATTTTTGTGTGAAATTCTGGTCTTCAGGAACTCAATCACCTTATAATAATGTTTCATCACTTCGGGTGATGGTGCACCTGTAACCCTATCCCTTACTAGTTCACTCGTTGGCCAATGTACTGGCCTATTGCACTCAACCCACAAGTCAGCTGGAACCACTATCTCCAACAGAGTATTCAAGTCTTCCCACAGACATTTCAAAAGCTTCACAAATCTATCTGTCTGCTGATAGCACTCAACCGGTTTCTCTCTCAACTTTGGATAATCATTTGTGAAAGACAGAATATCACTTCTGTGCCAAGGAACATGAACAAATTGCCCCCCTGGAATTTCTCTCATTGGTAAAATGTTTACTGGATACTTTTCTCTCTGAACACTTTCAGACCCTTCTTGTAAATCCCGTTTCCATTTCTCCTTATTTGCCCATCTGCCTTCCCACTTTTTTAATGTTCCCCAAATCTAAGCACTCTGCAATAATTCCTTGAGATGCGCTTTCATCCCCGACCTCATGTGTTCAAAATCCTTTGCCTCAAAATCTAGTCTGTAACTCCTTTTCAAGTGCTTTGTTTTCTCAAATTATATGTCATGTTTATCTGCCAGATCTGCCAATTTCTGATGTATCTTGCCAACTTCTCTCGTAATTCTCAGACACAAATATCTCAGCTCTTCTTCTGTATAGGATTCTAACCTATTCACTCCCATCAATCCCTCGACTAGTTCAGTTATCTCTGTAGCCAGCCTTACACGATCAATCTTCTCTTCACTCTTGGATGCATTTCAAGGTGTATTCAGACTGTCTAACCCCTCATTTAACTGTTGTGTTGTTAATCCCTGCAATGAAATATTACTTGCATTCGGCAATGGCACCTGTTGTACCACTGCACCTGGAGTTTGTGGCATCAAAAGCTTCAAGCTCTGACTTACACATTTACGGCACCTGGAAGTGCCACAAGTGGACTAAGGTCCATTAATGGTCTAGATCCATCAAAAGTCTGCCCCATAGATGATATTACCTGTATGTGATCTCTCACCTCCTCCTTACGAGGCTCTGTGACATTTCACCCTGTTCTCCTGCAATCGGCTTCTTCTGCACAGACAATGGTAGTGCTGGACCAACAGTAATTGGCAACGATATTGCATCTGGTGCTGCTCTGACACCCGCATTTTGTGGAAGGGCTATCCCCGTATCCTGGTTCATTATGGGTGTCACATCTGACTGTGTCCCGGTTATTGATGTAACCTTTGGCAAACCCTGTGGCTGTGCCTGAGGCAACAACATTGGAGTCGGCTTAGTCTGAACTAGCATAGGCCTCGGAACAGCTTGTTCCGTAGGAACCACTAAGTTAGAAGTTGTCTCAAGAATTGGTACCTCTGGATAAATTCTCTGTACCGGTGGTGGGTGCATCTGCGCATGGACTACGGAAGTAGTCACTGCATTCGGAGTACTCTCCACTACCCCTTGTACCTGTCCATTGTCTGTCTGCACTGGTCCCACTGTACCTCTGACAAACTCTTATCACTCTTGCTAGTCTCCTCTTTCCTTTCTGACTAATCTTCATCTGTGACAGCAGGAAACAACTTCACACCCTGCAATGTCGCCATTCTCAATTTCTTTTGCTCCCAATCCCATCTCGCCTATGTTGAAGACTTCTCTACCTTCCTTATTCTCCTCTGGAATTTCATTTCTTGCTGCTGTCTTGCTATGAGCTCCCAAACTGCTAATGCCTCAAACTGTGCTGGTCTCGGAAGTGGCTTCGTCTCATACAGTGTCATTCGCAACTGATTCAAAATTCTCAAATTAATTGTTCCATGCTCTGGAAATGCTAAAGCTCCCTGTTTCTCTGTCAATTTGCACCACTGCTTTAACCAAAGACAAGGCGTGACATCTCGCTCCTCCATTACAATAAATGCCGGATAATTTTCCGGTGGGGTAGGCTCCCCCACTGTCACCTTAATGTAAGTATCACCCTTCATGGCACTCCTAAACGCTTTGAAAAACTTCATCCTTCTTCTGTTTTATTTATTCGATTCAATAAGGAAATTACTTTTACTCCCAAGATTCCTTTCACCTGCTTTCTCAACCAATTGCCTCTTGCGGACGGCTTCCAATCCGACTCTTCTTACTAACCAACCTATCCCAGTGCGGCTCACTCTGATGTCACACTCACACACTGCGGCTGGCAAAATCTTGTGGCTTGTCCTCCTGATCTCCAATTCACATGAAACTAATGCAAATTTATTGCAAGCACTAACAAAAAAACAATAACAAAAAACAAATCAGTTGGTTTACTACAGGAAGGTACACAATCGCTTCAGAGACCTTACGGATTTTCACTGATGGCCCTTTCGCTCATGCAGCTATTCCTCTTTCTCAGTCTCCTACATTCGCAAGCAAAATTCGACCCATGAATTTCACTCTCAACTGATCAATGGGTCTGTCCTGGTGCACATAGGACTCGCCAAATCGTAGTCGAAAATTTCTCTTACTCACTTATCTTACACACCGACTTGTTGACCACACCCGATCAACCTACTAAACCAGACAGATTACAATATATATCCAAGTGTCTCCTACACTTGTCAATATACTCTGGAGTCTTAGACCACGCATGGTCCGTACATCATCAACAACCACATGGCCAATTTTTTAGCACAAAGGGCCACACACATGTGAAGTTTGATGACTTCCCTACTCTCATACTGCGGAGTACGCACACTCCTACTACACCTCAGCTGGAGTACGCAAACACCCTACTTCCCTCACATACATCACAATTCAGCTGCGATTTTGCAAACGCAACCTTCCACTTTCACACTATCACTAGAAAGCCCAGAACATACCCAACTCTACCTGCAGGATCTTGGAAAGTCATTTCTGGGTTTAAGGGGATATCATTCTTGCTACAATTTCCATTACGAAAAATAAAATCCAATTCACAATAATATTGAACAACTAATCCTAACTCAAGCTACCACCATAACCATCAGTCACCACATAACTAGTTCTCCAAGGAAACTAACCATCAAACTGCTACCAAAAACTGCTAGCGTGCCTGGTCCTTAGTAAGTAAACTTACAAGGGGACGCGTATAGGTTGATGAACCTTTTGATTCGTATGGAGTATCCTAGCCATGGGGTAACCAATGTATACCAATAATCAATACGCAAACCAATAACCAATAAACAACCAATTAGTCAATATTTATTAACATCATCATTCATGAATAATCACAACTCAATATGTTTTAACAATGTTATTTCCCTATTAGTTACAATAGTAATTTATGAGATTAATTCAAACTTTATTCAATCAACTCAAGATTAATTCATTAGTGACCACCAATAACATAATCTAATCAGAACTTGAGAAAACATACGTTCTAATGCTTCAGCAAAAGACAACAAAGATGAATTTGTCAACCTCAATAGCAGAGTTCATCAAATCAGTCCGTCAATCATTTGTCACTGTCAGCGTCGCCCCATAGGGATTTTACCTAACCCAGATTAGCATTAGCATGTGGGACTTTATGCACAAACAGTTTAGAACGTGAATTTGGAAAAACATCTAGCTAAGAGAAAACTATTTCAACAGTGCAGTTGGTACCTAGAAAGAAAAGGCACAAACGTTAATCAGTCACATTGTCATAGCTACCTATCCACTGAATGGATCAGCAACAAAGTCAGTCTTCATCTTCAGGTCATCAATCGATCAGCAACGTATCAGGCTCTCAAGAGCTTGAGCCCAATTACAGAATCTCATATCTCTCCTCCCCCAATATCGCGTCAATTTCGGAATAAGGTCTGAGCATTTTCCCTCTGCCACGACATTATATCAAAGTCACCCAAACCATCCCCCAATTCCTAATTGGTCAGATAATCAGCATTTATGACTTTACCCAATAATCTTTATTTTCCAAATCTATGAATTCTAATATTACGCCATTCACAGGTTGGCGATTGGTTCACTGTACGATGTCCTAATCATCTGGCTCATCAGGCATCGAAAATGTTGCATCTTCTTCTCCAGTCAGTGTCTTTTTTGTTTGAGTCCTGGGAAAGTATATCTTATCTGCTTTACACAGTCTATGTTGCAAGTTTGATTCCCTCATCTCCTGTTCATCGGTTCTTTGCAGAAAATTCTAGCTAAGCAGACTTTATGAACAACGAGTAGCTAAGGGTCAGTTCAGCATGTTAGCTTCTCTACATTGCATGATTGTTCTGATTCTGCATGAGGCCGGGCAAAACTAGGCCACAACTTCAGCTAAGTTAGCTCTACAATATAATGTAAAACATACTTTATACATCTCAATATGACATATATTTGTAGTCGTTTTTAATATAATTTGTGAATCTCGGTGACCACTCTCTGTGGGCACATTTCCAAACGTGCACATTCATTTTCTACATTATTTTTCTCTGCATATTATTATTACTATTCAAAATGCATCATTAATATTTCTAATTAACATACTGGCTTTAACACAAATGTTTCAGTGATAATATAAAGGATGCCATAGAAGATGTCATCAATGATGTAATATGTGGGGTAAGTAGCTGTACATGGCATGGGGGCGAGTTATAGTTACCTTAGAACATGAGTTATAGTTGCTTGAAATAACTCTAACTGTAACCATAGAATTTCTATGGTTTTGTGCATGTACATTCAGAGCCTAATTATAATGTCTCTCTAACCTTTGTTTTTTTCAGAGAATTTCTAAGGTTTTTTAAATGCCAATTTCTAACCCTTACGTCCCTGTAATCTATGTTTTTTTCTACGAATTTCTA
Organism: Pleurodeles waltl; assembly: GCF_031143425.1. Classification (NCBI taxonomy): domain Eukaryota; kingdom Metazoa; phylum Chordata; class Amphibia; order Caudata; family Salamandridae; genus Pleurodeles; species Pleurodeles waltl. Next base: position 740,307,571 of record NC_090439.1, on the reverse strand, counting down.
AGGCTTTTATAACGCCTAGAGACAAAAGTCAATGGGACATATTTACAAGAAAGTGGGACATCACTTTTCTTGCAGTCCCCTTGCGTCCCCTAACTCCACCATGTTAGCACTGCATTTACAATATGGCCCACCATGGCACATGTTAGGAGCAATAGCATCATTGTTTGATCCTATTGTAACGCTATACTGGATTAGCGTTAAAAATGATGACACTAATCCAGTATAGTGTTAGGAGGCCCATTGAAATCAATTGGAGCCTCATTTTGACACATGCTTTAAGCAAGAGTTAAAAATTACCCTAGAAATGGTGCAATTGAATCTTGTAGATTCCATTGCGCCATTTTTAGTTACGCTCTAACGAGGGAATGCCCCGTTTGCGTAGATCATGCAATATTATGTATGATGTGGCGCAAAGGGGTTACAAGGTGGTGCAGCCTTGTAAATATGGCACTACGGTATAGGCCCGTTAGTGTCATATTTGCGGCAAAATTTTTGCCGCAAATGTGCCACTAAGGGGCGCAAGGGCCTTGTAAATCTGACCTATAGGTGGCAAGATTGAGATTTTTTAGGGAAAGTAACATCATTCGAGTCAATTTTGCTGCGTGTTAGATTTAATTCATAGGGAGGGAAAAATCCACTGTCCAGGGATTTTACTGCACTTGATTGGAGGGTGCAGAAGGTATCAGACTGTGGTTCCTTTATCCACTTGTTGAATTTGTCGTGTATTATTTTTGCAGGAGGATGAATTTGTAGTGCATTATTAGTTTTGTCTCATAATTCAATAATCCTTAAAGCATGTTCAGATTTGCACTATCACCCATTAATCGTAAATGCATGTTGCAGGTTCAAATGTGCACAGTCTCTCATTAGTAATAAATGCACAACAAAGCACATTGGTTTTAAATAAGTTGAAAGGAAGAAGCAGTGCTTAATTTGTGCTTGTTGGTTCCGGTGCTGAACACCAGCACTTATTTTTGAGGGCTGGCGCTTATTCTTCTGCCCCAAGCGTTTACTGCGAGCAAAAGACACATATGGGAAAGGCGGAGGAAGAGGAAAACGAAAAAGCGGCACAATGGGAGAAAGAAGACAGCTGTAAGAGTGAGCTGAACGGGCGGGAGTGGCTGTAAATGGATTGAGGAGGCCCGAGATGGCTTTAGGATTACACTGCCTCAGTATTCTGTGCTCACACATTTAATTGCAGCAGCCATGTGTTTAGGAGGAGGGCTCTGGCCACCAGCACCGTTTTATTTACAAATTAAGCACTGGGAAGAAGACACAAGGGGCCAGATGTAGCAAAAAGAAAATGTGCGAGTTGCAAATTGCGAGTCCATGCGACTCGCAATTTGCAACTCGCAAATTGGTATGCAGTACGGTGTCTCAGACACCGTCTGCGAGTCGCTATGGGGTCGCAATGACCCACCTCATTAGTATTAATGAGGTGGGTCGCAAATTGGGACCCCATAGCGAGTCTAGGCACTCGCAAACATGGAGGCCTGCTGTCGTCAGTTTTTTTTTTTTTTTAAGTGTAGCCCGTTTTCCTGAAAGGAAAACGAGCTGCACTGAAAAATAAAACGAAACCTTTAGTTTCGGTATTTTTTCAGGGCAGGTAGTGGTCCCTTGGACCACTACCTGCCCTGAAAAAATAGTATTGGGTCCATTCGCAAAGGGGATTGCGAGTGGGTTACCATCCACTTGAAGTGGATGGTAACTGCGACACCCTTTGCGACTGCATATGCGGTCGCAAATGGTATTGCATGCCACTCCGAATCGCAAATAGGAAGGGAACACCCCTTCCTATTTGCGATTCTGAAATTCATATTGCGAGTCGGTCCCGACTCGCAATATGCATTTCTGCATAGCAAAGAGGCATTTGCGCCTCGCAAACAGCGATTTTCGCCGTTTGCGACGCGCAAATCCTTTGCTACATCTGGCCCAAGGTTCGAAGCAGAAGGGATTTGCATTCCATACACCATGCAGTGTACATTAGAACAAGCAAGTATAACGTTTTATATAGAGTAATCTATGGTTTGAGGGAGCTGCTACTCGCTGCAGAAAATCTCTTTACTAAATCCCGCAGTTACATTTGGAAGTGGTGCTTTTCTCATGCATGGGAGGGAATCACACATTTTACATAGTCTCAACTGTATTCTGAGACCAAAGTGTTCGGACCTGGGTCTCAGGATACACATTCGTTTCTCCAATTACATGGGAAGGTGCGATTGTCCCATCATCGGGCCTCATGGCCAGCCAAACCACTGATGAACAGTACACCAGACTCCTTCAGAGACCGCTACTGCAGCAGTGCCGCAGTCTTCATGGCTCAGTCAAGACAGGGACACGGAGTGCTTCTCACACCCTGACTGCAATGGACACTCATCGTATGAATAAAAGTGTGCTGTGCTGGCTATATTCATTTCACATTACATGTGGATATACTTGAAACAATAAACTGATTGTGTTTATATGTAAAAGGACTGGAACAATATGACTGTAATGCCCGTAACAACGCACCTGACTTTTCACTGCTGTTCCTCTTCTTATGCTTTGCTATGTACCCCACTGGCAGCGGCCCTAGAGATAAAGGTCTTTGCTTTGTGGATTACCACAGTAAAGAAGCAAAATGACACAGTCATGACTGGCAATTTCCACTCTCAATGGCCTCATGTGGATTGATCAAAAATGTGAAGGGCGTTTGCAACAAGCAATAGCATACAGGGGCTGGCCTATTGTCCATCCCTCCATGTATTACTATGCAATGGCTTTATGAAATCTAGAATTGGGAAAGAGAGTGTGGAGCACGAACAACGCAGAATAAGGACATCAGCTGCACACCCATCATCAGTAGACCCACTAAAAAAGGCTTGCGGGTGAGTGTGGATTCGAGGCTTGCTAGAAATGGAAAAAAAATCAAGGCATACTATTGACTTGCCTCAATGTATGTGCTTTCTGTATGGTACTAGCCAATCCAAGAAGCCTACACTTACTATACAGAATTAATGTTATCTCAGAGAAAGAAAGACACAGCAAACTTTACATGTTAATACTGTTCAATATAGGTCTTGAAAAAAATACCAAATCTTTAAAATATTTTTTTTGAGTGAAACGATAGCCAAAACAATATTACCTCTAAATAAATAAAAGTGAACAACTCTTAACAGTGGCGGATTGAGGTAAGCAACTCTTTACTGACTTACTCACTGCACTGAATTATATGGAGCCATGATGGTAATCAGGGTATGTATTGATGATCACTGTGTGATGGGGAAGATATGAACACAAATTATGGTTACTGCATATGTGTCTGGACATCAGCTCTTCTAAATGATGCTGCAAATCGTGTTACAGAGTCAATATGCCTGACTGCAAATTTAAACATCAATTTGAAGATCCTTTATTTCGTAAGCAATCTTAGCACGAGGCTGCAAGTCAGAATATTGTATTCAGAAATATTGCCTGACATGACTATAGTGTCCGAAATATCTTTTACAAACGTTTCATCTCATTGGTGCAAGATTTGTTATTATGAGTACTTTTTGAAGATGATACCTACACTCCATTATTTAAGTCAGGTGATATTCTGGCAACGATCTTCTGGTTCTACAGCTGGAACAACGGAGCTCATCCCTGTTGTAATGCTTGCACTGTCATAATAGTTTTCATTTTTTGATTTTTTGATTTTTTTCCAAACATTATCACTACTTCTGTCTGACAGCTCATTTTGTGAAACTGATGTAACACGTGGTTCATAAACTCACTCATTCATCCATTTACGAACTTACCCATTAACTTTTCATCCATGTACGTGCTAGCTCCTTAATTTTCAATGTATTCAATCAAATACAGATTCATCTACGCATTCACTTTAATGCATTCTCACATTCACCCATCCGCACAAGAACACACAAAACTCACCAATCGGTAAAGAAGACCTTTCACCTTCAGACTAGCCACACCTAGTGGCTTTGCAACTGCCTGCTTTTTCGTGACATGATCTCCAGTAATACAGCTACAACTATCTCGTAGCGTAAATATAAACAGAAGGACAATGGGGCATATTAAGGTTTGTCACTCGCAGATAAACAATTATAAATACTTCTGGTGAAGAAGAGACAGACGCTCTGATGCTTATTGTTCTGCATGTTCTTCACAACAATTGAACTAAAAATTGAGGATATCGGTTTCCACATGTTTCCAAATAGAATTTTTGAGAGACACTAAAATAAAAGTTAATGGAGATGAACTGGAAAAGGATAAAAAGTAGCAATTTGTAATTAAGGATCCCATGACTATTCATTTTGGTAAACATTGAATCAGCCTCTTACTATAATGCTGCCCTGAAGTGTAAAAATAGCAGTACTTCATGACTATTTGGTTTTCTCTTCTGCTCACATTTTTTGCCCTCCACTTAGAAGCAGGAAATTAATGTTCACAAGAAAGAGAAAAGAAAAGGGAACGGCTCTGCAATTCAATTAAGCTGCGCATATCCAGTAAATGTGTACCTGTCATAATCATCTCTAATGGAGGAAGGGTTGGGGTAAAGGTCATGCACAACACTCATATCTTAGAGTGCTCTCTGTGTTTACGAAGCATGTGTGCAGACATTTTTATTGTCTGCATGCCGATTTATTTAAGACAATGAAGAAAGTCTGCCTAGTTTGAAGATAGATGTTATAACAAAAGGAACTAAAATGTTTATTGCTTAATTACGTCATAAGTCGAGTATATTTCTTGAATGATAGTCCAGTGTTGTCGCCTAAATACATTTTTAGACATGTTGCTGCCATTTGATATACGCTGTCATGTATGGAGAGAAGATAGTCGACCAGTTTGGCAGTGGAGGAAGCTTCCTGTTTAAGGTGGTGTGGCGATCAGGTATACCCTAAGGACCAACCCCAAAACTGTCAACCGTGGTCCGTTACAAACAGTGTCACGATTAAGAGCTCTGGAGGTAAGGTCTGAAGGCAGTGTGCATATCTCACACTGCCTAGCAGTGTGTTAAACAAAAAAACAGCACAGCAAATTAATTAAAAAAAGAAAATGTACTTACCTACTCTGGTCCTCTCGGTCCTGCAGTCCGGCAGTAAGGGGATCACTGAGTCAACTCCCCTCAACCAATCCTGATGCTGCACTCATGCTGCTCAGGGAGCATGAGAGAAGCACCATGATTGGTTGGAGGATGCTAGTTTGACGCTCCTTCATGACCTAGGGGCCTGTGCCTGCTTTAAAGTGCGCTTGTTAGGCTGGCTGTCACAAGACAGCCAGCCAAAGTGGCATGCGCACTTTAAACTGGAGTGTCCACCACTCCTACTCCCCTGCTGCCAGTCAGCAGTTATGGTCTCTTCCCCAAAATCTGTCTCAGGCATGCTGGCTGCACTGAAAAATAAAACAGTAATAAAATGTTTTTCATTTTTGCTGCGCTAGCAGCAGGGTAGGCGACACACCCCTGCCCTAAAGGAGGCAACATTGCTGCAGTTTGGTCACTCTGCTGCCTCTGGTTCAGAAGCAGATTTCCATGTGGATGACTCTTTCTCTTAATGGCAGTCTTAAGACACTACTTTACAGGGGTTAAAGTACAAATGTTTTCAGACGTTTCAAGAAACCACAGAAGATACAGGATCATAGAAAATAACATTGCAAAGTTCCTTCACACACAGAGCAGCCATGGCACAGACTACTAGACCTAATCATACCTACACAAAGAATGGGCAGCATTAGTTACTAACTTCACTGAGGCACCGAACTTGTACATCACAAGGATTTGTTTTGTAGATTTATCACAGAAGATAGGTAGATGGGAAGCATCAAAGTACACACACGCACAAACACACACCCACCCACACTCACACACACACTCTCTCTAATATTTCCCACTGGGTAGTTATAGTTAGGTCAGCATTCCCATAGGGGATGCGTTTTTGTACTGCTAATAACATTTGAGCCGTTTGACGAATCTCCACAAATCTGTCCTAAAAAGTGCTCTTATTTGCCTATTTTGTGCCTGGAAAGTTTTGGGGTGATTCATCAAGCTAGAGGCTGAGAAACAGGAGGCGCCCTAAAATACAAAATCTATGCATTTTCTATTGACACTACCACAAAAACTGCTTTGGAATTACATCAAATTTGGGAGTAAGTTAGATCTTGGTCTGCTGATTGTGCTATCTGTGATTTGGTGTGAATAGCTTTTGAGAAATTAAGGTTTAAAAATACTTGTATATCTGGATAGTTGGTTCAGTGAGATAATCTCAAGAGTCTAGCAGGAGTGTCAATTCAAAAATTGAGTGTTCTGATTGTCCCGAGGAGCTTTTTTCACTTTGAACCACCTTGCTCCCATAGGAGTCAGACTTCTGCAGGCACGAGCACTCTAACTGGCTGCCAGCAACACGAGAAAAATGTTGCTGGTAGCCATTACAGAACTTAGCACTTAGGGCCTTATTATGAGTCTGGCGGTCCAAGGACCACCAGACTCACGGTGGTGGTCGGACTGCCACACTCCAGGCAATCCAACTACCACATTAAAAACCTAGTGTTTGGACTGCCAGGGGGCCGCCATCACCACCAGCAACATGGTTATCATGGTCAGCCAAGGTGGCGCTGAACTCAGCACCGCCATACTGATCATGACTCCTGTTTCCGCCAGCCTTTCCTTGACAGGGACCCCACCATGGGAGCCTGGCAGAAGTACAGTGCTGGGAGGCCTACTGCCCAGCACCCTAGAAATGCCCACTGTCTACTTGGCGACTGTATGCTAATGTAACCTCCACAGGTAGGGGCATCAAGGGGGCAGGCAGGCACCTCAGGGATTTTCTGGGGGGTGGTAGAGAGGGGTTTCGGGTTTAGGCTTGGGAGGGGGTCTTTGGGATTTGCTTTGGGAGGTGGATTTTCAGTTTAGGCTTGGGGAGGGGTGGGTCTTCATGGGAGTGGTAGACTTCTTAGTGAGGGAACGTTCTTGGGTACTTGCAGGGGGTAAGAGAGGCTTTGGAGGTGATGGGATGGACTTACGAAGGGAAACAGCATGTTTAGGGGTTTCACAGGGTGGAGAGAGGAGTCGGAAAAGAGGTAGAAAGGAAAGCTTTTTTAGAAACACAGGGACTGCATAACAAAAGGGTTTGGGTCTGGAGGGAGAGGGAATGGTTGTATGAGGTGTTGGTGTGGATGTCTTGGGTGTGTGTTTGTGGGAGGTATGCTTGTGGGTGGTGGGTGTCTGTTGAGTGTGTATGTGAGGGCGTTTATGTGTTTTGGGCTGAGGGAGGGTGGAGGTGCTGGGAGATGCTGTGGTGGGTGCGTGGCTGTCTGTTGGGGTGGTGATTGCAAGTATGGTGGATGTGCTGCATGTAGAAGTGTAAGTGGTTGTGGTGTCTGCAGGTGTGGTGACTGGGGTAGATGTCTGAGGGTCTGCTGTGGTGCTACGCATTTCTCTTTCGCTTGGGAGGAGAGGGCAGGCAGGGACATCAAAAGAAAGGAAACGATTTTCCTTTCTTCTGATGTCATTCTGAGCATTCCTGCAGCCGGATCGTAAAGCGATTGGGCTGCAGAAATGCCCACTAGACACTAGAGAATTTTTGTACTTGTTATTGACATGAGAAAGGAGTGACCCCTTGGGGGCATTTTCTCTAAGGCCATTTCTGCCCCCCACTCGGGGGCCGATTGGCCTATATTAATTAGGCTGATCTGCCCCCAGGGGGGGCAGTAGCCACTAGACACCAGGGATTTTTTGTTGTTGTTTATATTGATAAGGGGGGCGACCTCTTAGGCAAAGGTCGCTCCCCTGGGGTGGAATTGTTTTTAGGCAATTTCTGCCCCCCCTTAGGGGCAGTTCAGCCTATTCAGGTATTTGCCCCCTAAGGGGGGCAGAAACCACTAGATACCAGGGAATATTTTTTTATGTCAGTTTCACGCAAAGGGAGCAACCCCTTAGGCAAGGGTTACTCCCCTGGGGGGGGCACATTTATTTTAGGCCATTTGTGACCTCCTTGGGAGCAGATCTTGTATTTTAATTAGGCCAATCTGCCCCCAAGGGGGGCAGAATGCACAAGGCACCAGGGATTTTTTTATTTTTTATTTTTTTAACAGCTAGGGAGCGACCCCTTAGGCAAGGGTCGTTCCCCTGGGGGGGGAATTTATTTTAGGCCATTTCTGCCCACCTTGGGGGCCGATTGACCTATTTTTCTTAGGCCAATCTGCCCCCGGGGGGGCAGAAACCACTAGACACCAGGGATTTTTTTTTGCGCCAATTTCACGCAAGGGGAGTGACCCCTTAGACAAGGGTCGCTCCACTGGGGGGCAAACTTATTTTAGCCCTATTTTTGTAAGGCTCATCTGCCCCCCAGGGGGGCAGTAACCCCACCACACACCAGGGAAGAATTTGTTTACAAAAAACAGGTTGGGGGTTTGGTCATGTCCCCACCCTAAATAAATGTTGTTCTGCCCACCGGTAGGCAGATGGGGCAATTACCCCCGATCCACTCCCGGGGTGGGGAGGAGCAGGCCTCCTAGATGCCAGGGAATTAAAAAATACTGGGGTGGTGGCTACCAACCCGTATGGGCATGGTTATGCCCCCACCCCAACTGAAGGGGCTAACAGTCTCTCAGCTCTCCCCCGCACACTAAAACATCATATCCCACAGCAAGCAAGAGGACATTTTATTACTTTGGGTTTTGGTTTTTGGGGATTTTGGGCCTTGAGAGCTTGCCTAACTCTCAAAATCGTCCCACTTGGAATGGTGAGGGCTGCACTTTTTGGACTTTGGGTCGCTGCCATGTAGAAAAATCTACAACACCTAGACATATCTGAAAACTAAACATCTGGATGAGTCCAGGGTGGTGTGCTTCACATGCACCCCAACTTTTTCTTACCCACAATGCCCTGCAAACCTCCAACTTTTCTGGAAAGCTCACATTTTTCCCACATTTTGTGATGGAACGTTCCGGAATCTGCAGGAATCCACAAAATTTCTACCACCCATTATTGTCTCATCTCTACCGATAAAAATTCTGCCCCACTTGTCAGCCTAAAAATGTTTTCTTTTCAAACTGCCATTTTGGACCTGCTTTGTTTCCCCCTCATTTTTAACATGTTTTTGGCTCTTCCCTGTCACAGGCACTTGGCCCACCTACGCAATTGAGGCATCATTTTTACTGGGAGACTGAGTGGAACGTTGGGTGGTAGGAAATTTGTTCCGGTGCAGTGATCCCACACAGAAATGTGGGAAAAATATGATTTTATTTGGCTAAATCTGAGGTTTGCTGAGGATTCTGGGTAAGAAAACACTGGGGTATCCACGCAAGTTACACCTCCCTGGACTCCCTCAGGTGTCTAGTTTTCAGAAATGTTTGGGTTTGGTAGGTTTCCCAATATGGCTGCTGAGGCCAGGACCAAAAACGCAGCCCCCGCAAAAACAGGTAGTTTTGTATTTGATAACTTTGATGTGTCCACACAGTGTTTTGGGGCATTTCCTTTCGCGGGCACTAGGCCTACCCATACAAGTGAGGCACCATTTTTATCGGGAGACTTGGGGAAATGCTGGGTGGAAGGAAATGTGTTGCTCCCCTCAGATTCCAGAACTTTCTGCTGCCGAAATGTGAGGAAAAAGTGTTTTATGGCCCAATTTTGAGGTTTGCAAAGGATTCTGGGTAACAGAACCTGGTGAGAGTCACCCCATCCTTGATTCCCCTAGGTGTCTAGTTTTCACAAATGCACAGGTTTGGTAGGTTTCCATAGGTAGCGGCTGAGCTAGAGGCCAAAATCCACAGCTAGGCACTTTCCAGAAAACAGTTCTGTTTTCATTGGGAAAATGTGATTTGTCCACGTTGTGTTTTGGGGCATTTTCTGTTGCAAGCACTAGGCATACCCACACAAGTGAGGTACCATTTTTATCGGGAGACTTTGCGGAACGCTGGGCGGAAGGAAATTTGTGGCTCCTCTCAGATTCCAGAACTTTATTTCACCGAAATGTGAGGAAAAAGTGTTTTACGCCAAATTTTGAAGTTTGCAAAGGATTCTGGGTAACAAAACCTGGTGAGAGCCCCACAAGTCACCCCATCCTGGATTCCCCTAGGTGTCTCGTTTTAAAAAATGCACAGGTTTGCTAGGTTTCCCTGGATGCCGGCTGAGCTAGAGGCCAAAATCCACAGCTAGGCACTTTGCAAAAAACACATCAGATTTCAATGTAAAAATGTGATGTGTCCACGTTGTGTTTCCTGTTGCGGGAATTAGGCCTAACCATGCAAGTGAGGTACCATTTTTATCAGGAGACTTAGGGAAACACAGAATAGAAGAACAAGTGTTATTGCTCCTTTTCTTTCTCTACATTTTTGCCTTCCAAATGTAAGACAGTATGTAAAAAAGACGTCTGTTTGAGAAATGAACTTTAATTCACATGCTAGAATGGGGACCCCGGAATTCAGAGATGTGCAACTAATCACTGCTTCTCAGCACCTTATTGTGTGCCCATTTTGTAAATACAAAGGGTTCCTTGATACCTATTTTTCATTCTTTATATTTCCTCAAATGAATTGCTGTATACTCGGTATAGAATGAAAACCCATTGCAAGGTGCAGCTCATTTATTGCCTCTGGGTACCTGGGGTTCTTGATGAACTCACAAGCCCTATATATCCCCGCAACCAGAAGAGTCCAACAGATGTAACGGTATATTGCTTGCAAAAATTTGTCATTGCAGGAAATATTTTTTTCTTTTAGCTGTTATTTTCTGTAGGAAAACCTTGTAGAGTCTACACAAGTGACCCCTTGCTGAATTCAGAATTTTCTCTCTCTTTACATAAATGTTTAGCTTTCCAGGATTCAGCATTGGTTTTACACCCATTTCTGTCACCAACTGGAAGGAGGCTAAAAGCACAAAAAGTAGTAAACATGGTGTATGTCCCAGTAAAATGCCAAAATTGTGTTGAAAAATGTAGTTCTCTGATTCAAGTCTGCCTGTTCCTGAAAGCTGGGAAGATGGTAATTTTAGCACTGCAAACCCTTTGTTGATGCCATTTTCATGGAAAAAAAAGTCTTTTTCTGCAGCCCTTTTTTACCACCATCTTCCCAGCCTTTAAAAAAAAATATATATATATATATATATATATATATATATATATATATATTTTGCTGTATGTTGGCTAATTTCTTGGTCTCCTTCAGGGGAACCCACAAACTCTGTGTACCTATAGAATCCCTAGGATGTTGGAAAAAAGGACACAAATTTGGTGTGGGTAGCTTATGTGAACAAAACGTTATGAGGGCCTAAGCGTGAACTGCCCCAAATAGCCAAAATAAAGGCTCAGCACCGGAGGGGAAAAGACCTGACAACAAAGGGGTTAAGTAAGTTGATGTCACTTTTACCGTTAGTGACATGTTTCTCCATTCAAGGAACATGCTAGGGGTAAGGGGATCTGATTACAGTATTTAGGCAAATGTTGCCTAGGTATGTGCTGAGTCCAACTTTTTCAGTTTCATGTGACATAATGTAGCTTTATCAGTGACATTGGTGTGATCATACTTATGATGTATAGATTGAGTCATATACATAGTTTCTGGTTTTGTCCCAAATAGTTAAACCAACATGTGCAGAGCAAGACAACCACCAGTGAACAATCCACTAGCAAACCTGCACACAATGGAGGAGCGACATGTCATCCAAATATACCGCCTGGATAGGTAGACAATCATGGATCTCTGTCATCAGTTGGAGCCAGATCTGATGCCTGCCATTCGTAATCCCAAATGCATACCTCCCAATGTCCAAGCCATGTCAGTGCTCCACTTCCTGGCCACTGGGTCCTTTCAAAATACAGTGGCCCTAACTGCAGGGATGTCTCAGCCCATGTTCAGTCTGGTTTTGAAGGCTGTACTCTCTGCATTGTGGAAACACCTGGACAACTACATAAGATTTCCCAGGATTGAGGATTTGGCCATGTAAAGTCTGCTTTTTATGCTTTGGGACATATTCTCAATGTGGCTGGAGCCATAGATGGCACCCATGTTGCCTTGGTTCCCCCATGTGCCCATGCCCAGGTATACAGGAACAGGAAAAACTTCCACTCCATCAACGTCTGGTGGTCTGATTGTTGACAAGTTTGTGCAAAGTATCCTGGGTCAGTCTGTTAGAAATGGGTTTTTTGGTTGGCAGTCAGGTTGCCCTCTGTCCAAGCAAGAACCCTCACTCTAGTCAGGGTAAGTCACACACAATCCAAAATCAGCCTGTGCTCACCCTCCGGTAGCTTGGCACGAGCAGTCAGGCTTAACTTAGAAGGCAATGTGTAAAGCATTTGTGCAATAAATCATACAACACCATAGTATAACACCACAAAAATACACCACACAGTGTTTAGAAAAATATAGAATATTTATCTGGGTAATTGTAGGTCAAAATGATCAAAGTTGCAATACGAATTTGTAAAGATATCACTGAAAAGTGATATTAAGTGTCTTTAAGTCTTTAAAAAGCAATAAAGTGTCTTTCAAGCACAGAGTACCTGGTTTCTGGTGGGAAATCTCCTCAGAGGGCCACAGGAGAAGAGATGCGAGGAAAAAGGGGTGTGTGCGTCGATTTCCTCTCAGTACACACAGACTTGCGTCGTTCTTTTCCACGCGGGGAAGTCGGGCGTCGTTTTCCGGCGCGCAGACAGTCTCTTTTTGTGGATCGCGGGGATTACCAGATGTCCCGGGTCTGTGCGTGGATTCTCCTGCTTATTTTCCGGCTGCGCGTCGTTCTGCGGGGCTGCGCGTCGAAGTTTCGATCTCACGGTAGGCGTCGCGTCGATTTCTCCTTGGAAGTCGGGCGGCGTTGTCCTTGCGAGGCCGTGCGTCGAAATTTTGGTCTCACGGCAGGCGTCGCGTCGATTTCTCCTTGGAAGTCGGGCGGCGTTGTCCTTGCGAGGCCGTGCGTCAAACTTTCGCACTCACGGTAGGCGTCGCGTCGATTTCTCTTGGAAAGTCGGGCGGCTTTGTCCTTGCGAGGTTGTGCGTCGAAGTCTCGATCGTCCTGAGGGCGTCGCGTCGATCAGCGTCGGTGTGCGGCGTTTTTCTCGCCGCGAAACAAGCTGTGCGTCGAAATTTTCAGCGCACGGAGCGTCCAAGTGAAAGGAAGAAGTCTTTTTGGTCCTGAGACTTCAAGGAACAGGAGGCAAGCTCTATCCAAGCCCTTGGAGAGCACTTTCACAGCCAGACAAGAGTTCAGCAAGGCAGCAGGGCAACAGCAAGACAGCAGTCCTTTGTAGAAAGCAGACAGGTGAGTCCTTTGAGCAGCCAGGCAGTTCTTCTTGGCAGGATGTAGTTTCTGGTTCAGGTTTCTTCTCCAGCAAGTGTCTCTTGAGGTAGGGCAGAGGCCCTGTTTTATACTAAGTTGTGCCTTTGAAGTGGGGGTGACTTCAGAGAGTCTCTAAGAAAGGCACCAAGTTCCCTTTCAGCTCAATCCTGTCTGCCAGAGTCCCAGTAGGGGGTGTGGCAGTCCTTTGTGTGAGGGCAGGCCCTCCACCCTCCCAGCCCAGGAAGACCCATTCAAAATGCAGATGTATGCAAGTGAGGATGAGTACCCTGTGTTTGGAGTGTGTCTGAGTGAATGCACAAGGAGCTGTCAACTAAACCTAGCCAGACGTGGATTGAAGGGCACAACAAGATTTTAGTGCAAAGAAATGCTCACTTTCTAAAAGTGGCATTTCTAGAATAGTAATATTAAATCCGACTTCACCAGTCAGCAGGATTTTGTATTACCATTCTGGCCATACTAAATATGACCTTCCTGCTCCTTTCAGATCAGCAGCTGCCACTTCAACAGTGTATGAGGGCAGCCCCAATGTTAGCCTATGAAAGGAGCAGGCCTCACAGTAGTGTAAAAACGAATTTAGGAGTTTCACACTACCAGGACATATAACTACACAGGTACATGTCCTGCCTTTTACCTATACCGCACCCTGCTCTAGGGGTTACCTAGGGCACACATTAGGGATGACTTATATGTAGTAAAAAGGGGAGTTCTAGGCTTGGCAAGTACTTTTAAATGCCAAGTCGAAGTGGCAGTGAAACTGCACACACAGGCCTTGCAATGGCAGGCCTGAGACAGGGTTAAGGGGCTACTGAGGTGGGTGGCACAACCAGTGCTGCAGGCCCACTAGTAGCATTTAATCTACCTGCCCTAGGCACATGTAGTGCACTCTACCAGGGACTTACAAGTAAATTAAATAGTCAATCATGGATAAACCAATCAGTAGTACAATTTACCCAGAGAGCATATGCACTTTAGCACTGGTTAGCAGTGGTAAAGTGCCCAGAGGTCAAAAGCCAACAACAACAGGTCAGAAAAAATAGGAGGAAGGAGGCAAAAAGTTTGGGGATGTCCCCGTCAAAAAGCCAGGTCCAACATGACCCCCTACCAGCCTAAAGCCAGGGGAGAACAATCACTATCCTGATGTACTTCCCTGTTTGAGGCGACAGAACAAGGACCCAGGCCCACAACAGCAGTGGCATGCTCCAGTTCTTCGCCTTCCTGACTCCAATTGGATCACTCTGTCCATACTCTCAGGGCCCACTAAGCCAACCCATGGGGAACCTTTCTCCTTACCTGCGGATCCCATCTGTGCAGCACCTAATCTTACTTTGCTCACAGATGTATCCCAGGAGCAGGATAGTACCACCATGACCAACACAGTGGTGTTGCCCACTCTTCCCCCGGGGTGTGACACTTGTCCCCTCCCCAGGGATAACTCTGTCCACCCGGACAGCAAGCCACAGTGGTTACTGACAGCTGTCAGAGATGAGAGCCAGGCCCCAGGCCTCTCAAAGCTCTCCCACCACTGTGGCTGTGGAGAGTGGGGGGTGGTAGCCCCAGGTGCTGGGCACCCTTTAACCACTCTCCCTTCCACCAGGTCAGGGATGACAGCCTGAACCTGGTCCTCCCCTCTGGGGCTCTGTACCCTCCCTCCTGGAGCGGTACCCCCAGAGTCCAACATGGTCAGGGTGCTTATAGAAGTCACCCTGTACCATTCCTCCACCAGTGCAGGGCTGTTAACCTGCAACTGGCCCTCCAACCTGGGGTCTGTACCTTCAGGTTGGACTAGGGCCCGGGGTGAGGCTTCCCTCCCCCTGCCCTCCCTTCTGGGGTCCAACACCCTCCAACTAGGAGTGGCCTCCTCAGAAGACAACATGGTAGGGGCACTGTTATCAGTAGCCCCTCCCTCCAGGTCCAGAGGGACACCCTGAACCTGGTCTTCCAGCCCAGGGTCTGTACCCTCAGACTGGATCACTGCCTGGCAAACCAGGACTTCCTGGGAGGCACACCTACCCCCCACCAGGTCAGAGTTTAACCTCTGCACCTGCCCATTCAACTCAGAGTCACCACCCTGAAGTGGAACAATTGCCTGGCACGCCAGGACTTCCTGGAGGGCACACTGACCCTCCACCAGGTCAGAGTTTAACCTCTGCACCTGACCATTCAACTCAGAGTCACCACCCTGAAGTTGAACAATTGCCTGGCACACCAGGACTTCCTGGAGGGCACACTGACCCTCCACCAGGTCAGAGTATAACCTCTGAACTGGGCCATTCAACTCAGAGTCACCACCCTGAAGTTGAACAATTGCCTGGCGCACCAGGACTTTCTGGGAGGCACACCTACCTCCCACCAGGTCAGAGTTTAACCTCTGAGCCTGGTTCCCCAACCCAGGGTCACCACCCTGAGGTTGGGCAATTGCCTGGCACGCCAGGACTTTCTGGAGGGCACACTGACCCTCCACCAGGTCAGAGTTTAACCTCTGAACTGGGCCATTCAACTCAGAGTCACCACCCTGAAGTTGAACAATCGCCTGGCACGCCAGGACTTCCTGGAGGGCACACTGACCCTCCACCAGGTCAGAGTTTAACCTCTGAACCTGGTTCTCCAACCTAGGGTCACCATCCTGAGGTTGGACAACTGCCTGGTACACCAGGGCTTTCTGGGGGGCACACCTACCCCCCACCAGGTCAGAGGTTAACCTCTGAACCTGGATATCCAACCCAGAGTCACCACCCTGATGTTGAACCATTGCCTGGCAGGCCAGGACTTTCAGGGAGGCAGACCTACCTCCCACTAGGTCAGAGTTTGACCTCTGAACCTGGTTAGCCAACCCAGAGTCACCACCCTGAGGTTGGGCAATTGCCTGGCACCCCAGGACTTTCTGGGAGGCACACCTACCTCCCACCAGGTCAGAGTTTAACCTCTGAACCTGGGTATCCAACCCAGAGTCCGCACTCTGAGGTTGAACAATTGCCTGGCACGCCAGGACTTTCTGGGGGGCACACCTACCACCCACCAGGTCAGAGTTTAACCTCTGAACCCGGTTATCCAACCCAGAGTCAGCACTCTGAGGTTGGACCACTGCCTGGTACACCAGGACTTTCTGTGGGGCACGCCTACCCCCCAACAGGTCAGAACTTATCCCCTGAACCTGGTTAGCCAACTCAGAGTCACCACCCTGAGGTTGAACCATTGCCTGGCAGGCCAGGACTTCCAGGGAGGCACACCTACCTCCCACCAGGTCAGAGTTTAACCTCTGAGCGTGGTTCCCCAACCCAGGGTCACCACCCTGAGGTTGGGCAATTGCCTGGCACGCCAGGACTTTCTGGGGGGCACACCTACCCCCCACCAGGTCAGAGTTTAACCTCTGAACCTGGTCATCCAATCCAGAGTCAACACCCTGAGGTTGGACAATTGCCTGGCACAGCAGGACTTCTTGGGAGGCACATCTACCTCCCACCAGGTCAGAGTTTAACCTCTGAACCTGGGTATCCAACCCAGAGTCACCACCCTGAGGTTGAATCTTTGCCTGGCATGCCAGGACTTCCTGGGGGGCACTCTCACCCCCCACAAGGGACACACCGTCCCCAAGGGCCACACAAGAGTCTGGTTGGCGCAGGTCTCCCGACCTCTGCCCATCCGGCAGAGTCTGGGTTTCCCCCAAACCAGAAACGGTTTCACCTGGGTCATTCCTGGGGGGCTCTGCTCTCAGAGCTGTCCCCTGACTCTCAAGGTCCTCCACTGGGGTCTGCAACCCCCTCTCAACCCTATGTCTGGACTTCTGCACCCCCTCACTAGGAGGGGTACTGCCAGACACCAGAACTGTTGGGATGCTGGCTACAGTCACCCCCCCAAGTTCTTCTGACACTGCAGGGCTTCCCTCAAAAGGTGGCCCTACGGTACAGGCTAGGCTTCCCTCCTGGTGTTCCCTCATGGAACCCTCTAGGACCTGGGACCTACCTGGGACACTACAATCCTCTCCCACCACACTCGGTTGGGAACCACCTAGACCACTCCCTTCAGGAGCACCCCCAAATGCCTCTTCAGACTCTCTGGTACTCACCCAGAAGTCTGCCTCCATTGTAAGTTCCCTGGGGTCAGAGAACTCACACTCCACCTGGTGTTGGCGTAGCTCTGGAAAATAAGGACCAGACATATGCTCTCCAGCAATTACATCACTCTGCCCTTCACATGTATTAACCACAGTACCCTTCACCCAACCACCCAGTAACTCAACCTTGGAAAAGCACTCTACTTCACCCTCCTGAGACTGGTGAGACAGTATCTGTCTGTCCCTGACACTCAACCCAAACTCTTCTGGGATGTCTCTACACTCTATATCCAGGACGTCCACCAGGGGGGAACCCTTTTCTCTGTCACTCTCTGCTAGAGTCAGTAAAGTGTCCCTCCCCCCAGTAGAAATATGACTCCCTGTGCCAGTTCCCCAATCCTTCTCAGGGACCCTGTGCATAACGGGAACTACCTCATACCCTTGAACTGCCTGGGGTGTGTCAACTCCCTTCTTCAAGTTGGGCACCACATCTCTGGGCTTGTGCCCTTCTTCAGCAGTACTAGATGCAGGATTTTTGCTGCCACCATCTGAACTGGACTCAGCCCTTCCGGCCTCCAGTTTCAGCTCTTTACAGCTCAGCTCTTGAGCTGCAATCTTTTCTTCTTCCAGGGCTAAGAGTCTTTTTGCCTCAACCTCTGCAAGATACTCCTCTAATTGTTGCTCCTGTCGCCTTTGACTTCGGAGCCATTCATCTATTTCCAGGTCACTGTCCAACTCTGAGTAGTCTTCCTCCTCATCTGAGTAGTCTTCCTCCTCATATGAGGGGTACTTAGTCATTTGGTTTCTTGCTGCCTCTCTCTCTGCCCATCTTTCCTCCCCCCAGACTATGTAGTGATGGAGCATCTCCGCTTTAGTAGATCTCCTTGCTACAGGAAGGCCCCATTGTCTGCAAAGCTTCCTTAGGTCAGCCTTAGTGAGGTGGTCAGTACGAACAAAGAATGAGTAGGTACACAATCCCATTTTGATAAGATCTTATCAGCAAAAAACAAAATCCAAAGTCCAAAATATCAATAGTATATCCAGGAGGACATCAGAGAACCAAGAGCCAAAAAAAAAAAATGAAAAATCAAGTTGACCTTCAACTGTGGGTAGGTAGTGAAATACTTAGCTACTGTATGTCACTGCACAAACACAAGTCCTATCCTCACCGCTGATCACCAATGTTAGAAATGGGGTTTTTGGTTGGCAGTCAGGTTGCCCTCTGTCCAAGCAAGAACCCTCACTCTAGTCAGGGTAAGTCACACACAATCCAAAATCAGCCTGTGCTCACCCTCCGGTAGCTTGGCACGAGCAGTCAGGCTTAACTTAGAAGGCAATGTGTAAAGCATTTGTGCAATAAATCATACAACACCATAGTATAACACCACAAAAATACACCACACAGTGTTTAGAAAAATATAGAATATTTATCTGGGTAATTGTAGGTCAAAATGATCAAAGTTGCAATACGAATTTGTAAAGATATCACTGAAAAGTGATATTAAGTGTCTTTAAGTCTTTAAAAAGCAATAAAGTGTCTTTCAAGCACAGAGTACCTGGTTTCTGGTGGGAAATCTCCTCAGAGGGCCACAGGAGAAGAGATGCGTGGAAAAAGGGGTGTGTGCGTCGATTTCCTCTCAGTACACACAGACTTGCGTCGTTCTTTTCCACGCGGGGAAGTCGGGAGTCGTTTTCCGGCGCGCAGACAGTCTCTTTTTGTGGATCGCGGGGATTACCAGATGTCCCGGGACTGTGCGTGGATTCTCCTGCTTATTTTCCGGCTGCGCGTCGTTCTGCGGGGCTGCGCGTCGAAGTTTCGATCTCACGGTAGGCGTCGCGTCGATTTCTCCTTGGAAGTCGGGCGGCGTTGTCCTTGCGAGGCCGTGCGTCGAAATTTTGGTCTCACGGCAGGCGTCGCGTCGATTTCTCCTTGGAAGTCGGGCGGCGTTGTCCTTGCGAGGCCGTGCGTCAAAGTTTCGCACTCACGGTAGGCGTCGCGTCGATTTCTCTTGGAAAGTCGGGCGGCTTTGTCCTTGCGAGGTTGTGCGTCGAAGTCTCGATCGTCCCGAGGGCGTCGCGTCGATCAGCGTCGGTGTGCGGCGTTTTTCTCGCCGCGAAACAAGCTGTGCGTCGAAATTTTCGGCGCACGGAGCGTCCAAGTGAAAGGAAGAAGTCTTTTTGGTCCTGAGACTTCAAGGAACAGGAGGCAAGCTCTATCCATGCCCTTGGAGAGCACTTTCACAGCCAGACAAGAGTTCAGCAAGGCAGCAGGGCAACAGCAAGACAGCAGTCCTTTGTAGAAAGCAGACAGGTGAGTCCTTTGAGCAGCCAGGCAGTTCTTCTTGGCAGGATGTAGTTTCTGGTTCAGGTTTCTTCTCCAGCAAGTGTCTCTTGAGGTAGGGCAGAGGCCCTGTTTTATACTAAGTTGTGCCTTTGAAGTGGGGGTGACTTCAGAGAGTCTCTAAGAAAGGCACCAAGTTCCCTTTCAGCTCAATCATGTCTGCCAGAGTCCCAGTAGGGGGTGTGGCAGTCCTTTGTGTGAGGGCAGGCCCTCCACCCTCCCAGCCCAGGAAGACCCATTCAAAATGCAGATGTATGCAAGTGAGGCTGAGTACCCTGTGTTTGGGGTGTGTCTGAGTGAATGCACAAGGAGCTGTCAACTAAACCTAGCCAGACGTGGATTGAAGGGCACAACAAGATTTTAGTGCAAAGAAATGCTCACTTTCTAAAAGTGGCATTTCTAGAATAGTAATATTAAATCCGACTTCACCAGTCAGCAGGATTTTGTATTACCATTCTGGCCATACTAAATATGACCTTCCTGCTCCTTTCAGATCAGCAGCTGCCACTTCAACAGTGTATGAGGGCAGCCCCAATGTTAGCCTATGAAAGGAGCAGGCCTCACAGTAGTGTAAAAACGAATTTAGGAGTTTCACACTACCAGGACATATAACTACACAGGTACATGTCCTGCCTTTTACCTACACCGCACCCTGCTCTAGGGGTTACCTAGGGCACACATTAGGGATGACTTATATGTAGTAAAAAGGGGAGTTCTAGGCTTGGCAAGTACTTTTAAATGCCAAGTCGAAGTGGCAGTGAAACTGCACACACAGGCCTTGCAATGGCAGGCCTGAGACAGGGTTAAGGGGCTACTGAGGTGGGTGGCACAACCAGTGCTGCAGGCCCACTAGTAGCATTTAATCTACCTGCCCTAGGCACATGTAGTGCACTCTACCAGGGACTTACAAGTAAATTAAATAGTCAATCATGGATAAACCAATCAGTAGTACAATTTACCCAGAGAGCATATGCACTTTAGCACTGGTTAGCAGTGGTAAAGTGCCCAGAGGTCAAAAGCCAACAACAACAGGTCAGAAAAAATAGGAGGAAGGAGGCAAAAAGTTTGGGGATGTCCCCGTCAAAAAGCCAGGTCCAACACAGTCCATTATTACTTCATCATGGAGAACTGCAATATCTGTCTGCTAATGACAGGACTATACACAGAGAGGGCCTGGCCGGTTGGTAAGTCATATATGTAATGTGTATCTGCTACCATATATGTGGGTGTCCTAGATTAATGTTTGGATTGTTATAACCATTCCTTACAGGGGACTCTGGCTACCCAAACCGTCGTTGGTTGTTAACATTAGTGAGGCACCCTACCACGCCCTGCGAAGTCCCCTACAAAGAGGGCCACTGAAGGATAAGGCGTGTCATACCATTCATACCAGAGAGCCAGCAGATCCTGTGGGTGGAAATGCAGATATGCCAAGTGAGGATGTGAGCATTAAGAGGATGAAGCTGGAGACATCAGGGCTGATCTCATCAATCAGTACTTCAAATGAATCAAGGTATGTGATGAGATGTAATAATGGCGATTCTGTGGGGTATTGGTGAGGTTAGGAATGCCACATAAGGTCCTTATTATTACCCTGATAGGTCAAAATTGGTTCCAAAGCCCATGACTCAGATTCCATGCAGATTGTTAATTGGAGCTGTGTACAGAATGGTTATGTACAAAGTCTAATTCTTTCACAATGGACAGCCCAAGTAACAAATGTACATATGATTTGGCATTGTAATTTACATGTATCAATGTGACCTGTACCTTATGTTTGTCAATTGCAGATTGACTGTTTGCCTCATCCTCATTTGGCAATATCAGACAGTGTCACAGGCAGATGGGATTTGCAGACTTGCATGTGAAGTGAACATGGATTACAACAGGTACTGTCTGGCATGAGATTTGTGTTATGTGGGATCTGTGTGGGGTCTATGCCCAGACTGTCAGGACAGTGGGGTGGTTGTGTCCTTTTCCACACTAAAGACCTCTTTGGTATTGGAGGTGGGGCCAATAGGTACATGTGTCATAATGTGGTATCCAGACCCTCTAACATCATAATGTTTTGTGTTGTATGTGAACTAACTTGTACATAGCTGTCAGAGTGTTTCTACTTTGTAGACCAATGTGCATGTGCCTGAAGACTAACATAGGTGATCGGCAAGCATACCGTTACATGACCATGTTAAGTGGGAGGTTCCATTACTGGGGACATTAATACTGACCTCTGTCTGTTTCATGGGGTATGGTCATTTGGGAACTGTGGTATGGGTATGTTATAAGGCTTTTAGTTGATTATACATTAAACCTATCTAATTGCCTCCTGGGATACTGAAAAACTGGCATGTCCCTAACATCTGAAGTCTGTGGGTTGATATTGTTTGACACCTATGCTGCAACACTGAAGTTAGCAGCAGTACCTCACTATGTGGTAATTGGCATTCTCCAAATAAAGACGAGAGAATGTGCAATACAAGTGATTTGTGTTGTGTATATAATACATTGGCAATGTAACGTATCCTGGTTATACAATACTGGTGTAATACCCGTGACATGTGTTTTACATGAGAGTGGAACATTTTGATACAAGCCTTTCATACATGACAGTTGTAAATGGTTGATTTATCACTCTAACACATGATCCGTAGTTAAGTGGTATTTATTGGGAAGTACACAGCATAAGTGATAAGAAACCAAAATAACACAAATAAAACAGTGAAGGGTTCAGTCATGGTGGATGAAATCATCAGGGTAGCTGCTACACCATTTGGAAACATAAGTCCAGTGTTCTTGTACCATCAGAACATGGAGATAGGTTTCATAACAGTCAACAGGGTGTATCTGTGGCACACAAGGGGAACCAATCAGTAGAGGTTCACTTCCTGGCAGTGGGTTTGGCCTTGGCATCTGTTCCTCCTGGATGTCTGGGTGGACATCCAATTTTTGGGGAGGGGTTCTTCTGCTACAGAGGGTAGGGTGTCTGTGGTATTCCCTTCCTCTGGCATAGCCTCCATTCTACTAGCAACCACAGATGTAGAGGGCCTGATGTTTCATTTCTAGTGAAAGAGGCCTGATGTTGGGTACAAAACCTACACAGGATGGTATTCATGTCCCTCAGCACTCCAGCAATGGAAACTAGGATGGCATTTTGGACCTGCCACTGGAGCATGGCTTCCTGGTGATTGTCCCTCTGCAGATGTCGGATCCCCCCCATCAAGGTCAGTACCTGGCCCATACTGCCTTGGGAATGTTGGTAGGCTTCCAAGAATTGGGAGATAGTGTCCTGGTCAATTGTGTCCCTTGGAGCCTCCATACTCTGGCCCACACCATCCCTCCCACACACCCTACCCCCACATACCTGTGCTACTGGTACAGTGTGCCCACTCCCACTGGTGGCTGGACCATCATTGTCAGGGGTGATGACAGGAGACTCAGGTACCTGCAAAAACAACAAGTGATGGACGGAATGCTGAACATTGTCAAACATTCACCCCCAGTCACAGATCTGGGTTTAATCCATCGTTTTTTTGCTGCCCATGCCATTCCAGTTTGGACCCAGCCATATGCAAATCAGTCTTGACCCTGTTCCCGATGGGAACAGTCCAGCCCGAACTGCTAGGCCAGGTCTTCCCTGGACTGGAAACAAGCATCCTGGGACCGGTTTCGGGGTTTCACCCCTCATCAGCCAGGCTAGCTTGAATCCAGTGGCATGGGAAGCACGGGACCCACGTCTGGGCATACCCTTCCCACTTAGGGCGACAAATGCAAAAACATCAAGTGATGGACGGAATGCTGAACATTGTCAAACATTCACCCCTAGTCACAGATCTGGGTTTAATCCATCGTTTTTTTGCTGCCCATGCCATTCCAGTTTGGACCCAGCCATATGCAAATCAGTCTTGACCCTGTTCCCCATGGGAACAGTCCAGCCCGAACTGCTAGGCCAGGTCTTCCCTGGACTGGAAACAAGCATCCTGGGACCGGTTTCGGGGTTTCACCCCTCATCAGCCAGGCTAGCTTGAATCCAGTGGCATGGGAAGCACGGGACCCACGTCTGGGCATACCCTTCCCACTTAGGGCGACAAATGCAAAAACAACAAGTGATGGACGGAATGCTGAACATTGTCAAACATTCACCCCCAGTCACAGATCTGGGTTTAATCCATCGTTTTTTTGCTGCCCATGCCATTCCAGTTTGGACCCAGCCATATGCAAATCAGTCTTGACCCTGTTCCCCATGGGAACAGTCCAGCCCGAACTGCTTGGCCAGGTCTTCCCTGGACTGGAAACAAGCATCCTGGGACCGGTTTCGGGGTTTCACCCCTCATCAGCCAGGCTAGCTTGAATCCAGTGGCATGGGAAGCACGGGACCCACATCTGGGCATACCCTTCCCACTTAGGGCGACAAATGCAAAAACAACAAGTGATGGACGGAATGCTGAACATTGTCAAACATTCACCCCCAGTCACAGATCTGGGTTTAATCCATCGTTTTTTTTGCTGCCCATGCCATTCCAGTTTGGACCCAGCCATATGCAAATCAGTCTTGACCCTGTTCCCCATGGGAACAGTCCAGCCCGAACTGCTAGGCCAGGTCTTCCCTGGACTGGAAACAAGCATCCTGGGACCGGTTTCGGGGTTTCACCCCTCATCATCCAGGCTAGCTTGAATCCAGTGGCATGGGAAGCACGGGACCCACGTCTGGGCATACCCTTACCACTTAGGGAGACAAAAGCAAAAACAACAAGTGATGGACGGAATGCTGAACATTGTCAAACATTCACCCCCAGTCACAGATCTGGGTTTAATCCATCGTTTTTTTGCTGCCCATGCCATTCCAGTTTGGAGCCAACCATATGCAAATCAGTCTTGACCCTGTTCCCTATGGGAACAGTCCAGCCCGAACTGCTAGGCCAGGTCTTCCCTGGACTGGAGACAAGCATCCTGGGACCGGTTTCGGGGTTTCACCCCTCATCAGCCAGGCTAGCTTGAATCCTGTGGCATGGGAAGCACGGGACCCACGTCTGGGCATACCCTTCCCACTTAGGGCGACAAATGCAAAAACAACAAGTGATGGACGGAATGCTGAACATTGTCAAACATTCACCCCCAGTCACAGATCTGGGTTTAATCCATCGTTTTTTTTGCTGCCCATGCCATTCCAGTTTGGATCCAGCCATATGCAAATCAGTCTTGACCCTGTTCCCCATGGGAACAGTCCAGCCCGAACTGCTAGGCCAGGTCTTCACTGGACTGGAAACAAGCATCCTGGGACCGGTTTCGGGGTTTCACCCCTCATCAGCCAGGCTAGCTTGAATCCAGTGGCATGGGAAGCACAGGACCCACGTCTGGGCATACCCTTCCCACTTAGGGCGACAAATGCAAAAACAACAAGTGATGGACGGAATGCTGAACATTGTCAAACATTCACCCCCAGTCACAGATCTGGGTTTAATCCATCGTTTTTTTTGCTGCCCATGCCATTCCAGTTTGGACCCAGCCATATGCAAATCAGTCTTGACCCTGTTCCCCATGGGAACAGTCCAGCCCGAACTGCTAGGCCAGGTCTTCCCTGGACTGGAAACAAGCATCCTGGGACCGGTTTCGGGGTTTCACCCCTCATCAGCCAGGCTAGCTTGAATCCAGTGGCATGGGAAGCACGGGACCCACGTCTGGGCATACCCTTCCCACTTAGGGCGACAAATGCAAAAACAACAAGTGATGGACGGAATGCTGAACATTGTCAAACATTCATCCCCAGTCACAGATCTGGGTTTAATCCATCGTTTTTTTGCTGCCCATGCCATTCCAGTTTGGACCCAGCCATATGCAAATCAGTCTTGACCCTGTTCCCCATGGGAACAGTCCAGCCCGAACTGCTGGGCCAGGTCTTCCCTGGACTGGAAACAAGCATCCTGGGACCGGTTTCGGGGTTTCACCCCTCATCAGCCAGGCTAGCTTGAATCCAGTGGCATGGGAAGCACGGGACCCACGTCTGGGCATACCCTTCCCACTTAGGGCGACAAATGCAAAAACAACAAGTGATGGACTCAGGTACCTGTCCTGGGGGTCACACGATGAAAGACACTGTCCTTGGGACACAGGTTTGGGGGTGAATGATTGCTTCTGATGTGGATGCAACAGGACTGGGAGGAGTCGATGAGGGCAGGGTGAGGCTCACAGTTGTTGACTCGCCCTGATGGGCCAGCTTCATCTTTCAGTGGTGTCATCTTCATCTTCCAGTGGTATCCAAACATCCAGAGGTGTTTTCCTCACTGGGGCCTTCATCCAGAGGGGTGATGTCAGTCTCTGGTGTCCTCTCCATGTTCGGAATGGCAAGGTTACCTGTAGGAGAAGTGAAACAAACAGTTGCTGTAAGTGATGCAACAAGTGATGTTTAACGTTGACAACTAGACATGCTACGTGACATGCACACATTGCCTTTACTTGATCCCTTGATATGACAATGACAGCTGCTTCCAAATATGGGTTAGAGCAATGTGGGACCCAAAGAGTTGCATTTGCATACACCATGCTTCAAGCTCCTTGAGTGTGTTGGTATTTAGATGACTGCTGATATTCTCATACCTTGTCTGAGTAAAGACATGACAATGTACATGTCTCTCCTAGTATGGTGTATGGCGTCTTTGATTCAACTGAGAGCTGGACAATGCGCAATGGTGACAGAGCTGGCACACAGTATGAGAGTTACCATTTGACCTGATCCTCTGTATGGATGTACTGCAAGTACATCCAGTTTCCCATAGCGTTCCCCCCCCCAGGTGAGTATATGCCATTGTTAGGAAGGTGTTCTCAAAGCCCAGTTTGGTAGGGGACACAGCTGTAGCTGTGCTTTGCTTGAAATAGTACTGGTAGTGGGTCATAGATTTGCTGTCATTGCCATGGAGTGTAAGATAGTGGTGCATTCAGGAGGGAGTTTCACATGCAAGACATTTTAAAATGTAGTACACTGTTCTGGTTTTCTTACAGGTGGAACAGTTCCTGCTGGGAGCTGTAGTGCTATGGGTCCCTGCACTTCACACGCCATACATAAACACTGTGGCCCCGGTGAGTTTAGTTGACATATAGCATGCCAGAGAGGGGTATTTAGGCATTTGTACACAGGGGTGGTGGGTGGTTTGCTCATTGAGGTGGGGAAAGTTAATCAGTAAGCATGCAAGACAAACCTTTTTGGTGACATGAATGGTGTCGTGACTTACCAGATACCACTCCCCCAGGTATTTCTGTCAGGCCCTCAGGATGCAGGATGTCCAAGACCTTCCCTCCCATGATGTGAAAGTTAGGGGAGGAGGTGGGAGTCCACCGCCAGTCTTGTGGACCACAGCTGGTGCCTGGTGGCCATGGAACATACCTTCCCCCTGAGGTCATTCTATCACTTCCTGAAGTCCTCCCATGTGCCTGGGTAACTGCTTACAGAATTCACCTAGTGAACTATCCTTTGCCACGACTCCACTTTCCTGGCTATTGATGTTTGCTGGACCTGTGCTCCAAAAATGTATGGCTCTACTCTGACAATTGTGTCCATCATGACCCTCAACTCATCATCAGTAAAATGTGGATGTTTTTGTGTGGACATGATAGTTGTGTAAGAGACAGTGAGGTAGTGAAAAAAGTGTTGGAAGATTTTTAGTGATGAGGTGTGGGTGCTGTGATGTGAGTGGATGACAGTTGTGTATTGTATGGGATAAAAATTGTGTGTTGTGTATGTTGTGGAAATGTGTGATGTGTGCTGAGTGAAATGTGTAGGGGTGTTTTTTTTCTAGTTCTTTTTATCTCTTTCTAGATTCTAGCTGTGAGTTATGTGAAGTTGCAAAGGATTGTGGGTTGTTTAGGGGTTTGTTTTATAGTGCTGTGTGTAGGTGTGTCAGTATGTGTGTCAGGTGTGGGGTATTCAAACTATCCAATGTGGTGCTGTGTTCTGACTGATGTGACTTCAGAACGCCACAGTTCACACCGCTAATGGATTCCACCATGGAAGAACCACTCTCGTGATTTGTGGATCGTAATTTGATCAGAGGCTTTTTGGCAGGCTGGCGGTGCTGGTGGTTGAGCCACCTTTTTTCCGTCCTCCAGTGTTCTTGCGGTTTCAGGAATTTGGCAAACTGAGCTGTGTGACTCTTAATAAGGCGGTTGGTTGATTGCCAACATGGCGGTCTTTTGTCGGCCACCACTGCAACAGTATTACATCAGACCGCCAAAGTCGTAATGAAACCCTGTCTGCTCCCTGCAAGGAGGAGCTTTAAAAATGCTGCTGCCAGCAGGGAACAAACTGATGGAAACTGAACAACATATTGCTCACACCCAAAAAGAACAGAATAAATAGCTGCTACCTCTGAGAGGGAGCAATGTCAGCTCCTGCACCATCCAGAGAGCTGGCTGGGGCCGTTGGGGCCCTGGGCCTCCCCATGCAGCCCTTAACATTGTTCTTGTGGGTGCCCCAGGTGGGCATCTGGGCACCCACCTATTTAAAATAGCAACCCTAGTGAATGGGGTCCCCGGGACCACAATAGGCTTGAGGATGTGGCTCTGTGGCCCCTTTTAAAAAAAAAATAGTCAGCCCTGGGGGATGTGGTTCCCAGGGCCTAACAAAACCTTGGGGAGTGAGGCTGTGTGGCCCTTCTCCACACGGCCCTGAGGATGGTGTCACAGGGGTCAAATAAAGCTTGAGGTGGCTCTGCCCACTCCCCTATTTTTTTGTTATATTTAGCACTGGGGGTGGATCTTTGGGGGTCTGATAAGGCTGGGGCAGGAGGGCCAAGTGGCTACCTCCCTTTTTAGTAAGGCATGTACCCAAGAATTCAGGGCCTATAAAGGCTGAGGGATGCGTGCTCGCCTTCCCTTTCTTTTACTGGTTTAGCCCTGCGGGATGAAATCCCCGTGGCCTTATAAGGCTCTGAGAGGGGGGCTTTTTTAATTTTATTTGGCCCTGGTAGATGGGGTCACCACGGTCTAATAAGGCTCGGGGAAGGGGAGTCTGCATGACCCCGTCCCCTTAGATTTTGGTCCTCAAGAATAGAGTCATTGGTGCCCAAGAAGGCTTTGGGGGGGTGGCCCCCTCCCTTTTTTATTGCATTTGGTTCCAGATGATGCAGTCCCTGGGACCTTTTAAGTCCCCCGAATGGTGGCTTCATGCCATCCTCTCCTGTTTAATTGTATTTGGCCCAAGGGATAGAATGCCCAAGGACTTTTAAAGCTTGGAGAGGGAGGCTTCATGCGGTTCCCCTCCCCTTTTTAGTGGAACTGGCCCTGGAGGATGGGGTCCCTGGGGCCAATTAAGGATCAGGGTAGGGGCTGCAGCCCTTGTCCCCTTTAGGTTGGAGGATGCACACCCCATCTCTTTAACATATATGTATTGACACCAGAGGATGCAGCTCCTGGGGCGTAAACGCCAACCATCCACTTCACACATCAAAGTCTGTGTACGATGTGTGGGTGTGTGCTTCCTGCTCGGGGTTTTACCACAGAACATGGTGGCAGGTCTACCCTTGTGGCCCACACCTGGTTTACATGGCCAAAGGCTGAGGGCAGCACAGAGTTGGCTCCCTGAGGGAGTTGAAAGAAGGGTCTGGCTGTAAGACAAGTCCTGCTGTCAACCGCAAGCCACAAGCAGCGAAAGGCCATGTGCAGTGTCTTATTGGCTGCATTTAGTGGGGGGAGGGGTTGGCTGCCTCCAGGTGGGTTGACCACAGGGTGTGGCAACAGGCCTGACCTTATTTCTAACCCTAGGCTGTGAATGGCACATGGCCATGCGCAGCATAAGATTGGTAGTCTGTGGGGTTTTGCCACAGAGCCTAGCAACCAAAGGCTGTGTGCAGTGTGCAAGCCATGCCCTGTGGCCAGTCCCACGCCACATGCTGCTAAAGGCCATGGGTAGACGGATGCTGGTTGCCTGTGGTGGGGTGAGTTGGCTGCCTCTGGGTCGGTTGCCACAGGACCTAGTTGCTGGCCAGAGCCTGCTGCCAACCCCCTGCTGTGCACAGCCAAAGGCCATGGGCAGGGTGGTGTTGGCAGCTTGTGGGCGTTTGGACAGTCGCTACCACACACAGGTGAAAGCTGTCTGCATTGGGTGTGCGCTTTATATATGAAAATAAAATATTACTTTATGTTAAAAAAAAAAACTAGAAAGTCACTGAAAAAAACAAAGGTTAAAATGACGTTATAGTGAAGTGTGTTGGAAATATCTGTTTTTGTTTAAAACAAATCTTGGAATTTCAATTTTAAAAAACAAGACATTTTTGGTGGGTACCCTGGGTGGGCACCAGGACATCCACCTATATTCAAGACAGGCCCTGGGTATTTGTTCCCCAGGGCAAAAATAGGCTTGGGAAGGGGGGCCACGCAGCCTCCCCTTTTAAAAAATGCCCAGCCCCAGGGGATTGAGGGGGTCATTCCGACCCTGCCAGTCCATGGCGGAGGGCGGCGGAAGCACCGCCAACAGGCTGGCGGTGCTTCCTGGGCTATTCTGACCGCGGCCGTAAAGCCATGGGGATTCCGACCCCCTCCCCGCCAGCCTGTTTCTGGCGGTGTCCACCGCCAGAACCAGGATGGCGGGAACGGGTGCTGTGGGGTCCCTGGGGGCCCCTGCACTGCCCATGCCACTGGCATGGGCAGTGCAGGGGCCCCCTAACAGGGCCCCACAAAGATTTTCACTGTCTGCTTTGCAGACAGTGAAAATCGCGACGGGTGCTTCCTCGTTGCAGGGGATTTCCCGCTGGGCCGGCGGACGGCCTTTTGGCGGTCGCCCGCCTGTCCAGCGGGAAAGTTGGAATGACCGCCGCGGTCTTTTGGCCGCGGTGCGGTCATTCGGTGGTAACCGCATGGCGGGCGGCGACCGCCACCCGCCGTGGTCAGAATGACCGCCTGAGTCCTGGGGGCCTGGAAAGGCAGCGCTACCCCTTTCCTTTTCTTTATTAGATTTTGCCCCAAGGTTCAGTCTCTGGGGCCTATTAGTGCATGAATAGGAGGGCCACATGACTTCACTGAACAAGCAAAGTTAAAGTGACATTATAGTTAGGTGAATATCTCACTGATAACATTAATGTTTCAAACTACAAAAACAGAGAAAATCACGTAGCTAACTGTAACTTTTGCCCCGCCATGCACTGTTTATGACCTCACATATTACATAAGTTATTACTCATGACATGTTCTATGACATCACTCATGACATCCCAAATGACACCATTGATGATATATATATAAATAAATATATATATATATATATAAATAATAATAACAACAACAACAAAAAAAATATATATATATATATATTAAACCCGGCATCCTTAGTGTGGTCTTGTGGGCTTCCCTCTCTTTTTTGCCTCTGCTTCCCATGTTTTGACTGTGTGCTGGACTCTGGTTTTGTTGTTTTGGTACTCTGGGCACTGCTGACCGGTGCTAAAGTACAAGTGCTCCCAGTATAAATTGTATGAGTAATTGGCTTTTCCATGATTGGCATATTTGATTTACTAGTAAGTCCCTAGTAAAGTTCACTAGAGGTGCCCCGGTCCTGTAAGTCAAATGCTACTAGTGGGCCTGTAGCATTAGTTCTGCCATCCACATGAGTAGCCCTGTAAACATGTCTGTGTGTGCAGTTTTAAACTGCCAATTCATCCTGGCAAGTGTACACACTTTCCCGGCCTAAACCTTCCCTTTCTATACAGGTAAGGCCCCCCTAAAATAGGCCCTGGGTAGACCCTGAGCAGGGTGCAGAGTATGGTAAAGTTGGGACATGTACTGCTGTGTTTTACATGTCCTAACAGTGAAATACTGCCAAATTCAGGTTTCACTGTTGCAAGGCCTATCTCTCTCATAGGTTAACATGGTGGCTGTCTTTAAATATATTTTAAGTGCAGTTTCCCTTTGGAAGCAGGCAGAAAATTAGAGTTTGATGTCTCTGAACTCAAAATTTAAAAATACATTGGTAAAGTTGTTTTTTAATTTGTCAGTTTGAAAATACCCCTTTTAGAAAGTGGGCATTTTCTTGCTTAAACCATTCTGTGACTCTGCTTGCTTTTGTGTTCCCTGTCTGGGTCAGATTGACAGCTGGGCTACCTGTAAATCCCCTCTAGATAATGACACAAGGGGAGATGGGGTGTAGGCTACATATCTTGATGGGCCATCTGGTTTAGAGTGGAGGGAGGAGTGGTCACTTACACCTGAATGGGCTGTGCCTGCCCTCACACAATGGAGTCTCCAACCCTGTGGTGTGAGTCTGGAGCCAGGCCTGGGCAAGGCAGGATCTTGGGAACAACAGAGACTTTCCTTTGAAGTTTGCCTAGTTCAAAGGCAGAAAGGGGTATAAGTAGTGGAGCCAAAACCCCAGATTTGTAGATTACTTCAAGATTCAAGAGGAACCTTTACCAAGGAGAAGAGCTGAAGAACTGGAGGAGGAGTATTGCCCCTTTGCTTGTGACTGTGCTTTGCTGGGCTGGCCTGCAGTTACTGCTACTGCCTGAAAAGGACAAAGACTAGACTTTGTGGTATATTCTTGCTTATGCCTTATGAAGAATCTCCAAGGGCTTGGATTAAGCTTGCCTCCTGTTTTGAAGTCTCAGGGCCATCAAAGATTCCTCTGCCAACACCTGGACTCTCTGCTGAGACTCCTGCCCTACCAAGTGGTGCCCTATTGACTCCCTGGGCCCTTGAGAGGTGACGTTGGCAGAACAAGGATTGAAATCCACGCACAGAACACAGTGCAGGGAAAATTTCAATGCACCGCCTGCAACATGGCTGAAAAACAATGTGTGATGGCTGTAGTATTTGTACTGTGTTTGTGCGTGTGTGTATGTGGTTATCTGGGATTGGGAAGAAGTGTTTGGGATTGGGAAGAGGAACGTGGAGGGGGGATGAAAGACAAAGGGTGACTGGCTGCTGTCAGTGTGGAGGCCAGAGGCAGTGTGCCAGGCAGTACACAATGAGTGCCCTCAAGGAACACATTACTCTGTTGGACTTGATTTGCAAGTCCCTGAATGGAATTCACAATGGTTGACTGACCTACAGTGATCGACCTAAGGAGGTCAATAGCCTCCTCAATGAGGGTAGCAGGACTGACAGGGTGAGAGGTGCCTGCGGCAAAGGAGACACCCACCCTCTTGGGTGAGCAGGCATGGCCAACTGGGTGGGGAGCTACAGGGAGGGTTGTGGTAGAAAGAGGGGGGGCAGACAAAGATGTTGCTGAGGTGGTCCGCCTCTCCCAGGGAGTGTCCCACAGAAGAAGATTCAGAGGCTGATGAGGTCAAACCTGTCTCCCTAGTGACACTTTCCTCACCCACCGGGCCACTGGGTCCCTCACTGTCGGTGGTCTCAGCACTCTGGGTGCCATGGCCAGCAGCTTCCCCACTCACCTGTGCCCCGTCTCCTTCGCCTGCCAATGCTGATGCATACATGGAGAGAGAGAGAGAGAGAGAGTCATCACATTCTTCACATGCACAAATATTGCAGCATGCACAACAGTAGCTATACATCTCGTGCTAGGAAAGGCCCAGTCAAAATCCCTTCATAGCCTACATCATGCCAAAAGAAAATACTTCCAAATTTCCCACTTGAACACAGTCTCACCAACAACATAAGCCAACAATCTCACCACTACTGGACCATCCCATCAAATCACCTGTTACTCAGAAGCATTATGCACCTGATAGATTGGGTAAACCAAGACATGTATCCCCATATAGCTTATCACTGTCCATCATTATATCAGTCTAAGGAAATGCAGGGGACTGATAACACAATATCATGCCTACTCTGACTCAACACCTGCCCAGTCCATCACCAGACGTCATGACAGGTAAGTCATCACACTTGACATACGACACAGCATCTTGACTTCCTATCACATTCCTAACTGATCATTCTGTACATTACTAATACAGTGGTATAAATTTTTGAAGAATTCACTACAAGTTTCATTTCCATACAGTGGGTATCACAAAATCACAGTACATGTCTGCAATATATCTATCTAAAGACTAGCTATAAATTCATCAGGAGATTCTGCACTCACTAATGTGATGCATAGTCACATATACACCAATTCTACGTACCACAATTGGGGGCTACCTAGCACACAGGATACATCCTCAGACAAAAACATGGCGCATAGTTACTGCAACTAAACTATGGACACCATGCATTGTGCTTGAATGCCTTATATCATTCCACAAGCCATGCTTAATACAATCACTACATGATAACATAA
Organism: Pleurodeles waltl; assembly: GCF_031143425.1. Classification (NCBI taxonomy): domain Eukaryota; kingdom Metazoa; phylum Chordata; class Amphibia; order Caudata; family Salamandridae; genus Pleurodeles; species Pleurodeles waltl. The sequence continues at coordinate 740,273,685 of NC_090439.1, read as the reverse complement.
AAACACCTACACAAACAACTGTCCTGACATGTGATCCTGACTACCTAAGTACACAGTTAACACTTACACAACTGATAACCAGTGTACCCACGAATGACACATCCACCTAGTGGAAAGCTATTTCACTTACAACATATCACACAACACTTCAGGAACATGGACATGAAACATCTGCTACACCATAAAGTCAGGCAGAAATTAGAATAACAACAAACATAACTGTTCAAAGACCCTCAGATCAGCAACAATATATATTCAGAAATGGAGTATCAGTTGACACATGATGTAGGCAGCAAATAGCATATGTTGAACTCATATAGGTATGGCATTTACCTATCTAGAATGGACAATATTCATGGGCTAAAGGATAAACAGCCTAGCCACTTGCCGTCTCCACAACAAACACATTGGGATACAAGTTCATTTGCAAACATGTCACTGATATACCATGAAATGTGGAAGGTCTAATGGACTATATGAGTTCCACATTGTAGGATGTCCACCCTTAGCAAACTTCACAATTCGGATTGTATGAATATGACATGAAGATGGGGACACCTCCACAAACCTCATAGCGACAGTACTAAGTTGGCCATAACAAAAGCCAGATTAGGATGACAGCCTCACATGCATTGTACAAATATTTCAGGACACAGGATTACTTGGCCCTGAAACACATCTGGCAGACGCAATGTTGCACATAGAGCAGATCCTCTGAAACTGGAGTGGTCAGACACCTTAGAGCAACATGACTCACCATTTGGATGAATGGCCTTGGGGACACTAGGTGGGAAGGATGACATAGCAGGGAATAATTATATATGGCTGAGTAGAGGCACACATATGAGTCAATCACATGTGCATCTCCACTAGCAGTCATACCATTCGCTACATACAGGAAATCAACGTGTTTCCATGGACATTACAATGGCCACATTTGTGTCTGCATATTGGCTACTTGAATACCATGTATTCCCAATAGTCAACATACCTTTAGCACCTACAACATCTTCACAGTTGAAATACATATATATCATACAATAAACTATCAGAGGAAAGTACATCAGTTATGTCAGTACTTCCCCCCTTGTGGCTGCTGTGCTGCCCTCAAAGTCCCATCCACCTCAGAGAGGTGACCGCCAAAATGTGGGCCATTAGGGAGGTCAAGGTCCAACGGGCACCTCTCCCTCATTGGGAGAACATCCCCAGCTGGGCCTCAGCAGTCTCCCTGGCCCATCGTCTCAGGTCCTCCCAGTGCTTCCTACAGAGGGTGCGCTGATGGTTTTGGACCCCCAGGGTCTGCACTTGCTTGGCACTGGCACGTCAGATTCCTTTCTTCTGATGGGCGTTGACCTGCATGGTTGACACAGACAAAAGAAGAAAGTCATGTCCACATGCACCATACCAATAGTAGGTGGATAGAACACATCAATAACAGCACACAATCCCATCCTTTCTGCTCACACTCCTTCACAAAATATCATCTGCATGCATCAACAACTTCACTAGTCTACATAAACGGTACACCTTAATTCACCACACCTATCACACATTGGTATGACATTGGACTTGCCTGCTCCTTTGGTGCTAGGTCCTCCTCCACTAGCTTCTCCAGCTCTTCAGGGGTGAAGGGAAGGGCCCTATCACCTGCAGGACATAGCATTATAGCTCCCAGAGGCAGTACGCAGCAGCTCATGACATGGAGGTCTTGCTGGCAGCAGTGTCAGGAGTCAAGTGAGGAATGCTGCAGAAGATGGTGGTAACCCCCGCCACGTACATGACCGTCACCACCCCCGGACATTGCCATTGGCTCAAGTCTGCCAAACGCAGCAAAGGGTTCCACTGGCAAATTAGACTGTGCTTGTGACCACCTACCACCATGACGACTTCTGAAGGTGGACTTAGGTCACTTGCATATGTCCAGTACAGTAGGTCCGGCAGCTGACATTTTGAGCACATTTCATGTATGGAAGTGTAAAATGATCTGCGTCATTACCTATGCCTCATATTGTGCAGAACATCTGTTGGTCATGCCCCCATGTCTAGGTGATGTTTTTGTGCATATGTGCTGTCAACGCAGTGTTGTTGAAGGACATGGGGTGGCAGTAGTGTTAAACTACTGAGAGGTGCCTTTGTATTTTCAAAATTGTCGATAATGTGTGACACATGTCTAAACGATTTGTCCTACAAACATGCACAGTAACAGGTGAATTATTAAGTGTCATCCCATATTTAGTTGAGGCAATGTGGACCGAAGAGGGTGTAATCAGATGCAAAGCTATGTGCTGCACTGTTTATGTCAGAGATAGCAGCCGTCCTCGGCACCTGTTGTGTGTGAGTATTTTTTTGTTGACTTGCACACCATGGAGGAAAGACATGTTTTTCAGACATATCGTCTGAATCCTCCTACTATCAGGGATCTCTATAAACAGTTGGAGCCAGATCTGTTGTCTGCCATTCGTAATACCTATAGCACACCTTCTATCATTCAAGTCTTGTCAGTGCTACATTTCCTGACCACTGGGTCCTTTCAGATTACAGTTGCTCTTACTGCAGGGATGTCTCAGCCCATGTTCAGTCGGGTTTTGAAGGATGTGCTGTGTGCATTGCTGAAACACCTGGACAGCAACATCAGGTTTCCACAAAGAGCTGATTTGGCCTATGTGAAGGCAGAGTTTTATGCAATGGGACACATTCAACATGTTATTGGATTCATTGATGGCACCCACGTAGCCTTGGTTACCCCCAGTGCCACTGAACAAGTTATAGGAATGCGAAAAACTACCACTCCATCAACATTCAGGTGGTGTGTTTGGCAGACCAGTACATTTCACAAGGTATAGCAAAATATCCTGGATCAGTCCATGATTCCTTCATCATGCGGAACAGCAATGTCCCATTGCTAATGACATGACTCTACACAGAGAGGGGCTGGCTGGTTGGTAAGTTACAATTGGAATGTATGTTTGCAATTATGTTTCCTGCCATCACAATGTTGCATGTCCCAGACACCCATTTGTGTTGTTCTACCATTTTGTTCACAGGTGAGACTGGCGATCCAAACCATCCTTGTGTTACGACTCTGTCGTCCCATTTCTAGGGGGCGCTGTAAGGGGACTGTCGGAAGCCGGGGAATCACCTTGAACACTTATCGCTGATGGCATCTGATATTGTCTGATTGTGGACATGACTGTTCACCTCTGTTACCTAGTGACCAATCAGGCATGCTGGATGGCACAAAGTAGAGCTGTACAATGCATAAAGGTGTCCTTGTAGGATCACAGTATGTGAGTAAGCAAGGGACATTGACCTGTAACTGGATGTACTGCATCTGTCTTGCCAATACAGGTGAGTACATTAATAGCTTTCGATCTTTCATCTGTGGTCATTATTATTGGTCACACAGCTATAGATGTGTTTTTCCTGGGATGCAGGTGTGAGTGAGCCATAGAATTGCTGTCATTGCCATGTACTGTTCCACGCAAGTATAATCAAGATGGTGTAGATGGTAAATTAGTTAGACATGCATGACATGATTTTTTTGTGCACAATCCATGTTTTCACAATGATGGTATGTTGCATTCTGGGAGTTGTAGTGATATGATTAGCCAGTTTTTCCCATGCCATATCCAAGGACTTGAGGCCAGATGAGTTCAGTGGAGAAAAGGCATGCCAGAAAGGAGGATTAGGTCATTTGGAAAGAGTTGTGGTGGGTGGATGTTCTTTGGGGTGGGTTAAGGTGGTGAGGGAGCATGCAGGACAGAAGAAATGTGTGATATGAATGATGGGGGTACTTACCAGACTCCACTCCCCTAGGTATTCCTGTCAGGCCATCAGGATGCAGGATGTTCAAGACCTTCTCCTTGCATGATGTGAATGTAGTTGGAGTATGTGGGGGTCCGCCACTAGCCTTCAGTATGGTTAGCTGGTGCCTGGATGCAATGGAACACACCTTCCCCCGTAGGCCATTCCACTTCTTCTTGATGTCCTCTCTTGTGCATGGATGAGTGCCTACAGAATTGAGCCTGTTGACTATTCTTTGTCACAACTCAATTTTCCTGGTAATAGATGTTTGCTGGACCTGTGCTCTGAACAGGTGTGGCTCTACCCTTACAATTTCATCCACCATGACCCTCAACTCATCATCAGTGAAACATGGGTGTTTTGGGGGGACATGGTGGTGATTGTGGTGACAGTGTGGTGGCATGTTATAAGTGAAAGGGTTCAGTGTTTGGTAAATGGTGACGTGTAGGTTCTGTGATGTGAGAGGGTGATGCTGGTAGCGGATTTTGTGTGCTAGTGATGTGTGTAATGTGAATGTTGAGCTGATGTGTGGTGAGTGCTGAGTGAAATGTGTAGGGGTGCCTATTGTATGTTTTGCTAGTTCTTTTTATTTGTTCTAGTCTCTGGCTGTGAGTGGTGTTCTGGTTTCAAAGGATTGGTGTTTGAGTAGGGGTGTGTTAAATAGCGCAGTGTGTTGGGTGTATTGGGTGTGTGGATGTGTGTCAGGTGTGGGGTATTCAAATTATCCAGTGTTGTGTTCTGACTGAAGTGAGTTGAGTCCGCCACAGTTTGCACCGCTAATGGATTCCACCATGGAAGAACCACTCTCGTGATTTGTGGATCGTAATTTGATCAGAGGCTTTTTGGCAGGCTGGCGGTGCTGGTGGTTGAGCCACCTTTTTTCCGTCCTCCAGTGTTCTTGCGGTTTCAGGAATTTGGCAAACTGAGCTGTGTGACTCTTAATAAGGCGGTTGGTTGATTGCCAACATGGCGGTCTTTTGTCGGCCACCACTGCAACAGTATTACATCAGACCGCCAAAGTCGTAATGAAACCCTGTCTGCTCCCTGCAAGGAGGAGCTTTAAAAATGCTGCTGCCAGCAGGGAACAAACTGATGGAAACTGAACAACATATTGCTCACACCCAAAAAGAACAGAATAAATAGCTGCTACCTCTGAGAGGGAGCAATGTCAGCTCCTGCACCATCCAGAGAGCTGGCTGGGGCCGTTGGGGCCCTGGGCCTCCCCATGCAGCCCTTAACATTGTTCTTGTGGGTGCCCCAGGTGGGCATCTGGGCACCCACCTATTTAAAATAGCAACCCTAGTGAATGGGGTCCCCGGGACCACAATAGGCTTGAGGATGTGGCTCTGTGGCCCCTTTAAAAAAAAAAATAGTCAGCCCTGGGGGATGTGGTTCCCAGGGCCTAACAAAACCTTGGGGAGTGAGGCTGTGTGGCCCTTCTCCACACGGCCCTGAGGATGGTGTCACAGGGGTCAAATAAAGCTTGAGGTGGCTCTGCCCACTCCCCTATTTTTTTGTTATATTTAGCACTGGGGGTGGATCTTTGGGGGTCTGATAAGGCTGGGGCAGGAGGGCCAAGTGGCTACCTCCCTTTTTAGTAAGGCATGTACCCAAGAATTCAGGGCCTATAAAGGCTGAGGGATGCGTGCTCGCCTTCCCTTTCTTTTACTGGTTTAGCCCTGCGGGATGAAATCCCCGTGGCCTTATAAGGCTCTGAGAGGGGGGCTTTTTTAATTTTATTTGGCCCTGGTAGATGGGGTCACCACGGTCTAATAAGGCTCGGGGAAGGGGAGTCTGCATGACCCCGTCCCCTTAGATTTTGGTCCTCAAGAATAGAGTCATTGGTGCCCAAGAAGGCTTTGGGGGGGTGGCCCCCTCCCTTTTTTATTGCATTTGGTTCCAGATGATGCAGTCCCTGGGACCTTTTAAGTCCCCCGAATGGTGGCTTCATGCCATCCTCTCCTGTTTAATTGTATTTGGCCCAAGGGATTGAATGCCCAAGGACTTTTAAAGCTTGGAGAGGGAGGCTTCATGCGGTTCCCCTCCCCTTTTTAGTGGAACTGGCCCTGGAGGATGGGGTCCCTGGGGCCAATTAAGGATCAGGGTAGGGGCTGCAGCCCTTGTCCCCTTTAGGTTGGAGGATGCACACCCCATCTCTTTAACATATATGTATTGACACCAGAGGATGCAGCTCCTGGGGCGTAAACGCCAACCATCCACTTCACACATCAAAGTCTGTGTACGATGTGTGGGTGTGTGCTTCCTGCTCGGGGTTTTACCACAGAACATGGTGGCAGGTCTACCCTTGTGGCCCACACCTGGTTTACATGGCCAAAGGCTGAGGGCAGCACAGAGTTGGCTCCCTGAGGGAGTTGAAAGAAGGGTCTGGCTGTAAGACAAGTCCTGCTGTCAACCGCAAGCCACAAGCAGCGAAAGGCCATGTGCAGTGTCTTATTGGCTGCATTTAGTGGGGGGAGGGGTTGGCTGCCTCCAGGTGGGTTGACCACAGGGTGTGGCAACAGGCCTGACCTTATTTCTAACCCTAGGCTGTGAATGGCACATGGCCATGCGCAGCATAAGATTGGTAGTCTGTGGGGTTTTGCCACAGAGCCTAGCAACCAAAGGCTGTGTGCAGTGTGCAAGCCATGCCCTGTGGCCAGTCCCACGCCACATGCTGCTAAAGGCCATGGGTAGACGGATGCTGGTTGCCTGTGATGGGGTGAGTTGGCTGCCTCTGGGTCGGTTGCCACAGGACCTAGTTGCTGGCCAGAGCCTGCTGCCAACCCCCTGCTGTGCACAGCCAAAGGCCATGGGCAGGGTGGTGTTGGCAGCTTGTGGGCGTTTGGACAGTCGCTACCACACACAGGTGAAAGCTGTCTGCATTGGGTGTGCGCTTTATATATGAAAATAAAATATTACTTTATGTTAAAAAAAAAAACTAGAAAGTCACTGAAAAAAACAAAGGTTAAAATGACGTTATAGTGAAGTGTGTTGGAAATATCTGTTTTTGTTTAAAACAAATCTTGGAATTTCAATTTTAAAAAACAAGACATTTTTGGTGGGTACCCTGGGTGGGCACCAGGACATCCACCTATATTCAAGACAGGCCCTGGGTATTTGTTCCCCAGGGCAAAAATAGGCTTGGGAAGGGGGGCCACGCAGCCTCCCCTTTTAAAAAATGCCCAGCCCCAGGGGATTGAGGGGGTCATTCCGACCCTGCCAGTCCATGGCGGAGGGCGGCGGAAGCACCGCCAACAGGCTGGCGGTGCTTCCTGGGCTATTCTGACCGCGGCCGTAAAGCCATGGGGATTCCGACCCCCTCCCCGCCAGCCTGTTTCTGGCGGTGTCCACCGCCAGAACCAGGATGGCGGGAACGGGTGCTGTGGGGTCCCTGGGGGCCCCTGCACTGCCCATGCCACTGGCATGGGCAGTGCAGGGGCCCCCTAACAGGGCCCCACAAAGATTTTCACTGTCTGCTTTGCAGACAGTGAAAATCGCGACGGGTGCTTCCTCGTTGCAGGGGATTTCCCGCTGGGCCGGCGGACGGCCTTTTGGCGGTCGCCCGCCTGTCCAGCGGGAAAGTTGGAATGACCGCCGCGGTCTTTTGGCCGCGGTGCGGTCATTCGGTGGTAACCGCATGGCGGGCGGCGACCGCCACCCGCCGTGGTCAGAATGACCGCCTGAGTCCTGGGGGCCTGGAAAGGCAGCGCTACCCCTTTCCTTTTCTTTATTAGATTTTGCCCCAAGGTTCAGTCTCTGGGGCCTATTAGTGCATGAATAGGAGGGCCACATGACTTCACTGAACAAGCAAAGTTAAAGTGACATTATAGTTAGGTGAATATCTCACTGATAACATTAATGTTTCAAACTACAAAAACAGAGAAAATCACGTAGCTAACTGTAACTTTTGCCCCGCCATGCACTGTTTATGACCTCACATATTACATAAGTTATTACTCATGACATGTTCTATGACATCACTCATGACATCCCAAATGACACCATTGATGATATATATATAAATAAATATATATATATATATATAAATAATAATAACAACAACAACAAAAAATATATATATATATATATATTAAACCCGGCATCCTTAGTGTGGTCTTGTGGGCTTCCCTCTCTTTTTTGCCTCTGCTTCCCATGTTTTGACTGTGTGCTGGACTCTGGTTTTGTTGTTTTGGTACTCTGGGCACTGCTGACCGGTGCTAAAGTACAAGTGCTCCCAGTATAAATTGTATGAGTAATTGGCTTTTCCATGATTGGCATATTTGATTTACTAGTAAGTCCCTAGTAAAGTTCACTAGAGGTGCCCCGGTCCTGTAAGTCAAATGCTACTAGTGGGCCTGTAGCATTAGTTCTGCCATCCACATGAGTAGCCCTGTAAACATGTCTGTGTGTGCAGTTTTAAACTGCCAATTCATCCTGGCAAGTGTACACACTTTCCCGGCCTAAACCTTCCCTTTCTATACAGGTAAGGCCCCCCTAAAATAGGCCCTGGGTAGACCCTGAGCAGGGTGCAGAGTATGGTAAAGTTGGGACATGTACTGCTGTGTTTTACATGTCCTAACAGTGAAATACTGCCAAATTCAGGTTTCACTGTTGCAAGGCCTATCTCTCTCATAGGTTAACATGGTGGCTGTCTTTAAATATATTTTAAGTGCAGTTTCCCTTTGGAAGCAGGCAGAAATTTAGAGTTTGATGTCTCTGAACTCAAAATTTAAAAATACATTGGTAAAGTTGTTTTTTAATTTGTCAGTTTGAAAATACCCCTTTTAGAAAGTGGGCATTTTCTTGCTTAAACCATTCTGTGACTCTGCTTGCTTTTGTGTTCCCTGTCTGGGTCAGATTGACAGCTGGGCTACTTGTAAATCCCCTCTAGATAATGACACAAGGGGAGATGGGGTGTAGGCTACATATCTTGATGGGCCATCTGGTTTAGAGTGGAGGGAGGAGTGGTCACTTACACCTGAATGGGCTGTGCCTGCCCTCACACAATGGAGTCTCCAACCCTGTGGTGTGAGTCTGGAGCCAGGCCTGGGCAAGGCAGGATCTTGGGAACAACAGAGACTTTCCTTTGAAGTTTGCCTAGTTCAAAGGCAGAAAGGGGTATAAGTAGTGGAGCCAAAACCCCAGATTTGTAGATTACTTCAAGATTCAAGAGGAACCTTTACCAAGGAGAAGAGCTGAAGAACTGGAGGAGGAGTATTGCCCCTTTGCTTGTGACTGTGCTTTGCTGGGCTGGCCTGCAGTTACTGCTACTGCCTGAAAAGGACAAAGACTAGACTTTGTGGTATATTCTTGCTTATGCCTTATGAAGAATCTCCAAGGGCTTGGATTAAGCTTGCCTCCTGTTTTGAAGTCTCAGGGCCATCAAAGATTCCTCTGCCAACACCTGGACTCTCTGCTGAGACTCCTGCCCTACCAAGTGGTGCCCTATTGACTCCCTGGGCCCTTGAGAGGTGACGTTGGCAGAACAAGGATTGAAATCCACGCACAGAACACAGTGCAGGGAAAATTTCAATGCACCGCCTGCAACATGGCTGAAAAACAATGTGCCACCCCCTTTGTGGCTAAAATCGATGCTTCACCTGCATCGTGGCGTGGAGATCAACACATCGCGGCTGGAGAAACTAAGTAATACCCGCTTGCTGCTGCTGATAGCGACCCAAACTCCACACAGTGCTGTTTTCCAACACCGTGAGGCCGACTTTCTCACGCAACATCGCTGGGTGTCAAAAATCAACTCAAGCCTGCACGGATCTGTGGTGCCCCGACCGTAAATCGATGCATTGCTCTCTTGTGGGAGAAAAAACAACACACAGCCTCACTTGTGATTAAGGAATCGACTCATCGCTGACTTTTTGTGAGGCACGCTCGCCCGTGCAGCTTTATTTTTGACGCAAACTAAGTACTTTGTGTAACAACAATGTTTCCATTGCTTTCTATGGAGAAAGACTCTTATTCTTTTGAAAATTCATATCTTGACTTCACACAAACATATAATGCAGCATTCAACATACCCCAACAAACACACATCACAATGTATCTGAAGTACCATTTACCACACTTGAACATGCACACAGTCCAAGCTCACAAACACACACAACCCCGCAACCAATACATGTCAAAATAAACACCACTAAATACCATCACAACAACATGTTTCCAACATACACATGCCCATCACACAACACACACCCACCACTGGGGGACAAATGCACTGTACACAAGTTCACATGCCGCCCAGACGAAACAGGTAGCCCAACCACCACGTATACACAATGTAACTTCAAAACCAACCATTGGTTGTCCCAATTATATTAAACATGTATAAATATTTAAACAATTGCCAAGGCCAGAAGCCAATCCAAAAATACAATGTGCCACATGCACATAATGCACATCATGTGTGCCCCCAACTTGACTTCTCACTGCCATGTAACTTTCACAGGCAGCATCAAGGGGATAGGCAGGCACCTCACTGATCGGGGGAGGGGGGAGTTTGTGCTTTGCTGAGGGAGGGGCGCCTTTGGGTTTGAGATGGTGGGTTTAGGCCTAGGCTTAGGGGAGGGTTGGGTACTCTTGGGAGGGGTAGACTTCTTGGCGGGGAAGGGGCATGGGTACTTGCAGGGGGTCAGGGGAGGTCTTGGAGTTGGAAGGGATGGGCCAGGAGAGGGAAACAACACATTTAGGGGTCTCACGGGGGGGGAGAAGGGAATAGGTCAAAACATGAAAGGAGGACTTTTTTGACACATAGAGATGGTCATCAGAGGGGGTTTGGGAGTGGAGGGAGTGGTTGTCTGATGTGTTGGTGTCGTGGGTGTTTGTGACTGTTGCTGTGTCTGCAGGTGTATGTTGTTTGTGTGCATGCCAGTGGTGTGTCTTGTGGTGCTTTTGTTTATCTGACCTACCCTTGGATGTTGAGGTGGATGCATGCCTGCCTGTCTGTGTGCTTTGGCTGGGATTGGGAAGAAGTGTTTGGGATTGGGAAGAGGAACGTGGAGGGGGGATGAAAGACAAAGGGTGACTGGCTGCTGTCAGTGTGGAGGCCAGAGGCAGTGTGCCAGGCAGTACACAATGAGTGCCCTCAAGGAACACATTACTCTGTTGGACTTGATTTGCAAGTCCCTGAATGGAATTCACAATGGTTGACTGACCTACAGTGATCGACCTAAGGAGGTCAATAGCCTCCTCAATGAGGGTAGCAGGACTGACAGGGTGAGAGGTGCCTGCGGCAAAGGAGACACCCACCCTCTTGGGTGAGCAGGCATGGCCAACTGGGTGGGGAGCTACAGGGAGGGTTGTGGTAGAAAGAGGGGGGGCAGACAAAGATGTTGCTGAGGTGGTCCGCCTCTCCCAGGGAGTGTCCCACAGAAGAAGATTCAGAGGCTGATGAGGTCAAACCTGTCTCCCTAGTGACACTTTCCTCACCCACCGGGCCACTGGGTCCCTCACTGTCGGTGGTCTCAGCACTCTGGGTGCCATGGCCAGCAGCTTCCCCACTCACCTGTGCCCCGTCTCCTTCGCCTGCCAATGCTGATGCATACATGGAGAGAGAGAGAGAGAGAGAGTCATCACATTCTTCACATGCACAAATATTGCAGCATGCACAACAGTAGCTATACATCTCGTGCTAGGAAAGGCCCAGTCAAAATCCCTTCATAGCCTACATCATGCCAAAAGAAAATACTTCCAAATTTCCCACTTGAACACAGTCTCACCAACAACATAAGCCAACAATCTCACCACTACTGGACCATCCCATCAAATCACCTGTTACTCAGAAGCATTATGCACCTGATAGATTGGGTAAACCAAGACATGTATCCCCATATAGCTTATCACTGTCCATCATTATATCAGTCTAAGGAAATGCAGGGGACTGATAACACAATATCATGCCTACTCTGACTCAACACCTGCCCAGTCCATCACCAGACGTCATGACAGGTAAGTCATCACACTTGACATACGACACAGCATCTTGACTTCCTATCACATTCCTAACTGATCATTCTGTACATTACTAATACAGTGGTATAAATTTTTGAAGAATTCACTACAAGTTTCATTTCCATACAGTGGGTATCACAAAATCACAGTACATGTCTGCAATATATCTATCTAAAGACTAGCTATAAATTCATCAGGAGATTCTGCACTCACTAATGTGATGCATAGTCACATATACACCAATTCTACGTACCACAATTGGGGGCTACCTAGCACACAGGATACATCCTCAGACAAAAACATGGCGCATAGTTACTGCAACTAAACTATGGACACCATGCATTGTGCTTGAATGCCTTATATCATTCCACAAGCCATGCTTAATACAATCACTACATGATAACATAAAAACACCTACACAAACAACTGTCCTGACATGTGATCCTGACTACCTAAGTACACAGTTAACACTTACACAACTGATAACCAGTGTACCCACGAATGACACATCCACCTAGTGGAAAGCTATTTCACTTACAACATATCACACAACACTTCAGGAACATGGACATGAAACATCTGCTACACCATAAAGTCAGGCAGAAATTAGAATAACAACAAACATAACTGTTCAAAGACCCTCAGATCAGCAACAATATATATTCAGAAATGGAGTATCAGTTGACACATGATGTAGGCAGCAAATAGCATATGTTGAACTGATATAGGTATGGCATTTACCTATCTAGAATGGACAATATTCATGGGCTAAAGGATAAACAGCCTAGCCACTTGCCGTCTCCACAACAAACACATTGGGATACAAGTTCATTTGCAAACATGTCACGGATATACCATGAAATGTGAAGGTCTAATGGACTATATGAGTTCCACATTGTAGGATGTCCACCCTTAGCAAACTTCACAATTCGGATTGTATGAATATGACATGAAGATGGGGACACCTCCACAAACCTCATAGCGACAGTACTAAGTTGGCCATAACAAAAGCCAGATTAGGATGACAGCCTCACATGCATTGTACAAATATTTCAGGACACAGGATTACTTGGCCCTGAAACACATCTGGCAGACGCAATGTTGCACATAGAGCAGATCCTCTGAAACTGGAGTGGTCAGACACCTTAGAGCAACATGACTCACCATTTGGATGAATGGCCTTGGGGACACTAGGTGGGAAGGATGACATAGCAGGGAATAATTATATATGGCTGAGTAGAGGCACACATATGAGTCAATCACATGTGCATCTCCACTAGCAGTCATACCATTCGCTACATACAGGAAATCAACGTGTTTCCATGGACATTACAATGGCCACATTTGTGTCTGCATATTGGCTACTTGAATACCATGTATTCCCAATAGTCAACATACCTTTAGCACCTACAACATCTTCACAGTTGAAATACATATATATCATACAATAAACTATCAGAGGAAAGTACATCAGTTATGTCAGTACTTCCCCCCTTGTGGCTGCTGTGCTGCCCTCAAAGTCCCATCCACCTCAGAGAGGTGACCGCCAAAATGTGGGCCATTAGGGAGGTCAAGGTCCAACGGGCACCTCTCCCTCATTGGGAGAACATCCCCAGCTGGGCCTCAGCAGTCTCCCTGGCCCATCGTCTCAGGTCCTCCCAGTGCTTCCTACAGAGGGTGCGCTGATGGTTTTGGACCCCCAGGGTCTGCACTTGCTTGGCACTGGCACGTCAGATTCCTTTCTTCTGATGGGCGTTGACCTGCATGGTTGACACAGACAAAAGAAGAAAGTCATGTCCACATGCACCATACCAATAGTAGGTGGATAGAACACATCAATAACAGCACACAATCCCATCCTTTCTGCTCACACTCCTTCACAAAATATCATCTGCATGCATCAACAACTTCACTAGTCTACATAAACGGTACACCTTAATTCACCACACCTATCACACATTGGTATGACATTGGACTTGCCTGCTCCTTTGGTGCTAGGTCCTCCTCCACTAGCTTCTCCAGCTCTTCAGGGGTGAAGGGAAGGGCCCTATCACCTGCAGGACATAGCATTATAGCTCCCAGAGGCAGTACGCAGCAGCTCATGACATGGAGGTCTTGCTGGCAGCAGTGTCAGGAGTCAAGTGAGGAATGCTGCAGAAGATGGTGGTAACCCCCGCCACGTACATGACCGTCACCACCCCCGGACATTGCCATTGGCTCAAGTCTGCCAAACGCAGCAAAGGGTTCCACTGGCAAATTAGACTGTGCTTGTGACCACCTACCACCATGACGACTTCTGAAGGTGGACTTAGGTCACTTGCATATGTCCAGTACAGTAGGTCCGGCAGCTGACATTTTGAGCACATTTCATGTATGGAAGTGTAAAATGATCTGCGTCATTACCTATGCCTCATATTGTGCAGAACATCTGTTGGTCATGCCCCCATGTCTAGGTGATGTTTTTGTGCATATGTGCTGTCAACGCAGTGTTGTTGAAGGACATGGGGTGGCAGTAGTGTTAAACTACTGAGAGGTGCCTTTGTATTTTCAAAATTGTCGATAATGTGTGACACATGTCTAAACGATTTGTCCTACAAACATGCACAGTAACAGGTGAATTATTAAGTGTCATCCCATATTTAGTTGAGGCAATGTGGACCGAAGAGGGTGTAATCAGATGCAAAGCTATGTGCTGCACTGTTTATGTCAGAGATAGCAGCCGTCCTCGGCACCTGTTGTGTGTGAGTATTTTTTTGTTGACTTGCACACCATGGAGGAACGACATGTTTTTCAGACATATCGTCTGAATCCTCCTACTATCAGGGATCTCTATAAACAGTTGGAGCCAGATCTGTTGTCTGCCATTCGTAATACCTATAGCACACCTTCTATCATTCAAGTCTTGTCAGTGCTACATTTCCTGACCACTGGGTCCTTTCAGATTACAGTTGCTCTTACTGCAGGGATGTCTCAGCCCATGTTCAGTCGGGTTTTGAAGGATGTGCTGTGTGCATTGCTGAAACACCTGGACAGCAACATCAGGTTTCCACAAAGAGCTGATTTGGCCTATGTGAAGGCAGAGTTTTATGCAATGGGACACATTCAACATGTTATTGGATTCATTGATGGCACCCACGTAGCCTTGGTTACCCCCAGTGCCACTGAACAAGTTATAGGAATGCGAAAAACTACCACTCCATCAACATTCAGGTGGTGTGTTTGGCAGACCAGTACATTTCACAAGGTATAGCAAAATATCCTGGATCAGTCCATGATTCCTTCATCATGCGGAACAGCAATGTCCCATTGCTAATGACATGACTCTACACAGAGAGGGGCTGGCTGGTTGGTAAGTTACAATTGGAATGTATGTTTGCAATTATGTTTCCTGCCATCACAATGTTGCATGTCCCAGACACCCATTTGTGTTGTTCTACCATTTTGTTCACAGGTGAGACTGGCGATCCAAACCATCCTTGTGTTACGACTCTGTCGTCCCATTTCTAGGGGGCGCTGTAAGGGGACTGTCGGAAGCCGGGGAATCACCTTGAACACTTATCGCTGATGGCATCTGATATTGTCTGATTGTGGACATGACTGTTCACCTCTGTTACCTAGTGACCAATCAGGCATGCTGGATGGCACAAAGTAGAGCTGTACAATGCATAAAGGTGTCCTTGTAGGATCACAGTATGTGAGTAAGCAAGGGACATTGACCTGTAACTGGATGTACTGCATCTGTCTTGCCAATACAGGTGAGTACATTAATAGCTTTCGATCTTTCATCTGTGGTCATTATTATTGGTCACACAGCTATAGATGTGTTTTTCCTGGGATGCAGGTGTGAGTGAGCCATAGAATTGCTGTCATTGCCATGTACTGTTCCACGCAAGTATAATCAAGATGGTGTAGATGGTAAATTAGTTAGACATGCATGACATGATTTTTTTGTGCACAATCCATGTTTTCACAATGATGGTATGTTGCATTCTGGGAGTTGTAGTGATATGATTAGCCAGTTTTTCCCATGCCATATCCAAGGACTTGAGGCCAGATGAGTTCAGTGGAGAAAAGGCATGCCAGAAAGGAGGATTAGGTCATTTGGAAAGAGTTGTGGTGGGTGGATGTTCTTTGGGGTGGGTTAAGGTGGTGAGGGAGCATGCAGGACAGAAGAAATGTGTGATATGAATGATGGGGGTACTTACCAGACTCCACTCCCCTAGGTATTCCTGTCAGGCCATCAGGATGCAGGATGTTCAAGACCTTCTCCTTGCATGATGTGAATGTAGTTGGAGTATGTGGGGGTCCGCCACTAGCCTTCAGTATGGTTAGCTGGTGCCTGGATGCAATGGAACACACCTTCCCCCGTAGGCCATTCCACTTCTTCTTGATGTCCTCTCTTGTGCATGGATGAGTGCCTACAGAATTGAGCCTGTTGACTATTCTTTGTCACAACTCAATTTTCCTGGTAATAGATGTTTGCTGGACCTGTGCTCTGAACAGGTGTGGCTCTACCCTTACAATTTCATCCACCATGACCCTCAACTCATCATCAGTGAAACATGGGTGTTTTGGGGGGACATGGTGGTGATTGTGGTGACAGTGTGGTGGCATGTTATAAGTGAAAGGGTTCAGTGTTTGGTAAATGGTGACGTGTAGGTTCTGTGATGTGAGAGGGTGATGCTGGTAGCGGATTTTGTGTGCTAGTGATGGTGTAATGTGAATGTTGAGCTGATGTGTGGTGAGTGCTGAGTGAAATGTGTAGGGGTGCCTATTGTATGTTTTGCTAGTTCTTTTTATTTGTTCTAGTCTCTGGCTGTGAGTGGTGTTCTGGTTTCAAAGGATTGGTGTTTGAGTAGGGGTGTGTTAAATAGCGCAGTGTGTTGGGTGTATTGGGTGTGTGGATGTGTGTCAGGTGTGGGGTATTCAAATTATCCAGTGTTGTGTTCTGACTGAAGTGAGTTGAGTCCGCCACAGTTTGCACCGCCAATAGTTTTCTGCCATGGAAGTACTGCTGTCTTGATTTGCGGATCGTAATTTGATGGGAGGACTTTTGTCGGGCTGGCGGTGCTGGTTGTAGAACCGCCTCTTTTCCATCCTCCAGTGTCCTGGCGGTTTGGGAAAATTGTCTGTTTTTTGGCAATGGTTATGTTGTGACTTGTAATTATCATATGACCGCCACCTTTTGGTGGCCGCCACCATGGCGGTTTGACCATCAGAATGCCAAACTTGTAAGGAGGCCCTATGTGTAGTAAAGGCATACATGGTAAAGGCACAAAACTTACCTAAGCTGAAAAGTCATGTGTGGTGAAGGTTGTTTCAGCTTCATTTTTAAAATTCCCACTACAAACTTAACAATAGAGAAAGTTTTGTTCTTTGGGCATTTCAAGTTCACTATTCTTACACCACACTTAACCATAATGGAGAAAATGTTAGACTCTGAGGGATTGCATTTACTTTTCCATTTCTAAGCCTAACCACATTGTGGAAAGTTTGGACTTTGGGGGAATACATTTTCTATTTCTCTTTATGAGGTTCGGTTGGGGAGAGGTGTCCAATGTGGTATGCTAACTCCAAATTTAACTACATTAGTGAAAGTGTTAGACTTTGGCAGGTGTCAAACGTACTATTCACACTCCAAACTCAACCACATTAGGGAAAGTGCTGTACTTTTAGTTTCATAATTAACTTTTCCTACAAAATTATAGTAGGCATTACACTAAAAATAATACTGTAAGAAACTGGAGTATTAGATGCAGGACATGTACCCCCATCAAGTAATATTCACAATCGTTGTCAGAGTTAACCACTAAGGACATTAAAGAAACCTAAACTTAATCTCCTCGTAGCTATGGCACAGAGCACACAGGCTTAATCTGGAGGCAAACTGTAAATTATTTATGTTGTACCAAAGTAGTAATAAAGTTAAAATGCAGAACAATAAAAAACCCAAATCAAATTATAAAAACAGAGCACAATTTAGTACATAAGATGACACCAGAATTGACAAAAAAAACAAAAAGAGGAACTGAAGCTATAATTTGTAAAGTTTTAAGTAGGAATAAAGCCACAGAGCACAAAGTGGCAATGATAAGTCAATGGTAGCGAGAAACCAGGACCTAAACACAACTTGATGCTGACTGTGGTGGATAATGGATCATACACACCAACTAGATTATCATGGTCAAAGATTTTACCTTCTAATTATAGTCCTTTAGGTCCCAATTCACCGCAGGAACTCACTTCTAAAGCACCCCTAGAACTTCAGAGGAAGCACTTTGAGACTCACATGGTGTCAGGCAGAAGCCAACAGCAGGGTCCAGTGCAGGACCAGTTGCCACTGATCAGGTGGGCAGTTGCAGTAAAGTCCTCTTGTAGCTTGTTGTATGCCTGTATCTTGAACAGGAGGTCAACCTTGTGACCCTTGGAATCCACTTCTTTGTCCTGGGTATAAGAGGCAGCATGTCCAGTATTTCGGGGCTCCTCTCAGGTCATAGACAGCAGGTCCAGTCTTCTTTTGTTCTTCCTCAGGTCCAGGGGTGTTCTGAAATGGGTTACATGTGATCCTGAAATAATCTGGTGTGCGAGAATGACTCTAGTCACATTTTAGCTAATGATGTAAAACTGCCTGGTGCCAACACTTGGCATATTCTAGGTGCTGAAAGTCTTGGCCACACTAAACTTAGGTTTTGAGGGTGTTTTTTGTAGAGTGGATTATGGTAACCATAGTATTCATCCACATCTAACACTAAAATCTGGTTTGGGGCAGTCACTGAACAAAATTATTTTTTTCCAGCAACCAGGCAATGAATACCCCAACATTTTTTGCCATTCTCTTTCCCTTCCTTTCAATTGTATCCCAAAGTGTTATATGTAAGCCCACCAGACCTATCAAGCAGGATTTGACATTCAAGTAGGAGGTAAGACTTAACAGTCTAAAGTAAAAGATGATTCTCACAGCCCCACCCTGCATTTTGGGTGAGGTTCAGAAGAGTAATTCCTGTCTGTCCATTCAGGTCAGTCTATTGGGTCCCTGGCTGGGAGAAGTCTAAATATCAATTTCCCTATTAGATTTGATTTTAATATATTAGAAAATAGTTGTTTAATTATTTGTTCAAGCTAGTCCAATTCCTGTGATATAGTATGTAGCTGTACTCTGGTTTTCTACATAGAACAGCTAAGCATACCACAGTGGAAAATAGCTTTTGGGTACTAGTCACTGAACAATGTGTTTATCCATGTCCTCTAATAATATCATGGCCCTGCCTTAATGGCCACAAGGCCTACACCGTGGTGACTTATCAATAGTTAAAGTGAAGTCTGCCCTGTCAAAAAAAAAAAATTGACAGATTGAATTGCAATTTTCACACTGCTACAGTCAGGCTGTAGTAGTAGGCATGAAGACATGTTTGCACTGCCAATGTAGTGGATGGTTGAATGCGTGCTGCAGTCCACAGGTGGCATTTAACTTCCAGGCCCTGGGCACACTTTGAACCATATACTGGGGACTTATAGGTACGCTAAATATGCCAGCCAGGTTATAACATTGTCATCATGCTGGAAAGGGAAGCACAACCACCTTACCAGTGGTTATCAGGGGTAAAGTGCACAAATCTTTAAAGCCAGCAAAAGATTTAAGGCAATAATCTGGGAGGTACAACACAAAAAAGATGGTTATTTAACACAAAGACTTTTTAGTTATCCAAAATAGTACAACCACATGATATAAATAAGGAAAATTTAAAATACTACCAATCATTTTACAAGAGTATCACAGATCTATTAGAACTTTACAAATGATGAACATACTTAATTTAAAACACATTTTTATTAAAAATTAATATAACAAAATCAGCAATATTTTAAATTTTAAAACTAAATTACATACCATAGTATAAAATGCACACATTATAAACATACCTTTATTTAAAAACATAAAATTAATTTAAATAAATACTTTTGAAATGCCTTTATTTTAATTGTAAAAGTAATTAAAAAAGGAAATTTAAATACCAGGGAGCAAAAAAAGCTTTCGATAGAACTATATATTCAGAAAACCACCCTTATTACAACATTTAAAAAATATGAAAATATAACTATAATAATATTTCATTACAAATTTTGCACATAAAAATCGAATTTTACACAATAAAAAAACAAAAATAAAAAGATAAATTTAATATTAAATAACTTCAAAAATTGACAAACAAAAATAACATATTAAAAAATTAAAAGTTTGAGTAATCTCCCCACCAAATTTCGTTACAAACCCAAAATCCTGCTCCTAAAATTACAAAGAAATACAAACATCCTTACACAAACAACACTTTAAAAATGATATGAATTAAAAGAAATATAGCAGACAATTATAATTTTAACAACATTATTTAAAAACAAATATTTACAAAATGACAATCTTACCTGCAATGTTCTTAACTATTATATTTTTGAAATCACAATGTTTGTGTCTAGAGACATAATTTCCACAATCTTTGTCAGAACACGCCCCCTGTAATCTCAGCCTTTTCACTTCTGTGTTAGGCCTGTCTAATACACCTGCCCACCCCTCAAAATCGGTTTCATAGTCATCTAGTTAATTTGTTGGCAATAATAGGTTTGTTGTCTATGATTTAAGGATTTTCACATAATGCCACTGCTTGTCCTAAAATGCCACCTATACCTAGCAAGAAAAGAATAATGTCACATTCCATTTGTTTTCCAAATAATTCACTTCGCATGGCATAACACCTGTTTTCTGCGCTATGGCCCCAAAACAATTCTGAAAGTTTAGAAGCATGGTCTCCTTGCACAGCTAAGGTCCTTATTCACAATTTGGCAGAGATAGCTGCTGACAAATGGTAGATATCCCGTTTCGGTATTTAGATTGCCACTGGCATCAATGCTCTCTTTATACAGCATATGGGATATCCACCACATTCGAGCAGATGGGTCCCGAAATTGGGGTCCTGTGGTCTTTTCAATAGTCTGGTCTTCCTGGCACTTCTGGTTTCTATCTTTCCGATGCGCTCCACTCGTCGGCTGGATCCGTGGCTCTCCTCTCCATTTCCTGAGTCTTTAACTCCTGACATCCTCTTTCTGTGTACGCCCTCCTCCATTTCTTCTTCTGGGTTATTCCTTTGCGCGTGCTGACATCGGCACATGATTTCCTTCACCATCCCCCTGGGGCACCGTCCTATCAGACCCAGTTCCTCGTCCGTTCCGACAGGGCATACTAATCTGTAAACTGGCAATACACACACTAAGACAAGGGTTAGTACCAGAATGTCATCTCCTATGCCATATTGGAAGTACAAGTGATGTAGCAAGTGTAGTTCTTGCCCTGGGGACACATTGCTAACCCACATACACTGCCCATTTTGTCAAATACATGAAAAAAGCCCGTATGCCAAAGGTCATCTTACCTCAGCAGATGCTCTTGGTTGATGCACTCTGTACTGATGCATGAAACACCCTTAATGGTATTTCCTAATTTCCTTATTCCTGCATTAGGTAGCATCTCTGGTAGGTTTCCACTCTAAAAACAGGTAAGCTACCTGAAGGGATCCATAGATGTTATATCACATAAACTTTGGTTAACCTTACTCTGGGAATTACTGGCATAAAGAAGTTCAGTTTTCTCTTTTAACTTTATTCTGCAATTTACTCCTTCACACTGAAAGTCTCCATGGCTCAATAGTGAAAAGACTTTTGAGATATGCTTTGTAAGACATCAAAAGTAGCACCTCCAGTCAACTGAATGCCAAACGTGACCGATGAACCTGAACCACGTGACAAAATTACTTGTGGTTGTGAAGTGACACGAAGGACATTAATACACCACTAAGATAAATACGCATAATAAGTAAATAATTAAAATAATTAATTATTAACAATTATTTAATCAATTGATTAATAAGTGATCTTAAGAAAGGAAGCTGATTGACTATGTGCATCAGTTTCTGTATAAACCACTTTCACTGTTGCTATTTGTTTCAGCTGATGTTGTTGGAAAAGATGATTCAGGTCAGTGAGTCATCTTATTTGTCGAACGACTGGCCAAAAGTTCATTTGCATCAGCAAACTGCATGTCTCCAAGATGTTTACAAATCACCACAGAGTTGTCGAGGTCACGTGCTCTAGCTGAATAGCAAAGCAAACATTCGCCAACCAGAATTTAGCTGCTGCTAAAGAGCCCTGAAAGCAAATATGCTGAACCATTTGTTTTCTATTGCGTTGCATTCTCCTAAAAATCACTTTTAGTATGCTTTTTAGCATAGCTTCATCATCTCATTTAGCAGTCTACCCAGCGAGCCGTTATCATAGATAAAGTCCAGACAATATCTGTAGCTACTTACAGAACGCTATTCTCCTCGCTAACGAGCACAGAATTACACATAATTGAATACAAGTCGCCTGGGAAACCCTTTTTTTCTGGCTGGAGTCAATTACCCCTTGCCAGCCGAGTGATGTGCCCTGTGTGAGTTACCTATCCTGGAACAGCACTGCACACAGGATTATGGATGTCTACCTGGTCATATTACAAAGATAATGAGGTAAAACGAAGGTAAGAACACTTTAACAGCAAGCGAGAGGAGGTCGATCAAATCCAGTCCTTTTTTACAGCTATGGACTGGGATGAATATTACTGATGACTGAAGAAAATGGAAACGAGTATAGTGTCAGGAAGTCAAGCAGGCATTGTTAAATCATAGTAAATCATTTACTCACCTTCAGAACATAGGGCCAGATTTAAGAAAAGTGGTGCTGCATCCAATGCAGAGCCACTTTTCTTACGCCCCTTAGTACCACCATGTGTGCACCGTATTTTATGTATGGCGTAGTGTAGGGGAAATAGCATCAAAAGATTTGACGCTATTGATGTACTGAGCAGGATTAGCACCACCATTTTGGCGCTAATCCTGCAGAGTACCTAGGAGCCATTGAAAACAATGGTATGCCCCCTTTTAACACCTGCTCCGTACGAGGATTGAAAATAGCTGTTAAAAATGGTGCAGTGGAATCTTTTAGATTCCACTGCACCATTTTTGCAGTCCCTCTAACGGGGTAATGCCCCCGTGCATACATTATGCTTGGCACAGGCATAACGTGGAGCAAGAGGATACAAAGTGGTGCAATGCATGTATTGCCCCACTTTGTAAATATGGCCCAGCAAATTTGGCCTCGTTGGGCCACATTAACGTCATAAAAAATGACACTAATGTGGCCCAAGGAGGCGCTAGGCCCTCTTAAATCTAGGCCATTATTTTTAAGCGGTTTAGTAAAATTAATACATCGGCAAAGCAGGTTGAGCAAGGTTCATTCACATTTAGCTCTGGCTTTTGCTCAGTGTGTTTAGTAAGACAGACTATTCTGATGTGGATTGTGGATACAGAAGGGGTACAGAAGAGAGGTTTTCCATTTGACTGTGATGTAGACCTCTAAATCGTAGACATTATAAAAAAGAGACACAAATGTTATAGTTCTAAAGGGGGGCAATTTTACCATGTCTCTAACTCTAAAGCCTGTCACTTATCAGCGCTCAAAATCTTCCTGACTTATAAGACTGTCTATGATTAAACTGCACAAACAAACTCCCTACTGTTTAATAAGCAAACAATAACCCAGAACACAAGAGTTTTTCATGTTTAAGTAAACATCTCTTTCATGTACTGGTTTACTGAATGGACTACAACATAAGCGATATTCTTCAGCAATAAAGTCATAGAAATCAACAGTGGTTTATAAATGAATGCGGCATTTGAATGCTGAATTTAGGTTTAAACTGCAGTTTTTCACATCACCTACTAAAGGTATTTAGAAACGTTCTGGGTCTCTTTGATAATCTATTTTTCTTTGGAAGACTTATAAATGCAACGGAACGCATTCTTGCATCGAATACATATGCTATGTCATTTATGCTACCTCGTAATGGTGTTTGAGTCTTGACAGTTTTTTCTACCTCAGGATTTTCAAGCAGGGAATATAGACATAAGATGTTTGTTTGTATGTATATAGTGTGCGTTCACAAAGAAATATGCAGGAAGCTTCTTACGATTTTCAAAAAAGACAGTTTTTTGCCAGTACAGAACCCACGACTTCTCCCCAGCACTGTAACCTCCAAACTAAGCAAGTACTTAAGTACATTCCAGAATCCTACTTAAGACATACTATATGGCTATGACATGCATAAAGTGTACAAATGAACTACTAACTCTATTAAACTACAATACTCATGTATCACCATCTCTCGATTTTTACAAACAAAAAATCAGTAACTTACATAATACTTTAATTTGACAGGACTAGTTTGAATTCTGCAACTTCAAATACAGTTCTGCTATCGTGACTCTCAGCAGTATCCAAGGTGGCACAGCCCTCATTCCGAGCTGCACTCACAATCTCATCCTGTCTATAGCAAACTTTGTCTGCTAGACCACCAAGATGATATCAATCTGTTTGATTGGCATCATCATTTTCAATACTCCTATTACACAGTTTATTTTTGATAATATCTGCTTGTTCATTAATAATCTTAGCAAGAGCATTTTTATTCCACCATCCCTTGTTCTCCAGCAGAAGAGCCTGACTAGACACTCTCTCAACGTTAGTAGGTACAAAAAACTTTGATTCACCTTTGTTCACTCTCAAAGATTTTCCATCCGAAACCCAATCACTAGGCTTCACTTCCAGTTTGTTAGAAATGGGGTCTTTGGTTGGCAGTCAGGTTACCTCCTGTCCAAGCAAGGACCCTCACTCTAGTCAGGGTAAGTCACACACAATCCAAATTATCCTGTGACCACCCTCTGGTAGCTTGACACTGAGCAGTCAGGCTTAACTTAGAAGGCAACGTATAAAGTATTTGTGCAATAAATCATGCAATAACACAGTAGAACACCACAAAAATACACCACAGTGTTTAGAAAAATATGTAATATTTATCTGGTAAGATGCAGGTTAAAACGATTAGGATGCAATAAGTATATGTTGAAATATCACTGTAAAAAATTATATAAAGTGGATTTAGTCTCTTAAAAGCAACAATTGTCTCTTGCAAGCACAAAGTACCTGGTTTGTGTTCAAAATCTCCGCAAGGAACCATAGAGGAGGAGATGTGTGGAAACAGGGAGGTGTGCGTCGATTTCTCGGTCTGCACACGGCAATGCGTCATTTGTTTTTCTGGTAGGGAAGGCTTTGCGTCGATTTCCGGCACTCGGTCCTCTTCAGGTTGCATGGTTTTCAGATGCCCAGGGGACGATGCGTTGAAATCCGGCACGTGCAGGACGAAGTCACAGGGGCTGCGTCGATCCGGTGGGCGTTGCATGCAAATTTCGACTGCACAGCAGGTACTGCGTCGATTCCTCTCAGGAAGTCAGGCTGTGTCATTCTGGCTCGGCTTTGCGTCAATCCAGTGGGCCGTGCATCGAATTTCCAGTTGCTATGCTGGCTCTGCGTCGATCTTCTCCTTGTGTAGTCGAGCTGAATCATTCCAGTTCGGCGTGCAGGGATTTTCTCCCCGCGATGCAGGCTGTGCATCGTTTTGTGCAGGTTGTGCATCGATTTCCACCACACAAGGAGTTCTTCTAGCAGGAATGAAGTCTTTTTGGTCCTGAGAGTTCAGGGATCAGGAAGCAAGCTCTATCCAAGCCCGTGAAGAGCACTTCTCAGCACAGCCAGAGAGCAGCAAGGCAGCAGGGCAACAGCAAGGCAGCAGTCCTTCTCAGAAAGCAGTCAGGTGAGTCCTTCGGGCAGCCAGGTAGTTCTTCTTGACAGGTTGAAGGTTCTGGGTCAAGGTTTCTTCTCCAGGAAGTGTCTGTGACAAGAGTGTCTTGTCAAGAAGTGTCTAAGTTGGTAGTGTCAGAGACCCTGCTTAAATACCCAAATGTGCCTTCGAAGTGGGGGAGACTTCAAAGAGTGGCTTAGAAGTACACAAGGTCCCCTTTCAGTTGCATCCTGTCTGCCTGAGGCAGTCGTTTGTGTTAGGGCAGGCTACTGTCCTTTGACATATAAGTGTCACGCCCTCCACCCTCCCAGCCCAAGAAGACCCATTCAATATGCAGATGTGCGCAAGTGTGACTGAGCATCCTGTGTTTGGGGTTGTCTGAGTGAATGCACAAGGGAGCTGTCAACTAAACCTAGCCAGACGTGGATTAGAAGGCACAGAATGATTTAAGTGTAGAGAAATGCTCACTTTCTAAAAGTAGCATTTCTAAAATGGTAATATAAAATCCAACTTCAACATGAAGCAGGATTTTGTGTCACCACTCTGGCCATACTAAATATGACCCGGCTACTCCTTTCAGATCAGGATCTACCACTCAAACAGTGTATGAGGGTAGCCCCAATGCTATCCTATGAAAGGAACAGGCCTCACAGCAGTGTAAAACGAATTTAGGACTTTTACCCTACCGGGACATATAGAACACACATGTTCATGTCCTGCCTTTCACCTACATATCACCCTGCACTATGGGCTACCTAGGGCCTACTTTAGGGGTGACTTATATGTAGAAAAAGGGGAGTTTAAGGCTTGGCAAATACATTTAAATGCCAAGTCGAGGTGGCAGTGAAACTGCACACACAGGCACTGCAGAGGCAGGCCTGAAACATGTTTAGGGGGCTACTTATGTGGGTGGGACAACCAGTGCTGCAGCCCACTAGTAGCATTTAATTTACAGGCCCGGGGCACATGTAGTGTACTTGACTAGGGATTACAAGTAAATTAAATAAGCCAATTGGGTATGAGCAATGTCACCACGTTTTAAGGAGAGAGCATATGGACTTTAGCACTGAATAGTAGTGGAGAAGTTCGCTGAGTCCTAAAGCCAGCAAAAATCCGGTCAGAAAAAGAGGAGGAAGGCAAAAAGTTTGGGGGTGACCCTGCAGAAAGGCCATTCCCAACACAGTTCTTCTGTATTCTTAATCTTATGAAAATGTTCTTTGCAAGTATTCTGTTTGTTTCTCACACACACACAAATGCTCTCCAAATCCACCTCAGTTTCACTATGGTAACTTTGTCTTCAAGCTATGTAGGAAGTGCTTTTCTACCCCTTAAAAGAACAAAAGGTCCAACATCTGTGTTACTATTAGGGTGATATTATAACTCCACATTTTCTGTTGTAAATATATAGACACCTCAAGATTATTAGCAGCACCTGTCTGCACACTTTTCAGCAACCAGTTGGCCCTCTCAACAATACCGTTCAAGGAAGGACTATATTGTGGCACTCTGATATGTTTGACAGAATGTCTTCTAAGAAACACTACAATTTCCTCAGACACAAAGGGGGTTATTACGAGTTTGGCGGTTCCAGGACCGCCATGTCGGTGGTGGAGGTCAAACCACCAGCAGGCTGGTGAAGAAGACCACCAAATTATGACCATGGCGATACCTCCAGCAGAATACAGCCAAACCACCGATGGCACCACCACTGCGGTCAGGCCACCACAGATGACTGTAGCCACCTGCAAGCCAACGGAGACCATGTTTCTGCCAGACAGATTAAGAGGTTGCACCACAATGGAAACCCAGGCGGAAAGTAACTGTATAAAAGGAGAGACTCACCTTCAGGAAATGATACTCATCTGGAGCCACCATGGAACCCAAAGTACACGTCCTCCTGCTCCTCGCCTAACGACTTCAGGACCAACGACAGCAACCATGAGTACACACACTTACCTGTCACTGTTGTAAATTGTCGAAGTACCTACGCGCACACAACATACAAATCAGGCAAGGGTGGTGAGGGTGACACTTACATGTAACCCCATACTGACACGCACACTCACACACAGCCACATGCGCACTCGCACACACATGGTACACACCCTACGGCCATCACACACGCATGTCTAAAATATGTGCCAACCCCCAGATACACAGCACCGGCACAGTCACAAACAACACCACCAAACAACACAACTACACCGCAATCACTGCATCATCAAACAAATGTCAAGGACACACAATAGACAATACCCCTTGATAAATCATACATACAACACTTAGTACCACTACCAGGGAACGAACACACACAGCCACACGTCCAAAAAATGCAGCACACAACATACCCTGCAAACACACTTCACAACTTACTTGACATACCATTCTCCACACACACTCACACACACAGTCCAAGCACACAATGGCACACAACACTGCAACTAACACATGTCAACACAAACACTACACAATACCAGCACTACAACATGTCCACAACATACACATGGCCACCACACAACACACCCATCACTCGTGGACAAATGCAATGCACACAACCACACACGCAGCCCAAACAAAACAGGTAGCACAACCACCACTGACAAAAAAATGCTCACACACAAACACTGTCAGCTAAGACCAAAACTGCCCTAAGTAAAGAAATGCAGGGCAAATGTACGATGTAGAAATGCAACAACAGTGTGATCCTAGTATATATTTTCACCATAAAAAAATGTAAATGTCTAAGGCCAGAGGCCAGACCAAGAAATGTGGGTGCAACATGCACAGAAAGTACATATTAGAGCCCCAACTTGACTCTTGACTGCCATGTAACCTCCACAGGTAGGAGCACCAAGGGAGAAGGCAGGCACCTCAGGGATTGGGGGGTGGGGGTACTAGGGCTTAAGATTGGGAGGGGGACCTTTGGTTTTAGGTTTGGGAAGTTGGCGCTTAGGATGAGGCTTTGGTGAGGCTTGGGTAACCCTGGGAGAGGTTGACTTTTGGCATGGGTACTAGCAGGGGGACAGGGGAGGTCCTCGAGCAGGAAGGGCCGGACTTGGGGAGGAACACAGACCGATTAGGGGTATCACTGGGTGGGAGAGGAGAAGGGAAAAGGGACAAATCAGAGATGAAAGCTTTCCTTGATATAGGGGGATGGTCATAGCAGGAGGGTTTGGGTGTGGAGGGAGAGGGAGTGGTTGTAAGAGGTACAGTTGTGGATGTATTGGGTGCATGTGTGTGAGAGGTATGTTTGTGGGTGATGGGTGTCTGTTGAGTGGGTGAGTGTGGGCGTTTATGTGTTTTGGAATGTGGGGTAGTGGAGGTTCTGGGAGATACCCTGGTGGATGGATGACTGTTGGGGTGGTGACTGCAGGCATGGTGGATGTGCTGCATGTAGTTGTGTCTGTGGTGTCTGCAGATGTGGTGACTGGGATGGATGTCTGATGGTTTGCTCTTGTGATGTCTGTGGGTAGGATAGTGGCTGGATCTGTGAATGTTGGTGTGGTGTCTGCAGGTGTGTCTAGTGTCATGTCTATGATGCTGAGGGTGGTGGGGTTATCAGGGCAGGTTGTGACTGTTGAAGTGTCTGAAGGTGGATGTTGCTTGTATACGTGCCAGTGGTGTGTCTTGTGGTGCTTTTGTTTGTCATAGCTACCCTTGGATGTTGAGGTGAATGCATGCTTGTCTGTCGGTGTGCTTTGGCTGGGTCAGGGAAGAGGGGTTTGGGGTTAGGAAGAGGAAGGTGAAGGGGGGACGGAAGACAAAGGGTGACTGGCTGCCGTCAGTGTGGAGGCCAGAGCCTGGAAGGATCTCTGTAGGCAAGCCAGTGCACTGGGAATGCCCTCCAGGAATGCATTACTCTGTTGCACTTGAGTCACCATTCCCTGGATGGCATTCATGATGGTGGACTGGCCCACATTGATCAACCTCAGGAGGTCAATAGCCTCCTCACTGAGGACAGCAGGGCTGACAGGGGCAGGGACAGAGGTGCCTGCAGCAAAGGAGATGCCCACCCTCTTGAGTGAGCAGGCACGGACCACTGGGTGGGGAGCTACATGGGGGAGGTGGTAGAAATGAGGGTGGGGGACAAAGATTGTGCTGGGGTAGTCCCAGATGGGTTTGCCACCACCAGGGAGTGGCCACAGGAGGAGGATTCAGAACATGATGATGTAGATCCTGTGTCCCACGTGGTACTCCCCTCGCCTTCCGGGCCACTGGGTCCCTCGCTGTCAGTGGTCTCAGCACTCTGGGTCCCATGGCAAGCGGCATCATCACTCACCTGTGCCCCATCTCATCTGCCTACCGATGCTGAGGCACACAGAGAGAGTAGAAGGGAGAGAGAGGGGCATCACATCCTTCACATACACACATTATAACATGTACAACTGTATACATCTCCTGGCAGGGAAGCCACAATTTAAAAGCCTCAGATCCAACATCATGTCTAAATATGATACTTCAAACTACCTCATTTGTCAAGTGCCCACCTACACCATAAGCCAAGAATTTGAACACTAATTTACCATTCCATTAAATCACCTGTAACTCAAAGGCAATATGGTGATCATGGCCTAGCTAAAGCACATATTTCATCACCATACAGCATATCACTGTCCTTCAAGTTATCAGTCGAAGGTAATGCAGTTGACAGATAATTCCATATCATGGCTAATCCCACTGTTGCATGCAAGGAATGTCATTTCTCATCACATACGAGACAGTACCTAGCCTTCAAATCACATGCCTAGCTGATCCTTGAGCACACACCTGACACAATGGCTACATACATTGATGAATACATAACATGCGGCAGTCACATACAGTGTCGATCACAGTTTGATAATCCATGTCTGGAGAACAGCAATGTCTCTTCATGTACCAATTCTGACAGGATGTCCTGCAATCACTATTCACAGACACTGCCAAATACACCATGACTCCTTGTACTGGAACTGTGGCCAACCTAGCGCCCATGATACATCCACAGCCAATCACAGAGTGCATAGTTACAACAACAAACCATGGAGATCCCACAAAATCTTAAGAGAGCCATTTCACCTGACATGCTGAATCAGAGCCACAACACCACATTTGTGCACATATTTCACTTACAGCTGACCTGACATGTTCCGCCCACTAGAAAAGTACTGACACAACACTTACCCCACTGAAAAGCTCTGTACACATGAATGACACATGCCCCTACACAACTACTATGTAACTGACTACATATCCCACAACAACAACATGTGGTAGTGGAATGGAACTACAGCTAAACTGTCATATTTGGCTCAATAGAGGTGAGCCAAGACCAAAACCATGTCCAACCAGGACACATTAGCTAAAGTAAGTGTAGCAATGAATAGCCCACTATACAGTATCTGCCACCAAGTATCCTTTGAGACATGATGTAGGCAGGTAGTACCATATGTAGCACTCTTATAGGTATAGCATTGGCATATCTAGCATGGACAAAGCACATTGTACAAGGATAATACTGCCTAGCCACTTACTTCATCTACAACAAAGGCATTGGGACATCATTTATATGTCCACATGTCATTGTAATGCCAAGACATGTAAAGGATAAAAAAAAACAACAACATGAGTTTCCCATTGTTGGATGTCCATCCATTACAAACTCCACATACCCCATTGTATGATGTTGAGTTGACTATGGGGTCCCCACCTCAAATCACATGTGGACAGCATTATATTGGCCATACCAATTGCCTGAATGGGATGCCTGCCTCATATGGAGTATATGACTGTTTCCAGACACTGGATAACTTGGTCCTGTAACTAATAGTTCTGAGCCAATGTTGCACATAGAGCAGATCCATTGTAATGGAAGTGGTATAACACCTTAGAGGTACATGAAACAGTAATAGGAGTATTGGACCTGGAAACACTAGGTGGGAAGGATGGAATTGCACCTAACTGACATATATATGGCTGGGTAGAGAAACATGTCGCTCAGTCACATGTGCATCACCAAATGCAGTCATACATATTGCTGGACACAAGTGATCAACATGTTTCCATGCACAACGCAAAGGCAAGATCACCAATTTTTATAATGGCACCTGGAGTACTATGTATTCCCATTAGCGAACATATCTGTAGCATCTAATACATTGTCACTGCTGCTATACTGAGACAGCATACACCAAATAAGCAGATTAAAGTACATGGTTTCAGTCAGTACGTACCCCTTTGTGGCTGCTGTGCTGCCTTCAAATGCCCATCCACCTCAGGAAACCAGGGTAGGCCACTGCCAAAATGCGGGCCATTAGGGGGGTCAGGGTCCAACGGGCACCCCTCCCACATTAGGAGGACATCCCAAGCTGGGCCTCAGCGGTCTTCCAGGCTTAGCGTCTTAGGTCCTCCAACCGCTTTCCACAATGGGTGCTCCGCCAGGTTTGGACCCCCAGGGTCTGCACTTGCTTGGCAATGGCACGCTAAATCCCCTTCTTCTGATGGGCGTTGACCTGCATGGATGACACAGACAAAAGGAGAAAGTCATTCCTACATGCACCATACCAATAGGAGTTGACAGGACATATCAGTCACATCAAGTTGGCAGACATAACCAACCTCTCAGCTCACACGCCTCTACAATATACCATCTGCATGCATCAACACCTTGACAAGTTCACATCAATGGTACACCGTCTGACACAACACATATTTCCCAATTGCTATGTCGTTGGATTCACCTGCTCCTCTGGTGCTCCATATAGCTGTTCATACAGGGGTAGGACCTCCTCCACTAGCTTGTCAAGGTCTTCTGGCGTGAAGGCTGAGGCCTTATTACCTGCAGGATGTGGCATGGTAGCTTCCAGAGGCAGTACACAGCAGCTCAAGTAATGGAGGTCTTTCTGGCAGCAGCGTCAAGAGTGAAGTGAGTAAAACTCCAGAAGATGGCAGTCACGGCTCCATATACATGACCGTCACCACTGGTGGACATCGACATTGCCCATACTCCGCCAAAGGCAGTAATGTCTTCCAATGGCAAGTTACACTGTGGTCATGGTCGCGGCCACCTACTGCCATGACAACTTCCGCCGACAGACTTGGGTCACTTCCACCTGTCCAGTACAGTGGGTCAGGCGCCTGCTTTTTTTTTGCACATTTTGTGTGTGGTGCTGTTTCCAAATCTGTATCATATTCTTTACCCCTTTTAGTGCTGTACTTCCCTCCAGTTTGGATGACATACTGTACATATGTGCAATATAAGCTGTGTTGAGTGAGGACATGTGGTGATAGCTCTGTACAGCTACTCAGATGTAACTATTTGTCAGAAGAAAATAAATAAATCCACAAATACGTGCAATATATGCATAAGTGCTAAGTCTTTCACACATTGACAGTAAAAGTAGTTAAAAAAATTATATTCCATTGTTATGTTTGGCAATGTGCAGCAAGGAGGGTTAAATAGGCTACATAGCTTTATGCGGTACTCTATATGTCTACTGTAGTAGCCATCCTTGACATCTGTTAGGTGTGAGGAATATAAATAGCTGCAATAGATGTATGCATTCTGCATTTGTCATACTGTGTTTACTCATGGAAGGATAACTATGTGAAAAAAATTGAGTAAGACAACCACCAGTGTAACGTCCACTGGTACACCTGCACACCATGGAGGAAAGGCATGTCATTCAGACATATCGTCTGAATTGTCATACTATCATGGATCTATGTAATCAGTTGGAGTCAGATCTGATGCCTGCCATTTGCAATCCCTACAGCATATCTCACATTGTTCATGTTTTCTCAGTGCTACCCTTCTTGGCCATAGTGTCCTTCCAGAATACAGTGTCTTTTACAGCAGGGATGTCTCAGCCCATGTGGAGTCTGGTTTTGAAGGATTTACTGTGTGCATTGTTGAAACACCTGGACTGCTACAACAAGTTTCCCCACCAAGTGGATTTGGCCTATGTGAAGGCAGACGTTTATGAGCTGGGACACATTCCACCTGTGGTAGGAGCCATTGATGGCACCCATGTAACCCTGGTTCCCCCCAGTGCAAATGAACAGGTTTATAGGAACAGGACAAACTACCACTCAATCAACGTTCAGGTAGTGTGTTTGGCAGACCAGTACATCTCACAAGTCGCAGCCAAGTATCCTGGATCTGTGCATGATTCCTTCATCCTGAGAAATAGCAATGTCCCGCTGCTAATGACACAACTCTACACAGAGAGGGACTCGTTGGTTGGTAAGTTACCATGGAACTGTGTATTTGGGATTTGTCTCCTACCAACACATTATAGCATGTCAGACATCCATGTTTGTATTGCTTTCACAATGTGTTCACAGGTGACTCTGGCTATCCAACCCACCTTGGCTGTTGACACCAGCAAGGTACCCAACCACGCCAGGGAAAGTCCACTACAATGAAGCCCATGGGAGGACAAGGCGTGTAGTTGAGTGGTCTTTTGGGCTCCTAAAGGCAAGATTTAGGTGCCTGGATGTATCTAGAGGTGCCCTCCTCTACTCACCCAACAAGGTATGTGAGATAATAGTTGCCTGCTGCATGCTCCACATTCTAGGCCTGAGATATCAGATACCATTGATAGCAGATGAGTGGGAGACAGCTAAAGCTGTGGCTGGTAATGCTGATATGCCTAGTGATGTGGAGCCAGAGGAAGATGGAGCTGGTGACTCCAGGGCCAATCTCATCAATCAGTACTTCACCTGACACACAGGTATGTAAATTAGACCTATTGTACAGTTGTTTGTGTGCAACCAGATGTAGATTAGTGGCATCCCGCCTCCTTACTTGCTTCTTCTGTGGGAGTATAATTAGCTCCAATGCCCATGTGTGTGTTGTGAATTCAGACTTAAAGTTGTTATTGTGTAGAGGGCAGATTGTTCTGCATTCACATATCTTGTTATAGCAGATTCTAAGTTACACCATGAGAGGTGTACATGACAGATACCTGGTGATATAAGTTTAGTGTAAGTGTGGTGTACGGTTAATAGTTTGACTGTATTATGCCTTGGGTGGTAAATGGTTTCTCCTCTTCTTTCACCTGTGGGGTAGAGGAGGATGTTAAATGGTCTATTATGTGTCTGGAGGAGTGTCTGGCACATGTGTTAAAGTTAGTTCATAGCCTCTCACTTCACCGTAGGTGGAGTAAATAGTGATCACCACTGTACCTAGTTTTCATTTTATTCTGACTTTGCAGTCCAAGGTGCATGTCACTGTAGACTGGCATAGGTGAGTGACAAACTTGCAGGTATAGGAACAATGTTAGTGTATGCTTTCAGACCTGGGTTCCTGTGTTCTGATCTCTGTATGCTTATGGGATACGTGAATTATAAACTATAGTATGGGAATGGGAAGAGTCTATACCAGGTCATACAGAGGACCTATCAGTTAGCCCCTGCTATGTAGTTAGATTACCATCAGCCTGACTTCTGTATGCTGTGTCTATGCATTTTATGACACTATTACATACATCCTGATAGTACTCTGTGTCATGCTGTGTGTGTTGATAGAAATATGGACTATACATTTGCATTGTCCGGAATTTTTACATGTTTGACCTTTGTCCTGTAACATTTCTGTTGGAAAGAGTATCCTGCTGAAGGTGTCTCCATTTGATATCCATTACAATGTCTGTTTAAAACGGAGGGGGGGAATTACCACAAACAAATAGGCATGCATTACTATTGTAAATGGATTATAAAGAACATGTGCACAGTACCTGTGTTTCAGTGTGTTTTATTGTGCATATAAAGACTAAACTGTAACCATAATACTGATAAATATGTACATAACAGTGATGGGTGACGTCATGGTGGATGACACAAGTCCAGTGGCCTGGTAACATGGGAAAATTGAGTTAGGTTTCAGAACAGTCAACAGTGTGTATTTGTGCCACACAAGCGGGACTAATCAGCAGAGGTTCATTTCATGGCAGTGCGTTTGGTCTTTGCATCTGTTCCTGCTCGATGTCTGGGTGGACGTCCATGTTTTGGGGGGGGTTCTTCAGCTACAGAAGAAGGGGTGTCTGAGGCATGAGGTTCCTGTGGCAGGGCCTCCATTTCACTAGCAGCGCAGATGTTGAAGGGGCAGAAGATGCATTGCTAGTGGAAGGTGCCTGATGCTATGTGGAGAAACTAATCAGGGTGGTATTGATGTCCCTCAGCACCTCTGCAATGGTAGCTATGTGGGCACTTTGTGCCTGCTACTGCTGCATGACTTCCTGGTGGTGGTCCCTCTGCAGCCTTTGATTGTCCCCCAACATTGTGATGATTTGGCCAATCCTATCTTGGGAACTTTGGTATGCTCCTAAGACTTGGAAGATGGTTTCCTGGTCAGTGGTGTCCCTCTGAGACCCCATCCTCTGGTCCACAGCATCCCTCCCACACGCCCTACCCCCACATGCCTGTGCCCCTGGCACAGTGTGCCCACTCCCAGTGGTTGGAGGTCCATTATAGTCTGGGGTCACAACAGGAGACTCAGGTACCTGTACTGGGGGGCACAAAATGGAAGGCACTGCCCTTGGGACACAGCTTTGGGGATGAATGGTTGCATGTGATGCCGATGCAACAGGGTTGGTAGGAGTTGCTGTGGGCAGGGTGAGGCTTAGAGTCATTGACTGACCAGGTGTCCTGGATGGCGCAGGTTGTTCATCAGTTTCCAGACATCCAGAGCTGTTGTTCTTACTCAGGCCTTCATCCTGAGGGGGACAGACATTATCAGTCATCTTCTCCATGGTGGCAATGCATGGTTACTTGTGGGTGGGTAAGACACAAAGTTCAGTATATATTGTGTTTAGGTGTATTTGTGTGAGATGCATTCAGAGGCCTAACATGATTTCCTCCAATAACATTGACAGCTGCTGCACAGCATACCTTTGTTTTACATACAACTCTATGACTTGATGTCCATGCTCCATGTTTGGAGTTGTTATACTAGGATGGCACAGATTGCACAGCAGATGGGATATGTTAAGTTGATTAGTGACATGACTGTTTACCTCTGTTACATGGTGAATAGTCTGGCTTGCTAGATGTCACACATCAAAGCTGCACAAGGGAGTCCTAATGGGAACACAGTATGGAGGCATGCAAGGGAAATTGTCCTGTATGTAGATGTTGTGCATGTGCAGCGACTCAACCATCTAACCAGGTCAGTCTATTACTGGTTTTGGATAGTTGATCTGTGGCCAATAGGAATGGTCACTCAGTTGTAGCTGTGTTTTGCTTTGGAAGCTATTGTGAGTGTGCCATTGCATTGCTGCCATTGTCATATACTGGTTCTCAATGGAACAATCTAGATGGTATAGCTAGAACTTGAGTTATACATGCACTACATGTGATGTGTTGTGTACTTTCCACGTTTTCACAATGATGGGTTAGTGCATTCTGGGAGTCGTAGTGATATGATTAACCTGTAGTTCATGTGCCATTTCTAAAGGCAGTTGGGCTCAGTAGAGAGGTGGCATGCCAGAAAGGGGTATTTTAGGTGAATTGGTGTAGGTGTAGTAGGCTTATACAGTAACATTGGGTGGAATTGGGTGGTTTGGGAACATGCAGGACAAGACAATTGTGTGACATAAACGTTTTGAGCACTTACCAGACTCAAGTCCCCATGATATGTCTAAGAGGCCCTCTGGGTGCAGTATGTCCATGATCTTCTCCTCCCATGATGTAAAGGTAGAGGGAGGACGTGGGGGTCCACCGCCAGACTTCTGTACAGCTAGCTGGTGGCTAGATGCCATTGAAAGCACCTTCCCCTGTAGGTCGTTCCACCTCTTCCTGATGTCCTCCCTTGTACGAGGATGACTGCCTACAGAATTGACCCTTTTGACTATTCTTTGCCAGAACTCCATTTTCCTGGCAATAGATGTTTGTTGGACCTCTGCTCCAAACAGATGTGGCTTTACCCCTACAACTTCATCCACCATGACCCTCAACTCTTCATCAGTAAAACGTGAGTCTTTTTGTGTGGGACATGGTTGTGGTTGTGTAGACGGTGTGTGGGGGGTTTTTGAGAGTAAGGGTGCAGTGTTGGGTAATTGGTGTGGTGTGAGTGCTACGATGTGAGTTGGAGACGGTCACAGTAGATTGTGTGTGATGGTGATTTGTGCATCGTGATAGTTATGCTGATGTGGGGTGTGTGCTGAGTGAAATGTGTATGTGTGCCTAGAGTGTACAAGTACAAAATCTTCTCTTTTAGGCTTCTCAGTGTATGTATATGGCGTTCTGGATGCATAGGATTGGTGGTTGTGTGGGTTGGTGTCTGGTGTGTGGATGTGTGTCAGGTGTGGGGTATTCAAACTAGCCAATGTGGTGATGTGTTCTGACAAAAGTGAGTGGTGACAGACGTGTTTCGGACCACCAATGGTTTTCCGCCATATAAGAACCGCTGTGGTGATTTGTAGATCGTACTCTGATGAGAGGATTTTTGTCTGGATGACGGTGCTGGTGGTGGGACCGCCTCTCTTCCATCCACCAGTGTCCTGGCGGTTGGCTGTTTTTTGTTTGGCAGTCTTCGCAATGTGACTCTTAATATGGTGATTGGATTTCCGCCAACATGGCGGTCTTTTAGCAGCTGCCACCACAGCGGTCTTGACGAAAGACCACCAAAGTCGTAGTGAGGCCCAAAATGTGTGCCATTATCCATAACAACCTTCTTAAAAGGACCCTCATCCTGAAACAACCGCTCCAGAAAGTTGATAAGAGTAATTGTATGAGCCATTTTGACAAATGCAAAATACAACCATTTGGAGGAATGTTCCATTGTTTCACAATGAGATATCTGTTTTAATTCCTCGGCATGTTAAATGGTTCTGGGAAATCAATGCCTTTTTTCTCCCATACTCTATTTGGCCATTCACTTGGACATAATGGACTTGTACTTACTTTCCAATGTTTATTCAAGCACAAACATTCTGTGCACTTATCTACATATCTCTTAACTTGATTATCAATGTCAGGCCACCAATAATGTTGCTTTTTTTTCACCAAAGCTGTAATTCCCAAATGCCCTTGTGCGTCAGTGATATAATCCCTATATGTAGTCTTCCACGTGGCACAAAAAAATTCCATCTCATAACTATGCCATTGACTGCTGACAATTCTAGTGCAGCTTGAGAAAATGACTTCAATTCACTACTCATAATTCTGTCACAAGGCCAACCAGAAATAAGACATTCCTTGACTTTACACAGGCACTCATCATTTGCACAATTCCCATTCTACTCCTCCTCTGTTATCTTGAAATACTCAGTTGCATCTAAAACAGTCTTCACACATTCATCCTCCTCATAATGCTTAGCATCTTCCTCATTATCATTCGCAGGCAGCTGTGAGAGACAATCCACTCTTATATTCTTACCACCTGAGATATATTTTATATAAAAATTAAACTCCTTCAAATTTGACAATAACTTTATCAACCTGGAAAAAGCTTTTTGAAGCAACTATCATCGAACATGTAAATCAAATACTTGTTATCTGTGTACAAGTCAAATCTAGTACCCCAAATGTACATCTTAAATTTCTCTTCTGCCCACGAACAAGGGCCTCCTGCTCTATGGTGCAATACTTTTTTTCAGCTGCGTCTTACAGTCTTGATGCAAAAGTGACAGTATATTCTAGCCCATTCAAAAACTGACTCAATACAGCACTGAGACTAAAACAACCTGCATCCACGGTTACAACAATTTTCACTCCATATGTGAATAGTTGAATGGCAGGAGAATTCACCATCAAGTCTTTTACCTTGTTAAAAGCTAGCTGTTCTTTATCAGCTCATGTAAACCTGCCATTTTTCTTCAACAGTGCCCTTAATGGCTGCACAACCGAAGCGTACCCCTGTCCAAACCTAGAATAATACTCACTTAAACCAAGAAACACTCTGAGTGAATCCTTGTCTTTTGGTACGGGGGCTTCAGTGATAGATTTAACAAGAGATAATTTAGGGTTTTTACCTTTGCATGAAATGTTATGCCTGAGGTAATCAACTTGATTTGTTAAAAAAATTATTTTCTCTCTGTTGATGGTAACCCCATCCAATTTTCTCAATACAATTTCTAATAGTTCACAGTGCTGCTCTAAACTCTCAGTATGAACAATGATATAATCCTGGAGAGCTTGGCTACCACGCTCTCCACAAAAGATTTCATCCTTAAATCTTTGGAAAAAACTGGTTGTGGAAACGAAGCCAAATGGCATTCAAAGGGACATGTATGCTCCATGTGGTGTTACAAATGCTGTTAAAGGTTACAATTCCTTAGCCAAAAGAATTTGGTGATATGCTGACCATAGGCCTATAGTAGAAAAATTCCTATGGCCTCCTAACTTGCCAGCATATTGGAAATCCTTGGCAAAGGATGGCAATCATCTACTATGTTATGTTT
Organism: Pleurodeles waltl; assembly: GCF_031143425.1. Classification (NCBI taxonomy): domain Eukaryota; kingdom Metazoa; phylum Chordata; class Amphibia; order Caudata; family Salamandridae; genus Pleurodeles; species Pleurodeles waltl. Next base: position 740,233,812 of record NC_090439.1, on the reverse strand, counting down.
AATTTCTCAAAGATCGGCACACAAACGTATGTCTCCTGATTTTTTCCGAGCAATGATTACCACAGAAACCCATTTGGAAGGCTATACTGGTATATAATACCTTGTTCACACATACTGTCAAGTAAATTCTTTAGATCCTGCCTAGCAGAGAGTGGCACAGGTCTAACCTTCTGTGTGATAGGTTTGACATTGTTTCCTAATTTGATCTCATACTCAAATCCTTTCACTAGATCTAGATTGTTTTTTAGAACGTTTTTAACAAACTTTCAATAACACCATCTACATTCTGTTCATATGAGTCTTCCACAGCAAGAATAGGATCATTACCTATAACTACAGGTTCATCATGACCAGGTTTTGAAATAATTCCCAGTTTTGACTGATTTTCCCAACCCGTGATATCTCTCCCTTTTTTAGCAACATGGGTTCACACCTGTCTGTTACAATAACTTTCTTGACAACAACTTCTCTAACGTTATGTCAAATAGGATGGGAATTGGGGAACCAGAATCTGTCATTATTACCAAATTGGCTGTACCAATCTTAACCTCACTGTTAGAAATGGGGTCTTTGGTTGGCATTCAGGTTACCCCCTGTCCAAGCAAGGACCCTCACTCTAGTCAGGGTAAGTCACACACAATCCAAATTATCCTGTGCCCACCCTCTGGTAGCTTGGCACTGAGCAGTCAGGCTTAATTTAGAAGGCAATGTGTAAAATATTTGTGCAATAAATCATACAAGAACACCATATCGCACCACAAAAAGACACCACACAGTGTTTGGAAAAATATATAATATTTATCTGGATATTTGCAGGTCAAAACGATCAAAGATGCAATAAGTAAATAAGAGATATCTCTGAAAAGTGATATAAATTGTCTTAGGTATTTTTAAAGCAAACAAAAAGTCACTTTCAAGCACAAAGTACATGGTTTGTGTGAAAAATCTCTGCAAAGGGCCGCAGAGGAGGAGAAGCGTGGAAACAAAGGGGTGTGCGACGATTTCTCAGGCCGCACATGGCGATGCGTCTTTTAGTTTCTATGCAGGGACGGCTGTGTGTCGATTTCTGGCGCTCGTCGTGGATCCTCTTCGGGTTGCAGGGTTTTCAGGCTTCCCGAGGTCTGTGCGTGGAATCCCGGGCTTGCGGAGTGAAGTCACAAGTGCTGCGTCGTTCCGGTGGGTGTTGCATTGAAGTTTCTTCCGTACAGCAGGTGCTGCGTAGATTTCCCCTCTGGAAGTCAGGCTGTGTCATCCCAGGTCAGCTATGCGTTGATCCGGTGGACTGTGCATCGAAGTTCCGGTCGCAACGCAGGTGCCGCATCGATCTTCTCCTTGCAAAGTCACGCTGCATCATTCCGGTTCAGCGTGCAGGGAGTTTCTCACCACGGGGCAGGCTGTGCATAGTTTTTAGCAAGCTGTGCGTCGAATGTTCACCGCACCAGGAGTCCAGTTGCAAGAGAGAAGTATTTTTGGTCCTGAGACTTCAGGGAACAGGAGGCAAGCTCAATCCAAGCCCTTGGAGAGCACTTCTTCACCACAGCGAGAGAGCAGCAAGGCAGCAGGCCAACAGCAAGGCAGCAGTCCTTCACAGAAAGAAGTCAGGTGAATCCTTTGAGCAGCCCTGCAGTTCTTCTTGGCAGGATGCAGGTTCTGGTTCCAGGTATCTTCTCCAGGAAGTGTCTGAGTTGGTAGGGGCAGAGGCCCTGTTTATATACCCAAATGTGCTTTTGAAGTGGGGGAGACTTCAAAGAGTGGCTAAGAAGTGCACCAGGTCCCCTTTCAGTTCAATCCTGTCTGCCAGGGTCCCAGTAGGGGGTCTGGCAGTCCTTTGTGTGAGAGCAGGCCCTCCACCCTCCCAGCCCAGGAAGACCCATTCAAAATGCAGATGTATGCAAGTGAGGCTGAGGCTGAGTATCCTGTGAGTGAATGCACAAGGAGCTGTCAACTAAACCCAGCCAGACGTGGATTGTAAGGCACAGAAAGATTTAAGTGCAGAGAAATGCTCACTTTCTAAAAGTGGCATTTCTAAAATAGTAAAATTAAATCCAACTTTACCAGTCAGCAGGATTTTTTATCACTATTCTGGCCATACTAAACATGACCTTCCTACTCATTTCAGATCAGCAGCTACCACTCAAACAATGTACAAGGGCAGCCCCAATGTTAGCCTATGAAGGGAGCAGGCCTCACGGCAGTGTGAAAATGAATTTGGGAGTCTTACACTACCAGGACATGTAAACTACATAGGTACATGTCCTGCCTTTTGCCTACACAGCACCCTGCCCTATGGGTTACCTAGGGCATACCTTAGGGGTGTTTTATATGTCGGAAAAGGGGAGTTTTAGGCTTGGTAAGTACTTTTAAATGCCAAGTCGGATTGGCAGTGACACTGCACCTACAGCCATACCACCCTGAATGCGCCTGATCTCATCTGATCTCAGGAGCTAAGTAAGCCTTGAGAAAGCCCTGGCGTATTAGCAACAAGGGGCGAAACACGTGTTGGCTGTAACACCCTTGAACATTGGAAGCCTCTTTGTTCCTTGAATTAAAAGATTGTGCCAATTGGAGCAAAACTTCGTCGAACATTGGAACTTGTATCTCCTAATTAAAAAACTGCTGAACTGGACTCTTGTCATGTGTTGCACATTTAATGCTATAAACTAGAAGAAACCCTTTCAGTGGGAGCTTACCATCTCTTTATACACTGCACACACAGGCCTTGCAATTGCAGGCCTGAGACAAGGTTAAGGAGCTACTTAAGTGGGTGGCACAATCAGTGCTGCAGGCCCACTAGCAGCATTTAATCTACAGGCCCTGGGCACATATAGTGCACACTACTAGGGACTTATAAGTAAATTAAATAGTCCAATTGGGTATGATCTATATACCATGTTTAAAGGAAGAGAGCACATGCACCTTAGCACTGGTTAGCAGTGGTAAAGTGCACAGAGTCTAAAAACCAGCAAAAACAGTGTCCACAAAGTGGAGGGAGGCAGGCAAAAAGTTAGGGGTGACCATCCTAAGGCTGTCAGGTCTAACACTCCACTCACAGCAGCAACTTGCACACACTTGTGAAGGTCCTCTGTTAGAATTTTGGACGAAATTCAGTGAGTGCTCTACATTCCTTGTTTTGTCCATGACTTCACCTAAAGAATTTTTGCAAATCACTATGCCATCTTGAATCTTTTTGTTAGAACACTTTCATTTATCAATTGTTTTCTTTTGAGGAAATTATGCCTTTCTAGCTTACCATATGCCTCATCCAAATACTGTTTGCTAATGTACATTGTAGCTACTACATATACATCCCAAGAATCATCTCCAGATGGTGTTGCAATAGGTGGTAAATTGTCAAATACTTCCTGACCTGTCTCCCCCAAGTGATTAAATAATAGTGCTGCACGATGATTAGCATTTTACTTTGAGGCATCGATTGCCACCAAATAATTTTCAGAAATTCTCAACCAATTTTTCCCCAAAATGGATGGTCTGCCCAGTTTCTGTTGCACAACAGCTTGAGATGTGACCATGATAAATTAACATCATCATGCAATAAATTTATCAAACTTATCAAACTTTATCAAACTTTACTAATGATAATAATCATTAGTAAATACTTTGGGCAGATCTATTAACAGATCACCTACCACATCTCAACTGACAGTATATATACACCGATGAAGAATATTAGTCACTGTAAATGCTTCCAATAATGAAGTATAAGTTGTGCCTGTTACTGTGGTAACAGATGATGAAGATAACAAAACGATGTGCAAGGTTCCATGTAAACAGGAAATTAGGTGTGCACATAACCGTGAGTTGAAAAGAAATGCAAAAAATAAATATCATGTATATGGGTAGGAATCCCAAAGTTCAAAGATGGCCACCAAAACATGTGTTTATGAAGCTGGAGGAGCTTGTTTTCAAAACATCTGTGACATCTTGTCATCAAGCAGTGGCTGCATTGAATGCAGAGGAGCTTGTCTATGGAGTGTGGATGCAGGCATGCTGTGGTTGCATTGGAGGGAGCACAGTGAGACTATAGAACGTGTAGGTAGGTGTGCGACAATGAAGGATTCAAATAATGCTGTGTAACTAACAGCCGGTAAGATCAAACGGATGCACCAACACTTCCAGCTGCCCCCACTATAAAAAATTAAACAGCTCACTTAACACTTGAACATTTGAAGTGATTCTATGAGATGTGCAGCAATACAATATAATATTTGACATTTTAAAATTTTCACATCAACTCCAAGATGTGATGTTACGTAAGGTAGAGTCAGAGTCAATAAACCACGTTGGTGGGTCCAGAATCCAAAATTCACTTGTCACCAAAATGTATGATGCTTCGATGATGGAATATGCAGGAAGGTTCTTATGATTTCCACATAAGAAGTTAATTCCAGTACTGGACCCACGACTGCTTGCCAGAACTCTAACATCCAGACTAAGCCAGTACTAACATACATTCCAGAATACTACTTATGACATACTATATGACATGCATAAATTCTACAAATGAACTATAAAGTCTATTAAGCTACAATACCCATATAACCATGTCCTTGGTATTTCTATAGTAATAACCTAGCCATAAGGCAGCAGGGCTTTGCACACGATCAAAGGTAAACATAAAATCAATGAGTCCTAATAGAGATAGCTGGGTAATAAACGGTTAATGCATTGTGCTGTAGTTTTCCTGAAAGAGACAAGTCTTCATTTCTTTCCTAAATTGGAGCAGCAGTGTGTGGTACTGATGGATACAGAGATATTGCTCCAGTTCCTGGATGCATAGACAGAAAAGGCCTGCTGCCTTGTTGTTGTTTTTTTTCACGTAGCTCTCTGTAGTATAATAGTGTCCTGGTTGGGGGTGTGCCAGGAACTACCAGAGATTGTGAGCTTATCTGCAACATTAGTGGGGATGATCGTTGTGATGGCTTTGTACATGACACATCAGGTTTTGAAGATGGTGTGGGCTGGCAAGAGGAGCCAATGAAGTTCCATTATGATGGTTGTGAAACTTTCAGCACACTGATGTGTGAGCACTTGTCCTTCTGGGAAGAAAAAGTTAAACCAAGCAGGTCACCTTGTTCACAAAGTTTAGCTTAGATCTTCGCTAACTTTTTGGAGTTCAAAGTGTTACAGAGTGGCAAGCTCCAAAGTTGAGGCCACCAAGGCCCCCTCAAAACTGGATTTGCCAACTTCAAGCTCCCAATTAAGTGGTTTGGGTCCAAAAGATCTGAGTGGGACAAAGCTGGATAATTTAGGCACCATGATTGATCTACTGTTGAGATAGATGTGCTGGCCAATGCCAATGAAATACGTGTGAATTTAAGTGCTTTTTTGTTTCTTAAAATCCATCGGGGGCAAGACTGGAAGCTGTACCCTCCATAAGGCTAGACACCTTTGCAATGAAGTTACAATTAATAAGATCTCAGTGTAGAAAAAAGCTCCAAGTGGGGCAAACCTGGGGACCAATTTACTTAGAAGACATGCAACGCTGTGTATCAACCAAAGTTGCTGTGTTGCATGGTGTAAAAATGAGAGAATGAGACAGCACTGTATCTACTAAGACATGAAACTGTTTTGCTCTCTTCCAATGCTGGTACACTTTAGGCTGCCTTGCGTCACACCCTTGCACAGTGGTGCAAGGGTGTATTTGTGCTATGTAGCACGTGTTTTCTACTGGTAGTGTATCTTTCCAGTACAAAAAACTATGCTTAGACATAGTGCAAACATTTTCCAACTTTGTATATTTGCTATACAATACAGCACACATGCAAGTTTGAAAAGTTGGAAAAAAAAATGGTTTGATGTATGAACAATTAACAGTTTGGTAAAGAGTTACAAATGAGTTACCTGCAGCTAAAATGGACTTTTGGTATGTACGAAAGACTCTTTGGTCTAAACAGTGAACCCCTATTTGGGATTTTTAAATAAGGAACTGCTATAAAAATGTACAAAAGACTCATAATTAGCAAATAGTCTTTCTAAAGGCATTTTGCAAATGAAATTGATCGCCACAAGGAAGCAGGGGGTAAGTAGGGGTGGGTGTAACTGGTGTAATTCTGTTGATCATTATTATTACTTGCCATTATGTGTAATTGTGTGAGTAGCGTTATCCAGCATTTAGGGCTATTTTCTTAGTGCAAAATGCCCCACCGCGTTTAACATGGGCCAGAGGATGCATTTTTTCCTATCAACGGAACGCTAACTGGTACACGTGACAAAAAGCAATAGCCAGCAGTCACTTGCTCTCTCTTAGTTTGTTGTTTCTGTATCATGCAGTACGATTTTGGCAACAAATTACTCTAAATTACTCAAGCTGGAGTAACTGCATAATTTTGGTAATTTCTAATTACTGAAATTACTCCGATTAGTGCAATGTAATTAAAAATGTGCCCAGGCTTAGTGGTATCCAAGTGTAAAGTGAAAAAGGAGACCCAGAATGCATTTTCCTCCTTCACAGTGGTAGCCCCACATCTGGTGGTGGGGAGGAAGTGAACTGTTGCAGCCCAAGCAAGAAGAATAAGACAATTTTTGAGAAATCAGAGTAGGAAGTTTATTGAAAGTACAGTTTGAGTAGGCAGGCTTTAGTGAAGTTATTAGATTAATTAAAACCCGTTTTAATCAGGAGAACTCGGTAAAATCAGGAAATCAGGAAATGCCTACTCAGATTCAAGCAGCGGGAGGAAATTCGCAGAGTAGTGTTTCTTCGGGTTTTATGAACTTTCTTGAATCCCTCTTAATCAAAGTTCAGGTGTACATATTGTTTCCGAATACACCACATAAAGTGCATGACACCATGATGTAGCTAATTGTCCACAAATAATAGCCTAGGATGTATCTATGGTGGCCATGGATTAATATGTCTGCCATCAGACTCTGATCTTCTGTAGAAAAATAAAAAAGTCAACATGCATTAACTATTCAGGTTGCTTTTAATTCCAAGTGCCTAATCACAGACCTTGTTGCAAACTTTTGGAGTTTGCAGATGGCTATTTGTTAGGAAAGTTATTTTTAGTGGTCTTCAGAAAATGTTTAAAAATCCTAAACCAATATTTTATTTTCAAAGGAGTTGGTGAGTATACCATAAGGCATTAGCTCTTAACTATTTAGCTGAATGTTCAAACACCAAAGAAGAAGAGATATAACATTGCACATAAAAAGACAATTCATAGTAGGACATACATTCGGTCTAAGGTATGATTCTATGGTCTTCAAAAGCACAGGTGAAAGTTCAATTTATAAAACACACAAAAAGTGATGAGAAGAGTTCATGTAAATAATCTAACCTCTAGCATTTGCTCGGGGTAGCATACCAATACATTGTTTTTTGTCCACTTTGCCACCTTAGATTAGACCTATCCTTATGCAAATTAGGCAACAGGAACAGACCGAATAGGAACAATCCAGCCAAAATGCCAAGCTAGATCCTCTCCCACCCAGTAAAAAAACAACATGACTGGTTTTGCCCTATTTTGGCCTCTTCAGTCGGGTGCAGCTTGGTCCCAGTGGCACAGTCAGCAAGGGACCTATGTATGAGCAACCTCAAGACCTGCTTGAAAATGATTGTGTTTTGTGCAATATCTCATACTATTGAAACCAAAGGTAGTCTACACATTGACCCTGGCGATGATGATTCAGAGGATTAAGAGCTTTAAAATCAAAGTTTTGAAATAGTAAAAATATATCTTTGAATTCTCACAATATGTTAGGAAAACAATTAATAAAATCAAAGAAACATAAATGTTCACCGATAACAGTGTGCTATTTTATAATATGTTTGTCTAATAGAAGGTCAAACTTTGCTTTCTGATTGTTAAAGTACATTTCTAAATTACTACTTTTGTCTCTTTCTTGACATTTCACCTACTGCATCTCGACTTCCTTGAGACATGTCCTGGCTTCCTCAAAGCAAGACACGCGTGATTTCAGCCACCGACATGCTAAATATGCTTTTAATTCTTTCATTTTCCGTTGGCTCAGTTTGCTCTTGCCTTTGACTGAGTATCCTGCATTAATACTAATCCACTAGTGACCTGGCCCTCTAAACCCTTTGCTGTAGCCCCATTAAAGTGCGCCATTTAGATCTGTAATTGTTTTATTTGAGTATGACCTCAGGCCCAGAACCAATGAGAATATTGCCCGCAGACTTCAAGCTTCTCGAACTCGGCGAGGCCCTTTCACAGAACCTCAAGCAACATTAATTGGAAGCCTTACATAAACAATCAAGATGCTCGACTTAGATTGTTGACAACACTGTGCATGGCATGGCTACTTCATTTACTCTAACAGGTGAATGCCAGTGTTTTAATGGGTTTATGTTAAATTTTAACTGACATATTCAGGGAATATATAAACAAATATATATATATATATATATATATATATACATATATATATAGTCTCCCAAACCAACAAACGCAGCAGACTCATAAAATGCGCATCTATCCATATATATCCCCAGCTAGGTCCTGGGTAAGATAATATATTGTTCTCTGTTTGCACCTCAACCAAACACCTGCTGCTAAGGTGTAAACCTTTTTATGAAAAAAAAGGTAAACACATTCATTCAAAAGACATAATGGTGGTGCAGCACTTTTCCAAATAAACAAATTTTAAATTGAAGAGTCCAATTCTTTTGAAGTAAAAGTGTGATATATCTTCTCTTTATTCTCTTCCTCTTTTTCTCAATAACATATAGAATTGTGGAGACAACAGCCAACACGTTTCGTCCTTCACCATAGGACTTCTTCAGGGGTGTAACGTAACACATAGTACACAATGAAAGCACAAACAACAATGGACAAGTATCCACATATTACATCATCAGAAAGCACAATTTATCTACACATATAAGAAAACATAAATACGAACTGCTATAAACAGTTATACAAACAAACAAATATAAACATAACAACAAGAGAGATTGGCAAGGAAGTTCGACAGGAAATCACTAACACAGTAATTAAATAATATGTAGTCTCAGAGAATACCTAAAGTAATCAGCTCATAAATTAATTCGTATGTATAAAAAGTGACCTAAATATAAACAATTTATGTGAATCCCATAAGTGCCAAATTGGACATACCTAATCCATTTCTGAATGGTTTGTTATTTTATGTATTTCCTCATACCCTTGGAGTCAGCCGTGACACATCTAATATGAAAAGAAAACAACACCTACTTAACAATTTTAGGAATATTTACTACACAAAAGTGTTGATGCCACAAAATTAAATCTAATAGTCTCAGTGGTAAGTACCAAATCCAATCCAAAAAAAGTTTGACCAAAATTGCACTATCATTCTCAATGTAAATATAAAGTCCCAAATATGCAGCCCTGATAAAATCATTGGAATCAACCTCCATCTGCTTAAGACCCAGTTATAAAAGCAGTTTTAAACGAGTTCATACTCCATACAATACGACGTCCAAGGATGATAAGAAGAAACAACTTGATCAGGTGGCAACCGTGACCCAATATTCAGTTTTGAGTCAAGAGATTTTTAAGATTTTAAAACGGCACTGGCATCTGCTTATGGACACACCAGGCCTAAAAGGGTGTATATCCAAATCTCACAAGGTGACCTACCGTAGAGGCATGACACTAAGGGACCGGCTATGTCCAAGTTACATCACTGTGACTATTAATGAATTGTGGCTTCCCACTAAACCAAAAGGGTTCTATGTCTGTCATTTTTCACACTTTTACTTCAAAAGAATTGGACTCTTCAATATAAAATTTGTCTATATGGACATTTATCCTCACAGTGGAGGGAATCAAGGTCTTTAGTTCAATCACTTAAGTTGGAGGCAAAAGTGTTTGAAGGCAGAGGATCAAAGTTGATCCGAGACATCAGAAAGGAAGACCCGATAGGAGTGGAGAAATTGAAAGGGAACAAATAGACAGCTCAGGGGCGAGATGTAGGTGTTATGTAGTTGGAGACTGGGAACAAAGGGTGACTAGGAAATGAAAGATTTGATGGGGACAGAGGAGTTGAGCGAAGACGCAGTGGGCGTGACTGTGGGGCTGAGAGAAATAATGAATGAAAGGATAATAAACCTCAACCAAATACCTGCAACATGCAAGTCGTGTATAAATTAGCATTATTTCACTACAAAGGCTACACAGGAGCCCTATCAAACAGAGTTCCCGATTTTACAATTTCCAAGATTTTGATATGAGAGATTTATCAAGTCAAAATGTGCATAGAAGTAACAGTTCTGAGCAATTAATGATTATCAGTATTTATTAAAAAATCACAGTTGTGTTCGCTGTAATAACTTAAACACACGCCAGATGTGAGCAACAATAAACCTCGCATTACCAGATAGAAATCTCCAGACACACAATATAAATCCAGCCATTTATTGCCCATGCCTTTTTAGATTTTCATAATAGAGTTTCAGGCATTTCATTAGTGGGAATGTAGCACCTTACTATATATGATGGTTTGGACTCCTGCAAACCTCAGTAATTAGATAGCATTCTTTCAACCAATGTGTCCCATGTGATTATCGCAGACAGAAATGAGTGCAACAGTGGCATGGCTTCTGGGAATTCTTTTCACCATGTCTAAGGCGTTGCGCATATTACAGCCATGAGATCAAAGTACTGTTTAAGCTGCAGACAACCAGTTCTCACTGGTGGAGAAAAAAACACGTTGAAACAATTTTCTACTTCTTGTGTTAAATGGAGAAATAGCTATTTCTCGAAATTAAACTTTTTAAGGAACAATATAGAGCGACTGCAACATTATTGAGTGTACCTTCCTGTCAAGTGTGCCACAAGCAGACATTTGCGCAGAGAAAACAAACGCAAATATACACCCAGACGATGTTTGTATTATGTTTTTTAAAATGTATTCTTAGGGTCTCAATCCTTACATCAAGGACGTTTTGTTAAGAGGTCATTTTTAATCCATACGGACCATCTTGGTCACCGGCAGCAAATAAACACAAGTTAAACAGGTTTCCACTAACACAATGTGCCTGACACCCATGAAGTGTCCTTCTTCTGGGTATCCACACCAGGGGGCATATTTACAAGCTTTAGACGCAGGACACTGCTGCAAGCCTTCCTGCTGCGCTGCCCTCCATCAAAAGAAAAGGGCAAGAACGTGCTGTATCAGTAGGATACAGCACATTCCTGTCCTTTTCCCCTGCGCTGGTGCACAATGGGCTGCCATGCACCAACGCAGGCACCCGTGCACCATGGTGCAATGGTGGCTGCATTGCCAGGATGACTGTTTTTGTGCAGGACGGGAGACCTTCCTGTACAAAAACAATCACGAGAGGCATTTTCCTGCAGCACACATAGAAAAAGGAAAAAAATAATAAATGTATTTCTCCTCGTTGCGCCTTCCTTATACCTCTGAAGTGTAGGCTTTTGACGCATTCCTAGGTTCACGAAATCTTGTAAATCTGGGAATGTGTAAAATGTTATGGGTGTTAGGTAGGAACATCCCCGTAACGCCCATGGGTTGTATCCCTGTCACAGGGTGTCAACGCAGCGACTTCATATTTACAAGGCCAAGAAAAGCCACGCAGGGTGGCTTTACGTGGCCTTGTAAATATGGCCCTGCACTCTGCGCCGCCAGGCCGTCACTAAAAGTGATGTTCCGGCAGCGTAAAGGAGCTTGTAAATATGCTCCCAGATGTGTGGTTCACGGGCATTCCCGTTGCACTCCAAACTTTTACCCAAAGTATGATGGTATCTGCTCTACGGACAGTCTCTGGGGCATGCTCATTGCAATTGATTCTCTCATACTGGGAAACCAATGTTGCAATGCAACGATTGCTTCCAAACTAATTTGTGAATTTGGCACACCTCATGCATTAAGAACCAGAACCTTTTTAGGATTTTGCCTTCTGCTGCTTTTGGAAATTCTTTCCATTTATGAGCCAACTCCTTTGCTGTTTTCTTTAGTTTTGACATCATTCCACTGACCTCTTTGGAAGGTGCTCGGTTCAACTTTTATTACCCCTGCCCGTATCTTATCAATTGTGCCATGGGTTCTGTTGCAAGCTAGAGAAATGAATCCTTTACCTCAACTGGATACTAACACATTCCTCTAGCGAGGGCACAGGGTGGCCCTCAGACTCTTGAGCCCCAGTGCCACTGCACCTACTGCATTATTTATAGGTATACCCCAGTCCAAATGTTTTATTGCCGGTTTTTGCAATTAAACCATACACCCGTTATTCTGTGCTTCCCTTCCCAGCTTGGCACACATATTTAGTTACAGTTTTATTTCAATAAAATGATGAATTTTAGGTTTAAAAAAAATATATTTTAGTTTATATACTCGTTCACAAATTATAGTGATGTCTCCCCCATAAAACAGCATTGCTAAAATCACATATCAAAAGCCCATATATTGTTAATTTCTTTGCCCTGTGCCTAAGCATTAAGGGAAAGATTTAATAAGGTTTCATGCCGCCCTTGCACCACACAAGAGGGCGCAAGAGTGACCTAAAACCTTAATTAGATTTATCAAGCTACACAAGGCCACCTCGTATGGCCCTGCATGGCTTGATTAATCTAGAGTAACTCAAGGCAGCACAAACCGCGGGTGAGTTACCCTGCCACAGGCAGGCATTCCATAGGTGTTCCCACCCATACTGCCCCGGATTCTGAAACACTCCCAGGTTTACCAACACTGGTAGATGTTTTAATTTGTCCGATTTGTACACCTCTCCGCCAGTTCCACAACGAGGAGAAATATCTTTATTTCTCCTTTTTGTTTTCTCTTTCTGAGTGTGCTGCATTCTGCTTCCCACACAGCATATCATGCAAAGAAACAAAGACAACAGCTAAGTTGTGACTACCATTGTAGAACAGTCCAAAACTCTCAAGTCTTGCATTCATATTGCATGATGGCTCAGGAAAAAGTTGTGGCTATCACTCACAGTACTCAAGTGTAGGTTGTAACTATCAGCCATCAACACCACGGGGCGCTACACTACCCCACATTTTCATTCAACACGGTACTTCCTCTTTCCACCTCTTGCAACATTGTACTTCGCTTCTACCACACATTGCAACCATAGAATACTCCCCCATGCATCTTCTTTTGACAAGGTATTAGACTTAACGAACTTAGAATACAATGGGCTACTCCCCTATGCAATTTCTCACAGTAGGCTACTGCTTTTCTCCAGTTAGTACACTATATAGTACTCCTCCATGCAATGCCCAGTGAAAGGCCTCTGCTCTTTCCCCAGTTTGCATCCACCAGCATTACATTACACAATTCACTCTCAGCCTTCCAGCAAGCAGCTCAGACATACAGGGAATGGGGACATATAAGATTGAACAAGAACATAACATGTTTTGGATTTTTGTACATGTCATGTTTTAGATTTTTACACATTTCATTGAACCTACCATTCTTTTGTGCTTAGTGCACTTGCAACTTAGGTTGTTTTATTCGTCACAATGGTGCTTCTTCACAAATTGTACTTGTCAGCATGGAAGCTTCGTTAGAGTTTATTGCTTATAAAAGTTTTTATTTTGTAATTCCTTTTTTTCCTCACATTCATGGAGGCTATTTTAATTTCCTGATTTCAATCAAGCCTTTTCCTGTTGCATATTTCGATCTCTTGCCATGCACACTGTAATTATTTGTGAAACAGAAACACTGTGGATCCAGGATGGCACTAGCAGACTGTAGTCACCTTCCAGGAATTTCATTTTTGTGATTTGCAGATTTTCCCAGCTCTCCAATTTGAAGTGAATATATGGGATACCATATGCTTGATCTTTTTCATAGGAGGTTGAAGAATTCAGTTGACATTTGTGTCACAAATGAGTTTTGGAAGGGAGCTTGAGTTTCAGAAAAAAAATATTTTAATTGAATGGGTATCATCCATAGTGAAAACTCTTCCAAGAAGCCATTACTTTCAGTTGCCAGTTCTGTGGTGATTCTGCAACCTCAGCAGCAGCACACAGCATGAGATTTGCTCAGCACACAACCACAGGGCATCAGAAGCCACAACAATATACGCAATATAATTATAACATTAAGAAAACAAATGAGAATGAGGCAGAGACAACACTTTGCTGACAGTATTCTATCCTGACGCAAAGGAATGCCTTTTGATGATGACTTCATTATATACTGATAGAAAATATACATGTTCTACTTTAATAGGGGTGGTTTTCCGTTGAGATGTATTTTTAACTATTTTCAGATTGATGAGCCACCCTCCAACTGTTTTCTATTTTTGTTCTAGTGCTGCAGTCCCTGTCAAAGCCTGGACATGGAACAATAGCTTTTAACCTTTACCTGGACTGATTGATGTGACGCCCTTCTGTTGCCACTTTGCTCCATACTCGAAATATTCTTGTTAAGAGCTGATGTCTTGAAGATGGAATCCTGTAAAGGAGAAAACCGCAAAGATCCAATATTCTAAGGCAGTATTTCAAGAGGGATGGCTGGAGTCCAAGGAAAAGACGAAGCAAAGGCCTAGGAGGAGGAACGGAACAAACAGAATTGGCCAAATAGCATACAGGACTGAAGGTACCATTATCTCGTGCTTGGAACACAAAAATGAGGGTGCGATGAATTAGTTGAAGATGCAGCGTGACAAAATTCTTAAATTTTTAACCTGTGCTTGCAGCACCTACTTAGGGAGTTCTCAGTCCTATATGACCACTGCCCACTTTTTTCTGTTAGTAAACATATGCATTTTGAGCTAATTAACTGCATAAAGGTGGTTCCTCCAGTGAGGATAATAGTTTCACCAGGCCGGAGAAGGGGTGGTGGGCACTGTAAAGTGTACATGTTGGTTTGGCTGGTCGTCTCAGGTCAGCCAAACTGACTGGTTGTGTTATACAGTGAGCATCAAACCAGCCCACTCAGGCCAATCCCTGAGCTCCTCTCATGCTTGCTTTAGCATGAGAGCAGTGTCTGGATTGGGAGCCTTTGCCCCAGTCACTGCCGGGAAGAGAGGACTGATGGAGGCAGCCGGCAGTGAGATCGTGAGCCAGGTAAGTTTTATTTGTTTTATTATTTATTCCCCTAACACCCCCACACCCCCCTCACCAGCTCCACCACATGAGACTGGCGGCAGCCGCCACTGACTTTCACAAAGTGACAATACAATTTACGTGAGATCTACTCTAGTGCCTCCCAATGTATGTTATACATATAATAATAAAATCAATAAAGGTTTGTTTAAAAAACATAAACTTTTTTAAAAGGTTTTCAATCAAGAGCTAATTGCTAGTTCGGGATGGAGCATGTGTGAAAACTCTTTGCATTCAAACACTTCAACTTGAGTAGCAAACAGCTTTTGGTTAAAACAGTTTTTAATTTCTTAAGATTTTCCAGAAAATCATAAATATCTGCACACTTAGAGAGCAATTATTCTAACCAATCAGTGATCCATGCATGAATACAGAAGTACTTTACCCAGAAGGACCTTCCATGGTGTATGCTCTCACATCCCTTGGTTTACATGGCCAGGCATGTATAAAGGAGTAACCAGAAAAATAAAATGCTCCTCACGCTCAGCCATATCCAAAATAGTGTTAGGCAATCAAGTGATGTGAGCAAGGCTGTCACTCCTTTGATGACTTTGCCATTTTTCTTTGCCTTTTTCCTTTCTTAAATCACACAATATTTCTTCCTGTCTTTTTCCATCTGAACATCCATCCTCCCATCCATCCTTCCTTCTTTCTTTTTCCACCACCCTTCTCTAAATCAATCCTTTTTTCTTTTAACCTCCTTCCTCCTCTCTGTCCTTATAGTCTCAAGTGTCTTCCCTTCCTTTTCTCCATCCATCCATGTTTTTATCCTTTGCTCTTTCCCTCCATTCATCCAGCTTATTCTACATTCTTCTCCATCCTTCTACATATTCATCTTCCCCTTAATCATCCATCACTCTCTTCCTTTTCTCCATTTTGTAACCTGTCTACCCTCTCTTCTTTCCACAGCCATCCTTTTCACCATGTATCTAACCATCTCTGCATCCATCCACCTACCCATACATCTATACTTCTCTCCATCCATCTGTTTATCCATCTGTCCAGCACTCTATCCATGCCACATTCTTCCCTCCATCTATCCTCTTCACCTATCATTCTTCCAGTCCTTCTGCTTCTCATCCTTGTATGTTCCTTTGCACCATTTGTTTCACCAGCCCCAAACCCCTAGCTCCATCCAACTATTCACTTACTGTGACATTCATGAACTTCTATTTGCAGACCGCTGTCCCCAATAAAAGTAGCAAGACATGTAAAGATCTATTTAATGGTTTATGTCTCCACACTGAAACCCATCTCTCCTCAAACTGCTAAAGTGGGGGGTTTCATGACCGACTCCAAGTACTTACACTTCCTGTGGCATGTCTGCACTTTTCAGCAGACTGTAAATACTTTCACAGTCGAAGTACTACTTTATAGTAGGCAGCAAGTACTCTGACTTAATGAGTGCCTGTTCTTCTAAATATTATACAGTTGATACTTTTGTCAACTTTTGACACAAAGACCCTGTATGGACTCCCACTTTAGCCATATGAAGCTTGATTGCTGTCCTGTATCTGTCTGAGTTCAATGCAAATAAAGTTACAATGTCCGCTCCTTCATTTCTTCTGAGAGTTCTGATTTCACATGATCACTTATTGATTTGTTTCCAATACTGTTGTGTAATCGCTCTCATATTTACCCATCGAGTGTAAGAGAAAAGTAGACCTGTTGTGTTCATGTACTGTGTACTTCTTTGTGTACGTTTGTGTATCATTTTTGAGGTTTACATTGTAGAAATGCCTTGGGAGTCCCTGGTGGACATCTGCTATTCCACAGGGTCCATAGAAGTCAAAAGCTTAAGAACCACTGCCTTAAGTACCCTAAAAAAAAAAGAGAAAACACAAACATGAATTAAAAAAACAGGAACAAGAAATGTGATAGATTGCAGTAACCTAGTAATAACAGTTAGAAGCCATCATCTTAGAAGGGGATCCCAAGGAAAGTCCTAGTTTTAAGATGAGTTTTAAAACAACATTCCGTCTGTTTCACTCTTTTGAAAGGAGCATCCAGGCAAGGATTTCTGTGAGTTGAACGTTTAGAATGAGAGCTGAATTTGTGAAGATGGTGATGTAGCTAAAATTTTAGTGCTATCCCTCGTGTTCTAAAAGTCATCTATATGTCATTTTATGAACTATGCTAATCAATGTACCAATGATTTGAATGCAGAATCAGCACTGACAAGTCAATTTAGATGTTTATTCGTTTGAATTAGTGGTAGAAACCCTGGTGGTATTGAAGTAAAATTAAATGCTTGATGGATTAAACTGATATTATGATATCATTTAGACCTTAGACTAATAGAATATATTGAAATTAAATTTAATTTATCAATGATTAATGATTTAAATAAGTGTGCAAAAATAGAGAAATGCAGTTCTGCGTTATACCAATTAAAATGTATTAAGAGTTTTTTCATTTAAAGGGAATGTAACCTGCATATTATTGAGGCAGTATTAATGTTGAACTCATATGTTTGCATTTTAAAATGTGTTTATTAAAATGTATTAATTATATGTATTGCTGTAATTCACTTGCATTAGCCTAATTGAGGCTGTTAGTCTTGTAGTTTGCTACTCTGCAGGAAATGCTAATTCATTTTCATAATGTGGGTTTTCTTTCAGACTTTCTTCCCATGAGAAGGCTAGTTTTTGGTAATAGGCCCCTATTGTTTAGACAAAGAGAGAAGTGTAATAGTGTCCTTGAGGTTGGAAAATCCTGAGCAAATGGACTAATACATTATACAAATGTTCCAATCCTGTGTGGAGCTACAGGGATGTAAGATGTTCCCATGACAGACCTGGGAAGATATGTTTCAACCTGAAGTAGTGTGATAAAAGTTTTTGGGATGCTGTGCCTTCAGTGTAATGTGGACTTTCACCTTAGGCGAATCAAAATGCTTTATGAACTTTGACATATTGATGACCAGTTGTGCTTTGGCCAGTTTTCCAAATGCCCTTCAAACAGAACCTTTGCTGATGAAGAATCCTTGAATGCTGAGTCCCTTGGAGAGAGGTATCTTCCTCTCTGCTTTGCCCCTTAGAGATGTCCTATTGAGATGTAGAGATTTTCCTGCAGAAGACTCTTGACTGAGCTTCCGACATGCTGATGCTTCCCCTCTTTATTTACCTTTTGCCTACCTTTGTTCGTAACTTATTGCCTGAGAGTACCCTTTTCCAAATTCTTTTTGCCCTTTTTGCCATTTATTTGTCTTTTGCCCACATTTGTTCCATCCCACACATGTCAATCTCTGATTTGGCCAACTGCAGGGCTACTCTGAGCCCAGTAAAACCAAAATTAGATGATTGGAGACTAGCTGATGCTTACTAACCCTGAGCAATGTGTGATTTCTATAGCACAATTAATGTTGTTAATGTTTTGTATTTTTCTCATGGAATGCTTAGTTCTTTTAATGTTAGTTTGACTTAACTTATTTTGTTGCCTCAAGCAACCCTTGGCGATTTTGTATCTTTATAATTTTGTCTTGAGAGTTGTCTACCACACTCTTAGCTGGGTCCAAAGGTCCGTCGGCCTCAATGAGCATTGATTTCAGCAAAGGATAAAAATGCTTGAGCAATGGAAAGGCTGAGCAGCCTGTATGTCAGACTCTGGAGAATAAGTACTCAGGTATTGCTGAGATGAAGACTTTCTCCCACATTGTGGCATTTCCTGGGGAGCAGGATTCTATGTTAGTGAAAAAGAGACCTCGTTCGAACATTACATGCAAAGAGCTTGAGTAATGCTACCTTTACCTTCTTATAACTGAAGCTGGTATGATTAGATACTCCCTCAATAATTACGGAGGTAAACCCCACTATCCATGTAGACTGGGTGACATTAACAGGTTACATTAGGAAGAAGGCAGAAAGAGCATATTCTAATGAAAGATTTGCTTTGCTGTCAGTGTTTGCACAGGAGTGATTGACCCCATCCTTTTGGTAACTAGCTAGACATACCAGATAAAGCCTAAAAGGTCTAGGGAGATTTAAAAGAGCCTGAGAAAAATGAGGATGCTTTACAGATTAAGTAGATTCCTTGATGCTGCTTTCCAGGTACTAGTCCTTACAGGTCGTTCAATCTGCTAACCTAGGGCCTGATTTAGATTTTGGCAGAGGGGTTACTCCGTCACAACAATGACAGACATTCCATCCACTGAAATCTAAATCCCGTAGGAAACAATGGCATTCGGTGGACAGGATAACCATCACTATTGGGATGGAGTAACTCCTCCACTGAAATATAAATCAGGCCCCTAGTCGTTCTGTTCCACGTTTTGCTTCATCTAAGTACATCATGTACATGAAGAAATCTAACAGCTATAATGACTATTCTCTGTGGTAATAAACAATTTCACCATTGGCATGGGGTGGAGGATGTGTGCAGTGATAAATGTAGGCCTATATAGAACAAAATAAATATTGCCTCTCAATGCAGAAGAGAATCTCTCTTCAAGCAATGTAACATGAAAGGCTCCTCAGATATCTCCTATATTTATAATTAGGAAGTTTCTGCTCATTTTCAAATTAAATACAAAGGAGTTTATGTGTGGAACTTACATTCAAATGATTTTCTAACATTAGCATTTAGAGCTTTATTCCACAAGCTCACCGATTGTTTGATGACATCAGGAATGCTCATTACTATGCCAGATAAATACAGTACAGTAAAACATGATGTGATGTTGATGTCATGTTACATTAAAAATGCTTAATTCATTAATACAGGTGCACTTATTCCCATTGGTGTTAAGTATCATATAATGGCATGCCTAGCTATATCCACAAGACAAACATTTAGGAAGTATATAGACCTAAAGGATGTACAGTTATGTTGTTTACCTGTTTAATATTTATGGATTATTTATATCCAGCATCTTGCATATGGGCAGAAATATATCTTTGCCAACAACTGAGCAGAGAGCCTAATAAATGACCTGCATGGGTTAAAAAGGAAAAAGCACAGTCCACATTGTCAGGAAGCCTATTTTGAGGTGGTGAGGCGTTGCACTCAGTCACACATTGAAACGTTTGCCATTGTAGGTACAGTGACTGCTCAAACTGGATTTTAGTGTCAGATGTGGATGAACTCTAGGGCTACCCCAGTGCACTCCCCCACACATGCTCAGCTCCCAGAGCCTAAATTTAGTACGGCTGAAGACTTTCACCATTTTGAAAGTTCTTCAACTGGGTAGGGGTGGCCTGTGGAACTCTTACCCCATTGGTTGGGGCTTGCCCAGGAGTCATTGCCACCAACTAGCCCATGCAAGACACAGCTGGGGCACCTCTGGGCAACCTCCAGGTAACCAGTTCAGAACACTATCGGACCTGAGGAAGAACAGAAGAGGGGACCTGCTGTCCATGACCTGAGAGGAGCCCTGAAGTACTGGACCAGCCCTCTCTTGTACTCAGGACAAAGAAGTGGAATTCAAGGATCATAAGGCTGATGGCTGGTTATCGCTACTCACACACTACAAGGCCTTTTTCTGCAACTGCCCTGCTGACACATAGCAAATGATCTTGGACCAGATGATTCTGTTAGCATCTGCGTGGCAGCCTGTCAGTCTCCCCTGAGGACCTATGGGGCTTTAGATGTGTATTCCTATGGAGGATGGGGGCTTCATAATTTTATCCTCATCATCATCGGCATATTTATTTCAACAAAAAAAGGGCATAAAAGTACATACAAAGACAATGGCCCTCATTACAACCCTGGTGGTAAATGCCGCCTACCGCCGTGCAGAAGACCACCAACATACTGCTGCAGCTGCGGAATTCCGCTACAGCTATTACGACCCACAGCTCGGAATCTGCCATAATCCAGACACCCACACAAGTCTGCCACACCAAAGGTCAGTGATAAACTGGTGATAACAAAATCTCCACCGTCACTCCAACAGGAATACGCCCACACTATCATGATCCACGAATCCATGCGGCAGTCTGTCAACCATGGTATTCGGAATACACCGCCGCGCTCAAAATACACACAGATTTACAGAACACAACCACATTGGACAATTCAAAATACACACACCTGACACACATACACACACCACACCCACACACCCAATCCAATATAAAACACACTCCCACATCACCCACAAACCCTTACTACCAGATTTCTGAATCCACGCCAGAGAGAGACACCACCATAAACAACACCAGCATCCACAGACAGACAGCACCATCACTTACACAACATCCACGCACTTCAAACAACACACACCAACACATCCCCTCACACATCACAACACACACCACCTCACACATCACCCACACCACATCATGGCACCTCAACGACACCCCAGGTTCTCTGAGGAGGAGCTCAGGGTCATGGTGGAGGAAATCGTCCGGGTAGAGCCACAGCTATTCGGATCACAGGTGCAGCACACCTCCATTGCAAGGAAGATGGAGCTATAGCACAGAATTGTTGACAGGGTCAACGCAGTGGGACAGCATCCAAGAACTAGGGATGACATCAGGAAGAGATGGAACAACCTACGGGGGAAGGTGCGTTCAGTGGTCTCCAGACACCAGATTGCTGTACAGAGGACTGGCTGTGGACCCCCACCTACTCCCCCACAACAACATGGGAGGAGCAGGTCTTGGCAATACTGCATCCTGGTGGCCTCGCAGGAGTAGCTGGAGGACTGGACTCTGGTAAGTCAAATCTTTACTACCTCATCCCCCCCTACCTGCATGCCATCACATACTCTCCCCTCACCCTCACCCCCATCACTCCAACACCTCACATATGCCCCACTATCACAACCCACCCACCCCAATACCAAGCCCTGCATGCAACACCAAAGCATGGACACCCATCACCAAAGCATGTCCACTACAGATATCCACACAGACCACAAACCAAATATCACACAGGGACCAAGACATGAATGCAAGCACTGGAGTACAGGGTCACTCACCGATTGCACACAATAATCATGCCTTTACACCCCAACAGGACCCCAACCAATGTCACCGGACAGGAGGTACCAGACATATCCAGTCCCGCCCACAGAAGAGACCAACAGTGATGACAGCAGCTCTGCACAACTGGATCAAGATGACCAGCCCTGCCCATCAGGGACCTCGGGACAGTCGGTTCCCCTGACACTGTCACAAGCCACCACAGAGCCTCCCCCCTCAGGAAACACCAGCACAGCACCCACCCAGCGGGCCCATCCCTCTGTCCGCAGGACACGTCAATCAGCAGTGTGTCCACCACTACAGGGAACCCATGCAAACCCACCAACCCAAGAAAATCAGAGACCTGGGGGCAGTGGGCACACAGTTCAGGAGACAGAGGCTCTGGAAAACAGGGACGCTGGGAGGACAGGCCCAGGGAACCCACTCTCCACGAGGCCCTCTCCAACATCATGGGAGCTTACCATCATTCCCAGGAGACAATGGCACTGGTACTGGCCAAGTTTCAGGAGACCCAGCGGCTGCAGGAGGAACACTATCTGGGGATCAGGGAGGACCTGAAGTCCATAAACAACACCCTGGTCACCATTGCAGGGGTGCTGCAAGACCTTGTCAACACCAGGAGGGACACTGTGGCACAACAAGGGCCACTGACACTAGCCTGGATGATGAACAGCCCTCCACCTCCACCGGTGCTAGTGGACAGGAGGCACCGCCACAGGAACACTACACCAGCACCCAACCCCCTGCAGATGGAGAACTACCCCGCAAATGGTCCCTGAGATCCAGTAACAAGACAGAGAACATTGCCAAGACCCCCGCCAGGAAATGAGACCCCCTGAATGTCACCCCTCTGTCCCACTTTGTCACCCTCTCCATCCTTCAACTGCCATTGCTCCACTTCCCATGCCCCTTTGGACAATGCACCTGTGAAACAAATAGAATGGACTCTGCTATGGACATTCCTCCACCATCCCCCCTGCCCATTTTACAACCCCCTCCACTTATTTGCACAGAAATAAACACACTTCAATTACAAAACAATCTGGAGCCAGTCTGTGCTTTCACAAATGTGTAATTGCAATAACCATGGAATATAGCAATGTCAATTTACTTGTGCACATACCGATGTAACACAGCTGTAGGCCAGGAGGAAATATAGCAGAGGGCACAAAGTGGGACCCACATCTGTGAAATGGAAAGGCAAAGTGAGAAGTCAGGGTCCATACACTGAGTGAAAATGACAGACGTATGCTAGCTCCAATCATAGTATGAGATATGGGAGGCAGTGACATCTTCTTACCTGTGTCTCACTGGAAGTATTGCATGATTATGTTGTTCCTGTTGTCGATATCCTCTTCTTCTGCCTCCTCTTCTTCACTGTCCACAGGCTCCACAGCTGCCACAAGACCACCATTTGGCCCATCCTCCTGCAGAAAAGGTACCTAGCGTCGCAAAGCCAGGTTGTGCAGCATACAGCAGGCCACGATGATTTGGCACACCTTGGTGAGTAGTAGAGAGAACCACCTGTCATATGGAGGCACCGGAATCTGGCCTTCAGGAGGCCGACAGTGCATTCAATCACCCTCCTAGTTCGCCCATGTGCCTCATTGTAGCATTCCTCTGCCCTTGTCCTGGGATTTCTCACTGGGGTCAGTAGCCATGACAGGTTGGGGTAACCAGAGTCCCCTGCAAATATGGAGGGACAACTGTTAGACACACACTTACCTGTAGGGACAACCCCATACCCAGACAACTATTCACACTGTATAGGGTCCTTGTCCTCACCTATTAGCCACACACGTGCCTCTGGAGTTGCCCCATCACATAAGGGATGCTGCTATTCCTCAAAATGTAAGCGTCATGCACTGAGCCAGTACATTTGGCATTCACATGGGAGATGTACTGGTCTGCCAAACACACCATCTGCACATTCATAGAATGGTAGCTCTTCTGGTTTCTGTACACCTGTGCACTCCTGCGGGGGGGTAAAAAGGCCACATGTGTCCCATCAATGGCACCAATGATGTTGGGGATATGTCCCAGGGCATAGAAGTCACCTTTCACTGTGGGCAAATCCTCCACCTGAGGGAACACGATATAGCTGCGCATATGTTTCAGCAGGGCAGACAACACTCTGGACAACACATTAGAGAACATTGGCTGGGACATCCCAGATGCAATGGCCACTGTTGTTTGAAAGAAACCACTTGCCAGGAAATGGAGTACTGACAGGACCTGCACTAGAGGGGGGATTCCTGTGGGATGGCGGATAGCTGACATCAGGTCTGTCTCCAACTGGGCACACAGTTCATGGATTGTTGCACGATCAAGTCTGTAGGTGACTATTATGTGTCTCTCTTCCATTGACGACAGGTCTATCAGTGGTCTGTACACTGGAGGATGCTGCCATCTCATCACCTGCCCCAGCAGACGTGCCCTATGGACTAGAACAGCGAGCAGAGAGTCAGCCAACACTGAGGTATCACAAAATGTCATTTGCACACATTTATTAATCCACAATGTCCCTGTAACTGTGTGTATTCAAGGCCTACATTGGTGTGACACACTTAATATTAATGGCATGTGGCCCCCTGAAATGGCGGCTGCCTGACCTGTAAGGTGGGACAAGGGGATATGAGGTAACTGCGCTGGCGTTGTACACCGTTGCGGTGGGCAGTCGAAGACCGCAGCGCAATCCAGCATTGGTTAACATGGGACCCTATGGGTCAGAGGAACCATTGACGATGTACGCCTGCGGTGACGGTACGCACCGCCGCGGACGTGACTGCCATTTTCTGTCTTTTCACTCACTTGATACCTGACCTTCAACAGGAGAGGTCCTACACTGCAAGTGCTGTTGTGACCTGTGTCTGGAAGCGACGATGGCTCTGGTGTCTGGGGAAAGGGCCCCTGCCTTCACTTCGGAGGAGTTGGAGAAACTAGTGGATGGGGTCCTCCCCCAGTACACACAACTGTACGGTCCACCAGACAAACAGGTGAGTAGACTGTGGGCATGCTGCATGGGCAATGCCTGTTTGGAGTGGTGTGGATGGAAAATAAATGGGGGGGGGGCTGAGGCCTGCATGTGCGGACGGTGAGTGTATGTGCATCAGGGCAAGGGTGGTAACGTGGGTCAATGAGTATGACGGTCCGGGCGGGTAATGATTTTCCTTTCCCCCTGTACTATTCCTCTAGGTCAGCGCCTACCAGAAGAAGGCTATTTGGCGTGCCATCGCCAAGGATGTCCAGACCCTGGGGGTCCACCACAGACGGAGCACCCACTGCCGTAAAAGATGGGAGGACCTGCGCCGCTGGAGCAAGAAGACGGCGGAGGTCCAGCTGGGGATGGCCTCCCAACGTGGGAGGGGTGTCCGTAGCACCATGACCCCCCTGATGTTCCGGATCCTGGCGGTGACGTATCCGGAGTTGGATGGCCGCTTGAGGGCATCAAACAGCCACAAGGGGGTGAGTACACTCTCATTCAGCTGACTCTGCGCGCATTATGAGGTGTCTGGGTGGGGGAGGTGGGCAGTGGGTTCCCCTAGGCCAGGTCAATCTTGGTAGGCAAGGTCCCTTGTGAGGCAGGCTTCGTGGCACCCCAACCCCACTAGTGGTTAGTGCCATCTACACCTAGTCAGGCTCCTGTGACTTCCAGGTGTGCAGCAATCAGGCTTAGGCCTTGTACCCCATGGGCATGTGATTAATCTAGGAACTATAAGTGCATGGCGTAGTGCAGATGGCTGCTGTGTCTGTTGTGTCCGCCCACGGTAGTGGTGTTGCATGCACTGAACATGTCTTTCTCCTGTCCCCCCCCCCCTTTTTGTGGTCTCCCTGTTCTTGCGTGCAATAGCACCATCAGGCGGAGGAGCATTGGCACCGGAGCAGGAGGGAGCTGCATCCCATTTATGCCTGGAGGGTGAAACAACGGAGTCTGGAGCCACCAGTGGGACGGAGGGTGAGGGGAGATCCACGGCGGGGACATGAGCAGAGACCAGCGACAGTGACTCCTCCTCTGATGGGAGCTCCCTTGCGGTGGCCGGCACCTCTGTGCCCACCGCATCAACAGGTACAGCCGCCACCCCCCCACCAGCACCGCGTTCCCAGCAGCCCCTCAGCATGTGTCCCGTGCCCGCTCACCCAGGAGGGTGGGCATCTCCCTCATCCCAGGCACCTCAGGCCCTGCCCCAGTCAGCCCTGCTTCCCTCAGTGAGGAGTATATTGACCTCCTGAGATCCCTCACTGTTGGGCAGTCTACCATTCTGAATGCCATCCAGGGTGTTGAGAGGCATTTGCAACAAACAAATGCATACCTGGAGGGCATTCATTCTGGCCAGGCAGCCCAACAGAGAGCATTTCAGGCTCTGGCCTCAGCACTGATGGCAGCCATTGTCCCTGTGTTCAGCCTCCCCCCTCCAACTTCCTCCACCCAGACCCAATCCCCTGTACCTCAACCTATCCCAAGCACACCATCAGACCAGCATGCACACACATCAACACACAAGAGTGGCTCAGGCAAACATAAGCACCACACATCTCACAGGCACTCACACAAGCATCATACCCATGCACACATACCAACATCTACTGCCTCCATTGTGTCCATGTCTCCCTTCTCCCTCCCAGTCCCGTCTCAACTCACACCTGCATGCACTACATCCTCAGCCACTACCTCCATCACCAGCACGCCCATCACCACACACCGCTCACGTGCACTCACCACCCCCACTACCATTCACACATCCCCAGTGTCCTCCACCAGTGTGTTTGTGAGCCCTCCTCCCAAAGTACAAAAACACAGGCACACACCCACCCAACAGCCATCCACCTCACAACATCCTCCAGCCCATGCACCTTCACCCACATTCAGCAGACGTACACCTCCTACAACCACTACCTCTACCTCCACTCCCAAACTCCCTCCATCTACCCGTCCCAGTGTGTCTAAAAAACTTTTCCTGGCTAACACTGACCTCTTCCCTACACCTCCTCCCGTCCTTCCCCTAGGGCCAGGCTTTCCAGGTCCCAGCCCAGAACCTCAGCCACCACATCCCCAGGCACAGTGCCAGCAACTGCGGGGTCATGGAGTGCACCAACCATCAGGGCTGCCAGTGTGCCACGGAGCGAGGGCAAGGACATTCCGCCACCTGCCAAGGTGAAAAAGGTGCCCACATCCTGGAGGCAATCTCATGGCACACACACCCAGGCGAGTGCGTTGTGCGTTCATCAGGCTGAGGTGCCCCCCTCCCCCTGAGGTGTCTGTATATTTTCTATGTGATGCCCCTCCAGTGTTCTCGCCGTTTGGAGCCAGGTATTTAGTGTGGGCCTCACCCATGCATTTTGGGCCCAGTGGTCCACGGACAATGATTAGTGCACTATCCGGACTTGTGTAGTTGGTGTACATAATTGTATATACTGGATTTTGCATTTCGATAATGATATGTCACATGATTTCATTCGTTTAAATCATTTCCTTTTTTCCTTGCGTTCTTCCAGCGGGTTGGGGGGATGTATATGTAATGCTGCAGAATGTGTTTGTGTGTATGGTGTTGTGGGTGAGGGTGGGGGTGGGGGTGTTGCATGTTGCGTGTGTGTGTCACTCTCTTTTCCCTCCCCCCTCCCCTGTGTTGTAGGTGCAGGACTCACCGTGGTCATCGCCGCCATCGTTGGAGCTCGTGATAGAGGAGCAGGAAGACCATCGCCGGCAGTATCTGCAATTCGGGCTCCATGGCGTCCTTGTTCCTCGTGGGGTGTGGCAAGGTGAGTGTTTTCCCTTCTGTGTACTGTTTCCGCTGTGTTTTTATTCGCGTTGGTTCCGCCCCGGAAAAGGTGGTGGATAGGCCTGTTGTGATAGGGTGGCCGGTACATTGTCTCCCGCCTGTCTGTTGGTGGTGTCCGCTGCGCTGTTTGTTTGTACCGCCGTGGTGGTCGGAGTGTTAAAGTGGCTGTCTATGTTGGCTGTTTCCGCCACGGTCGTAATCCCATTTAGTTTTTTCGCCGGCCTGTTACATGTATTACCGCTGCTTTAACACCGACCCCCAGGGTTGTAATGACTGCCAATATTCAAAAACATAATATAATAATGATAAGGTTAAAAACTACCATTCCCGGAATAAAGAATATCAGTCCTATCATAAAAGTCTAAAATGCTACAATTAATTAAGAATTCACTTTAGTTTAACAACTAATTAAAAAAAAATAAACCTATTCTAGAACAAATGTCATGGGAGCACATTGACTGTAGGTATAAGAACACAGCTTTACAGTTTTGAATATTTGCTTTCTGGACTGCTGGAATAAGCAAGCCCCTAGAAAAATATTTAGAATACCTACAGAAAAACAAAAAGTGCAATAGCGTTTGGTTGGATGATTCATCACAAGGGCAACAACATATGGTGGAAACATCACCCTGGCTAAGGGGAAAGCATTGATTACATCTAACCAAACCCAGGCAAAACCTAGAGAGGAGTGATCTCTCCCATGAGTCTTTAGCCCACTGTAAATAAGTTTAGATCCCCGGGCATGTTTGGATCGCCACATAATTTCTAAGGGAGTATAAAGTGGATAACGCCAACTCTCTGTACCTGGTCTGTTTCAACAGAACATTTTCCTTCACCCACCTCTTGTCCTCCTTCTACTAGGTCAGCAAAGAGGGTAGGTTTTCTAAGTCTAGAGAAGTTAGACTGTGTATACTGTAACCGTGGCAATAATGGACCCAAAGCACACGCCAGACAGTACTCGATGAGGGGGACTCAAAGAATTAAAGTCTGAAGGTAAAATATTTGAGCAGGTCAAAAATGTTTGGTATATCCGATCTGCTCACTACTGCTGTCTGTGTCAAATTGTGCCTATGTCCCTGTCTACTATGACCATTGTAGCTCATTGACACTTTGTGCCACTTGGTGTTATTCCTATTTAAAACTTTAAACATATATATATATACACCCAAAACCCCTTATTGGATTTTTGCCATTGTGCCATTTTCTTTATTTAATTTTACTCTATTTTTCTAATTTGGTTGGGGATTTTTATTGTCTTGTATTTTGACCGTATTACTGTTTTGTCGCTTCATAAATACTTTACACATTGCCCTAATTTAAGCCTGTGTACCATGGAGTTGAGTTCAGGTTAATTTAGAGTCCACCCTGACAGAGTTTGTGATTATTCCGTGAGGTAGGTAGACACTCCTTCAAATAATTATCACATTTCTTATGTTACCAATAAATCTTTTGCTGACCACCTGCTCAAGGATGTTCACTTAAAGTTTACATATGCAATATGCAATATGTGCATTAATATAATATACACAGATTTCATCAATACAAGGATTTAATATAATCCTATAGCCCACTGCTGATGTCAATACCAGTTAATGAACGCTCTGACGGTGTGGTGTAGGCCGTAGACACATTTATTAATACAGCGACCATGGCGTATGATTCTATTTCACTTATTTTTTAAATGGAAAAGTATACATGCACATGTATGTTGAAAGGCTAATTTGTCTACATAAAAGTGAACATTTTCTTTCTGCAAATATTAATAGATGCCACTCCAAGATGTCTGGGGCATAGTAAGGCTAACTAAACAACTTTATCAAAATATTGATCACACTATAGTATCCTACGCTATAACATTTAATTTGTCATTGTTAGCTACTTTGTCTTCATCTTTTTTAAGGCCTTCAATTTATCATATACTCTGAATTTGAAATCATCAAGTTTTTTATCTTCTTTTTTATCTGAGCATTTTCTTCTTCTTTTTAAATAACCACATTTTAAATCTCTGTTAAAACAAAATAGTCCAGTTAATTGATTATTGATGCTATACTCATTATAACATAATTAGTAAACCTAGTATTCTTTTTAGTAAGCCACGACCAATCTTACTAATTGATACGCCCATTTTACTAAATCCTTTAGCATTTTCACTGAACCACTTAGCAACTGTTTTCCACACATCAATTTCTACCAAAAAATGAACTTCACAGAGGATGTTAATTATCTTATCAATGTACCTTTGATTGTGCATGCTTATATGAAGCACATGTGTACAGCATTACTCAGCTTTAGTTACACAACATGTACCACCTTCTTTTGCAAAAAGCATATCTAAATCAAGTTGCTTTGAACCACCATTACACAAATCACAAACATTTCTTGAATAATTGTAGGTAATGGGCCTGTATTATTAATAGCCAGACAGTCTACCGAAGCAGATAACCTTTTAATCTTTCAAAGCCACACCAACAAAACAAATCAACACACCAAACACATCGAAAATAGTCTGATGCATTCCACTTTTCACTATTTCATAGTTCAGTTCACTCATTTCATTGAACCTATTGGCATGGTATATCTTAGAGAACACCAAAACTAAATAACAAGGACATTTCCAGTTACTTGGAACATAATGTGATAAATACCTCCCAATATAGGGTCTTGACCAAATATTACAAGTCTAGCAACTATGGCCCTCATTATGACTTTGGCGGTCTTTCACAGAGACCGCCGAAGCTGCGGGCACCAGAAGACGGCCAGTGCTGGAGCTCTTCTGACCACCGTATTATGAATGCCACCGGATATCTGCACCGGCAGCGGTCAGATATTTGACAGCATTCATCACGGCGGTCAGCAGCGCTTACACGGTTCCACCACCAGAACCGCCATGCCGGAAAATGACCCCCCACCGAATTACAACCAGTAATTCTGTGTGGTGGACTTCTGGTGGCGTGGCGGTACCGGTGGTGGGAGCACCGGTCCCGTCCCCTAATGGAGGAACACCTCGTTGGATGAGGTAAATGCCGTTTGCAAGGGGTGTGTGTGAGTGTGTGTATGCGTGTCATGAATGGGAGGACAGAGGGGGAGCGTCTTTGCATGCGTGCATGTGTGTCTGTGTGTGAATGTGGTGATGGTGATGCATGTGTGTATGCATGTGGACGGGGGTGAGTGTGTGCACATGGGTGAATGTGTAAGGGGTAAGGCGGGGTGTGAGTGAGTGCGTGCAGGTGCATGTATCTATGTAGTTGAAGGGAGGGGGTGGGGATGGAGTGTGTATGCGTGTGTGTGTGGTGTTTATGGGTATGGGTATGTATGCATGTCTGTGGGGGTGAATGTTGTGAGTGCGTGTGTGAGTGTGTGTGATTGTGTGTCTTGGTGCATGTGTGCATGTGCGCGGAGGTGTTTGGGGGGTATCCCAGTGACAGGAATGCAACTTCCTGTTGTCAGGATACCTTACCGCCAGCATTTTGTGGCTCTGAAACCGCCAAGAAAATGCTGCCATTGTCCCAAGTCGGAATGACTTTGGCAGTCATCTGACTCCCACCTGGCTGCAGGTGGAAACCTCCAGCCCGGTGGGCTGCGATAAAGCGGCCGGACAGGCGAGAATGTGGTGGATTGGCATTGGTAATATAACTGCTGTAGTAATATTGCAGTCTGCACCACTGGTCCTGCTGCGGTGGGACCGCCCCCGCAGCCCTGGCAGTCCACAGACTGCCAGGGTCATAATGAGGGCCTCTGTAATTATAACAACATGCATTAATTATAGCTGAAATACCCCAACTATCACGTCTCCTTCACATCATGCACACAACTCTTGTCTTCTCTTTTAAAAGTCTAGGATGTATCTGAGATGTTAATCATGGTTTCATCTTTCAAATTAAACTCCATTTCTTAAACAACACTCACATTAAATGGCACCCATCTTTCATTATACTTTCTAGCAAGATTATACTCTACATCTACTTCATATTCCACTTGAAAATCCCAATTCATGAGTATACTGAAATATATTATACACAACAGTTCAAAGGAAAGAGGAAGCTGTACATATGTGACACTTTCTCAAACAGAAGTTGGAAGATGTCTGTAAATATAACATATAGAACCATTCAGAATCTCCTTCTAAGCAAATTAGCATAGCATTTTCTCCATAACTTCCATTAAGCCTGACTCCATGATCTAACCTATTATCTTCAGAAATACTATTAGTCTGTGTATAATTTATATGATTTGACACACATCCAACAGGAGAATATTGACTCGGTACAATTCCTGTTAGTATTATCTAAGCAAATTATTAGCCATCTTCTTTCTGTTAAAACACTGTCTCTCAAAAATCTAAGGGCCTGCTTATGAGGCTGACCGTCTGAAGACTGCCAGCCTTGCAGTGGCTGTCGGACTGCTGCGGCTGTGCCAATCCAACTACCACATTATGAGGTTGGTGGGTAGATCCGCCATCCCTGCCAGGATCTCAGATCCCAACGGGCTTACGGCAGTGCACGTTGTAATCAGCAAGGGTGGAACCTTGCTGCTTACAACCTTGTTCTCCGTCAGCCTTTTCATGGCAGTTCAACTGCCATGAAAAGGCTGGCTGAGAAGAAGTGCACTGGGTGACAGGGGGCCCTGCATTGCCCGTGCCCATGGTATTGGCAGTGCAGGGGTCCCCCTGCACAGCACCCTCAAAATGCACACTGTCTGCTGTGCAGACAGCAGAAAGTGCACATTTCGAGGGTGCTGGTGCCACCTGCGTGCTGCAGCGCTGATGAGCTGGCAACAATGCTGCTGCACCTTTCCCTCTGGGCTGACCAGCGAAACAAAGCAGCCCAGTGGGAAAGTCTTAATGGGGCTGTTGAGGAGGTCGCAAGCACAGCATCGACAATCCCGCTGGCAGTTTGGTGGATGGGGGTTTCAGTCCACCATGCTCCTAGTCAGCCCCTGGTTCAGTAAGTCTCAAGCAAAAATGCAAAACTAAAAAAATTCTCCCAAAATATTAAATATTACATTGCAGGCATTAACAAAATTAATCCTTTAAGCAACAGATGTTGGCAAGATCTTCATGCAGTCAAGCATGTATTCTTCTTCAACAGTCTGTTAATATTTCAAGGCATTCATTTTTGCACTTCAGTTTTGCTTCCCTGCTGCCTGAGTGAGTGACTGGAGCTGCATCTTGAAACCAGGACCACCACAGAGACTCCAAGGGCTAGTTTGCTGGCCTTCTGACCAGAGCCTCAAGGACAGCAGGCTCCAATCACCTTGAACCCTGCACCTGGACTCTGTCTGCTGTAAGTCTTACCCTCCTATGTAGTGCCACCATAGTCCCAGACCCTTGGAAGTGGGCCTGAACGTACTCTTCTAGCACAGCTCTGGTCCCAGCATAACTGATGCAGTGCAACAAATCATTTCACATATCTCTGCATTGGAAGCACTGTGTGACAATCTCTGGTGCAGAATTTCCTGTCGCAGTCCACAGCCTCATCAGAACCACCACTGTGTGACATATCCTGAACACAGGCCTTCACATCGCAAGCCCCTCCTCATTGGTATCCTTGATGACAATGAAGGACTCCGCAATTGCGAGGCCTGCAACTTCTTCAGAATCTGATAGTGTGAGATGCATCCAGTTCACTACCGTTGTCATAATTTGGCGGTCCTGCACGCCACGCTGTCTGCAGTCTGGCCCCACTGCCAGCATGGCGGGGCAGGACTGCCAGGGTCATAATGAACTCCTTAGTGTTCTTAGGCACTATTTTTACTTAAAATGTTAAAATTGCATCTCTGATAGTACTTATTAGATTTTTGGCATTTTAGTGTCAAGTGAATCATACATTTTACTCTATTGAGGTGGATTGAGGCAGATTCTCTTAATTGAGGCGGATTCTCACACTCCTCACTTCAGTCAGCAAATGATCCATGAATTAATCTTCTCCACCACAATTACTCCTTTTCTAACTACCTCAGATTTACTCTGATTCCAACTACTTCATTTTAATTTTTCTTTTCCTTTATTTCTTGCATGAATTAGTAGCAATTGCAGGAAACACACCCACATTTTTTAAAACTTTCTTGTGCACTCCCTTTTCTGTAAAGACAATCTCCCTTCCAACCTATTATCCTCAGTTATCAATTTGACCTTTAAGCATTTTTTGATATTTCTTCTCATTGAACATGTAGTCCCATTCATTCAATTCCTCAATCTGCTCAGGTTTTGGTTTTATCTCAAATCAAATCAAAACAGCTCTTCTGAGTGAGTATCGTCATATATCCTGATCATTGCATTCAACACTATTCCTCTCACATTCACACCTCTTTCTTGCAAATAGACAAAAACACAGTAACACCTAGAGATTAACAAATGTAATCACACTCTAAAATAAAAATCTATAAAACTATAATTCATTAGAAGCAAGGACGATGTAATAAGACACAATGATCTGTCATTAAAACATACACATCAATTAGGGCATTTCACTAGACATCCTCCAGTCACCATGGATAACATGTAGGTGTTCCCAGAGCCTATAGATTGTGAATACACATTTTCTCATTAACAAGCTTTGAAGGAATTCTTGTACAGGGAGTGCAGAATTATTAGGCAAGTTGTATTTTTGAGGATTAATTTTATTATTGAACAACAACCATGTTCTCAATGAACCCAAAAAACTCATTAATATCAAAGCTGAATATTTTTGGAAGTAGTTTTTAGTTTGTTTTTAGTTTTAGCTATAGGGATATCTGTGTGTGCAGGTGACTATTACTGTGCATAATTATTAGGCAACTTAACAAAAAACAAATATATACCCATTTCAATTATTTATTATTACCAGTGAAACCAATATAACATCTCAACATTCACAAATATACATTTCTGACATTCAAAAACAAAACAAAAACAAATCAGTGACCAATATAGCCACCTTTCTTTGCAAGGACACTCAAAAGCCTGCCATCCATGGATTCTGTCAGTGTTTTGATCTGTTCACCATCAACATTGCGTGCAGCAGCAACCACAGCCTCCCAGACACTGTTCAGAGAGGTGTACTGTTTTCCCTCCTTGTAAATCTCACATTTGATGATGGACCACAGGTTCTCAATGGGGTTCAGATCAGGTGAACAAGGAGGCCATGTCATTAGATTTCCTTCTTTTATACCCTTTCTTGCCAGCCACGCTGTGGAGTACTTGGACGCGTGTGATGGAGCATTGTCCTGCATGATAATCATGTTTTTCTTGAAGGATGCAGACTTCTTCCTGTACCACTGCTTGAAGAAGGTGTCTTCCAGGAACTGGCAGTAGGACTGGGAGTTGAGCTTGACTCCATCCTCAACCCGAAAAGGCCCCACAAGCTCATCTTTGATGATACCAGCCCAAACCAGTACTCCACCTCCACCTTGCTGGCGTCTGAGTCGGACTGGAGCTCTCTGCCCTTTACCAATCCAGCCACAGGCCCATCCATCTGGCCCATCAAGACTCACTCTCATTTCATCAGTCCATAAAACCTTAGAAAAATCAGTCTTGAGATATTTCTTGGCCCAGTCTTGACGTTTCAGCTTGTGTGTCTTTTTCAGTGGTGGTCGTCTTTCAGCCTTTCTTACCTTGGCCATGTCTCTGAGTATTGCACACCTTGTGCTTTTGGGCACTCCAGTGATGTTGCAGCTCTGAAATATGGCCAAACTGGTGGCAAGTGGCATCGTAGCAGCTGCACGCTTGACTTTTCTCAGTTCATGGGCAGTTATTTTGCGCCTTGGTTTTTCCACACGCTTCTTGCGACCCTGTTGACTATTTTGAATGAAACGCTTGATTGTTCGATGATCACGCTTCAGAAGCTTTGCAATTTTAAGAGTGCTGCATCCCTCTGCAAGATATCTCACTATTTTTGATTTTTCTGAGCCTGTCAAGTCCTTCTTTTGACCCATTTTGCCAAAGGAAAGGAAGTTGCCTAATAATTATGCACACCTGATATAGGGTGTTGATGTCATTAGACCACACCCCTTCTCATTACAGAGATGCACATCACCTAATATGCTTAATTGGTAGTAGGCTTTCGAGCCTATACAGCTTGGAGTAAGACAACATGCATAAAGAGGATGATGTGGTCAAAATACTCATTTGCCTAATAATTCTGCACTCCCTGTATATATTGTTGTATATATGACACTTTCATCAGGACTACCACATATGCAAAGCTTCCATATTGAAAATGAAGAGAAATTGCAAGTACATCCACAAAAGAAATGTTTTTTAAAGAATAAAACATAAATTATGTCCCAACATAACTTCAATTAATATCAAAATACCAAGAATACATATCACGGTGATATATATTAATTTCCATCTTCTAAAGTATTTCCAGTAAATGGCTAAAATATTTTTTCTTGTCCAAAGTATTATATTATTCATGTCTATCCATATATGTGTCAATATTCAACATTCAGTACATATCAAACTTATAAAACACTTTGAGATCTTGTTAATAAAACAACATATGACGAAAACCATATATATATGAACATTCTTCAGTTGTACCAGTGTAATCATTTCTGTACTATATCACACAAGCATACATAAAAACGTATGCACCTTAGTATACAAATTTGACTACCATTCATTACAATCATGTATAGTGCATATAAACATTCTCCCCTTACCGCATCTAATCCAACAGTTGATTCCATGAATACAGGTGGTTAAAAACCTAAATCTCCTCTTATGGATCACAATGGAACTCTCCATAATCCACTATCCTCAACTCCTCGATAAAGAACTAAAAAACATTACAATAGACCCTTTACAATTTCAATGCTGCCTTTACCCTCAAATTATAGAACAAGCAACATACAATATATTTCTTTCTCTCACCTCTCTTTTAATGTAACTCTACACTTGGAGAAAAAGTTTATCAAGGGGTTTGTTTTCTAAATATATCTATTTGGTCATGTGTTGTGGGATAAATGTAGTAGCTCTGTCAAAACAAAGGACCCCAGTCAAATATTCATCTATCACGAGTCCTAATACTTTTCAAATTTAAAAATTAACACATTACCTCAAAATCGGTCACTGTTTTTTCATCTACAATTGCAATGGACCATGGACAAGGGACTATCCTGGGAAAAATTGCTCATATGTCATCTTCACATTCACCACTGCATATTTTCAAGGTCATCACCATGGGCTACCTAAAGTAGTAAAAACAATAGGAAAAATTATTTAACAGCACCCCTTCCTCAAACTATAAGAATGGCCTCCGCTCACTTTGATCTGAACTTGCATGGTCCGTGACATCACAACACCCAAATGCGTGTAGTACGGGCTACAGTTTATAGGCATCTATTTAGCACCTAGATTGATGAATTAACACAAAAATGGCCACTACGATTTTGATGATGTTTATTTAGTGCATCAACCTAGTGCACTTGTGTCTGTCAGGTTGCACATACTTGCTGTTCCTCTCTCCAAAATCCAACCTTACACGGGTCATCTCTCAACACTATCTTAAAATGGTTTCAAACTGCATTGGTGATAATAAAAACTTCTGCGCCATCTTAAAATAGTATCAAGCCACATAGCAGTGATGATAAAAATGTCAAATTCAATACTTATTTTTAAACAATGGCTTTCTTGTAGTCAAACTACTTAAAAAAATACTCTAAACCTTACCAAACTATTATTAACTGATATAACAGAACCAATCTCCCAGATACTATTGCACCCTCATGGCCGCCATTTTAGAATTTGACAAAAATACCTTGTCTATATTGTCTTATTGTATAGCATAATCTCAGATAAGTAGGAAGTCTGTAGGTTAGAATAGTGGGAGTCCATCATTATTCCACACTTCCCTACTATTATGTCCTGGACATAAAAAGAAACTGTTAATTAACATAACCATCTCTTTTCCTTGTTTTCCATTTAAAAATAAACCGCTGAATATCCAGTTCGTTCTGACCTTTTTCAAGAAAATGCTCTACCCAATGAGCTTTGATGTTCTTGTTGCTAACCACTGAGTTCTGCTCATTGACCCTAATGGGTACTTCACAGCTTTTTTTCACAACATACCCTTTGTCACAAAAGGACATTATTGACGATACCATATTTTTACTGATGCAGTTAGTGAAAATTTTATCTCATGAGTCACTCCTTGAAAGAAACCTTAGGGCCCCATTACGAGGATGGCAGTCTTCAGATTGCAAGCCCTGCAGTGGCGGTTAGGACCGCTGCTGCTGTGGCGGTCTGACCGCCACATAAAGAACCTGGCAGTCATACTGCCAGTGTTCCTCCAGCACCATCGGGCTACATGATCCCGACGACCTGTCAGTGGTGGAGATCGTAAAGGTTGGTGGAGAACAGAAGCAAGAGGCCCCAGGGGAACCCTTGCACTGCCCATGCAGTTGCCACAGCGGGCTACAACATTACCGCTGGCTCGATTATGAGCCTGAGACAATGCTGTAGCCTTTTTCCTGCTAGGCTGAAGGGCAGAAACTGAGGTTTCTGGCCACCGGCCTAGCAGGCAACTTCTAATAGCTGCGGTGTGGTGGTCACCACTAAGGCAGGGCCACCCTGTCCGGAGTTTGGCAGACGGGCTTTTCCATTCGCCAAACTCAAAATGAGGTCCAAAGTGTCTCTTATGCATTGATGGTATACAGTGCACCCCTCACATCTATAATTCCAAACTACCCTTTTGTGAGTTACATCCACAATAGCCCATGGTTTCTATTCACTATATGTATGAACCAATTTATTTCTGAAATTCCTATTTCTTTGAAAGGCAAAGAGGGGGATTTGCATTTTCCCTGGTTGTGTACTGTTTAAAATATTTCAATTTCTAATAATGACATTGTCACCCTATTTCTAACTCCTGAAAAGTTACTTACAAAACCTGCCCTACCAGTTTTATCTTCTCTCCTATTATTCATGAACATACTCTCTATTATAATAATTAGCCATTTTGAAGGAGTGCCTAATCAATTTTATGGGATAACTCCTTTCCTGTAATTTACTATTTAGAATTTCTGAATGCATATTATAATCATCCATAGTGGTACAGTTACTTCAAAGACAAAGAAAGTGCACAAAAGGTATGTTCTCATTATGACTGTCAGGTTGATAGCTCGAGATATGCAGCGAAGTATTCTTATCTGTGGATTTCCTAAAAGGCTCGACTTCAAGGTAGCCCAAGATGCCCTTAATAGATATATTTAGAACATTGCACTTAAAATTACTTTTAGTAACAGTGAATCTCAAATGCATGTCATTCATCTAGTTATTCATCTAATTATTCTTCTTATTTTCCCCATGTAAAAGGAAGTGCCATCAAACAAACGGGACCAATGATTTACATTTTCAAAAAAAGGGCAACCTCATTACATACTTGCTTCCCCTCAACCAAACTTACAGAGAGACATGCCATTGCTAAGGGGCTCCAACAAAGATTTAAGACAACACACAATAGGATTGAGTGCTGGATCTTTCATATTTTATAGACCATGGTTAATTCATATATTGATGCAATCCCAGGGTCTTCTTGTTTAACCCCTTCTGTGCCCAGGACGTAATGGTTACGTCCTGAGGCACAGTGCTGCTGTGCCCAGGACGTAACCATTACGTCCTGTGCACAGAGCCCAGAGGGAGCGCTCTCGCTCCCTCTGTGGGGTTCCCCCCCACCCCCCCAAGTCAGGGATGGAAGGGGAAGCCCTTCCCCTCCCACCCCCGACCCCCCCAACCCCCCCTGTGACGTCAGCGCGCGCGCTGATTAGTCACAGGGTCTCCCCCATCGCGCTGGAAGCAGAGCTTCCAGCGCGATTGAAAAAGAAATGCTTTTGCATTTCTTTTTCAATCCCATGGGGGAGGCCCCGAGAGGCTTCAAAGGGAAGGAAATGTATTTCCTTCCCTTTGAAGTCTCTCACAGGTTTCAAAAGCAGGATTGCTTGCAATCCGGCTTTTGAAACCCCACTAGACACCAGGGATTTTTTTTTTCATTCTTGAAATTGGCAAAAGGGAGCGACCCCTTGGGCAAGGGTCGCTCCCAGGGGGGCATTTTTTTAGGAAGGCCTTTTCTGCCCCCCCTGGGGGCAGATTGGCCTATTATTAGGCCGATCTGCCCCCAGGGGGGGCAGAAACCTCTAGGCACCAGGGACCATTTTTTTTTTTTTCTTTTTTTTTGTGATGAATTCTTTTTTTTTAGGTGGGGAGCGATCCCTTAGGCAAGGGTCGCTCCCCTACGGGGCAATATATATTTAGGCCATTTCTGCCCCCCTTGGGGGCAGATTGGCCTATTTTGATAAGGCCAATCTGCCCCCAAGGGGGGCAGAAACCATTAGACACCAGGGAGTTTTTTTTTGCGCGCGAATGTCACGCAACAAAGCGACCCCTTTGGCAAGGGTCGCTCCCAGGGGGGGCAATTTTTTGGGAAGGCCATTTCTGCCCCCCCCTGGGGGCAGATCGGCCTATTATTAGGCCGATCTGCCCCCAGGGGGGGAAGAAACCTCTAGGCGCCAGGGCAAATTTTTATTTGTGTTTTTTTTTTTGTTCTTTTTTTTTTTTTTGAGATGGGGAGCGACCCATCAGGCAAGGGTCGCTCCCCTGGGGGGGGGGCAAATTGTATTTAGACCATTTCTGCCCCTCTGGGGGCAGATTGGCCAATTTTAGGTCAATCTGCCCCCAAGGGGGCAGAAACCACTAGGCACCGGGGATTTGTTTTTTGGCGCCAATGTCACGCAGGGGGAGCGACCCCGTAGGCAAGGGTCGCTCCCGGGGGGGGGGGTGGGGGTTGGGGGGGCAAATTTATTTTAGGCCATTTCTGCCCCCCCGGGGGACAGATCGGCCTATTATTAGGCCGAACTGCCCCCGGGGGGGGGGCAGAACACTCTAGGCGCCAGGGCAATTTTTTTTTTGTGTTTTTTTTTTTTTTGTTGTTTCTTTTTTTAGAGATGGGGAGCGACCCATCAGGCAAGGGTCGCTCCCCTGGGGGGGCAAATTGTATTTAGACCATTTCTGCCCCCCTGGGGGCAGATTGGCCAATTTTAGGTCAATCTGCCCCCAAGGGGGCAGAAACCACTAGGCACCGGGGATTTGTTTTTTGGCGCCAATGTCACGCAGGGGGAGCGACCCCGTAGGCAAGGGTCGCTCCGGGGGGGGGGTGGGGGTTGGGGGGGCAAATTTATTTTAGGCCATTTCTGCCCCCCCGGGGGACAGATCGGCCTATTATTAGGCCGAACTGCCCCCGGGGGGGGGGCAGAACACTCTAGGCGCCAGGGCAATTTTTTTTTTTGTGTTTTTTTTTGTTGTTGTTTCTTTTTTTAGAGATGGGGAGCGACCCATCAGGCAAGGGTCGCTCCCCTGGAGGGGCAAATTGTATTTAGACCATTTCTGCCCCCCTGGGGGCAGATTGGCCAATTTTAGGTCAATCTGCCCCCAAGGGGGCAGAAACCACTAGGCACCGGGGATTTGTTTTTTGGCGCCAATGTCACGCAGGGGGAGCGACCCCGTAGGCAAGGGTCGCTCCCGGGGGGGGGTGGGTGTTGGGGGGGCAAATTTATTTTAGGCCATTTCTGCCCCCCCGGGGGGCAGAAACCTCTAGGCGCCAGGGGAATTTATCTTTTTTTCTTTTTTTTTTTCTTTTTTTTTTTTTTTTAGAGATGGGGAGCGACCCATCAGGCAAAAGTCGCTCCCCTGGGGGACAAATTGTATTTAGGCCATTTCTGCCCCCCTTGGGGGCAGATTGGCTGAGTTTAGGTCAACCTGCCCCCAAGGGGGCAGAAACCACTAGGCACCGGGGATTTGTTTTTTGGCGCCAATGTCACGCAGGGGGAGCGACCCCGTAGGCAAGGGTTGCTCCCGGGGGGGGTGGGTGTTGGGGGGGCAAATTTATTTTAGGCCATTTCTGCCCCCCCGGGGGGCAGATCGGCCTATTATTAAGCCGATCTGCTCCCGGGGGGGGGGGGGGGCAGAAACCTCTAGGCGCCAGGGGAATTTTTCTTTTTTTTCTTTTTTCTTTTTTTTTTTTTTTTTTTTTTTAGAGATGGGGAGCGACCCATCAGGCAAAAGTCACTCCCCTGGGGGACAAATTGTATTTAGGCCATTTCTGCCCCCCTTGGGGGCAGATTGGCTGAGTTTAGGTCAACCTGCCCCCAAGGGGGCAGAAACCACTAGGCACCGGGGATTTGTTTTTTGGGGCCAATGTCACGCAGGGGGAGCGACCCCGTAGGCAAGGGTCGCTCCCGGCGGGGGAGGGTGGGGGTTGGGGGGGCAAATTTATTTTAGGGCATTTCTGCCCCCCCCCTGGGGCCGGCTGAGCTACAGGCCAAACACCACAGGTAGGCACCTTGCAAAAAACACCTCTGTTTTCTGTGAAAAAATATGTTGTGTCCACGTTGTGTTTTGGGCCATTTCCTTTTGTGGGCGCAAGGCCTACCCACAGAAGTGATGTACCATTTTTATCGAGAGACTTAGGGGAACGCTGGGTGGAAGGAAATTTGTGGCTCCTCTCAGATTCCAGAACTTTCTGTCACCGAAATGAGAGGAAAAAGTGTTTTTTGGGCCAAATTTGGAGGTTTGCAAAGGATTCTGGGTAACATAACCTGGTCAGAGCCCCGCAAGTCACCCCATCTTGGATTCCCCTGGGTTTCTAGTTTTAAAAAATGCACTGGTTTGCTAGGTTTCCTCAGGTGTCGGCTGAGCTACAGGCCAAAATCCACAGGTAGGCACTGCTTTTTATAAAAAAATGTGATGTGTCCACGTTGTGTTTTGGGCCCTTTCCTTTCGTGGGCGCTAGTCCTACCCACACAAGTGAGGTATAATTTTTATCGGGAGACTTGGGGGAACGCTGGGTAGAAGGAAATTTGTGGCTCCTCTCAGATTCCAGAACTTTCTGCAACAGAAATGTGAGGAACATGTGTTTTTTTAGCCAAATTTTGAGGTTTGCAAAGGATTCTGGGTAACAGAACCTGGTCCGAGCCACACAAGTCACCCCTCCTTGGATTCCCCTAGGTCTCTAGTTTTCAGAAATGCACAGGTTTGGTAGGTTTCCCTAGGTGCCGGCTGAGCTAGAGGCCAAAATCTACAGGTAGTCACTTTGCTAAAAACAGCTCTGTTTTCTGTGATATGTCCACGTTGTGTTTTGGGGCATATCCTGTCGCGGGCGCTAGGCCTACCCACACAAGTGAGGTATCATTTTTATCGGGAGACGTGGGGGAACGCTGGGTGGAAGGAAATTTGTGGCTCCTCTCAGATTCCAGAACTTTCTGCCACAGAAATGTGAGGAACATGTGTTTTTTTAGCCAAATTTTGAGATTTGCAAAGGATTCTGGGTAACAGAACCTGGTCCGAGCCCCGCAAGTCACCCCTCCTTGGATTCCCCTAGGTCTCTAGTTTTCAGAAATGCACAGGTTTGGTAGGTTTCCCTAGGTGGCGGCTGAGCTAGAGGCCAAAATCTACAGGTAGTCACTTTGCTAAAAACAGCTCTGTTTTCTGTGATATGTCCACGTTGTGTTTTGGGGCATATCCTGTCGCGGGCGCTAGGCCTACCCACACAAGTGAGGTATCATTTTTATCGGGAGACGTGGGGGAACGCTGGGTGGAAGGAAATTTGTGGCTCCTCTCAGATTCCAGAACTTTCTGCCACAGAAATGTGAGGAACATGTGTTTTTTTAGCCAAATTTTGAGATTTGCAAAGGATTCTGGGTAACAGAACCTGGTCCGAGCCCCGCAAGTCACCCCTCCTTGGATTCCCCTAGGTCTCTAGTTTTCAGAAATGCACAGGTTTGGTAGGTTTCCCTAGGTGGCGGCTGAGCTAGAGGCCAAAATCTACAGGTAGTCACTTTGCTAAAAACAGCTCTGTTTTCTGTGATATGTCCACGTTGTGTTTTGGGGCATATCCTGTCGCGGGCGCTAGGCCTACCCACACAAGTGAGGTATCATTTTTATCGGGAGACGTGGGGGAACGCTGGGTGGAAGGAAATTTGTGGCTCCTCTCAGATTCCAGAACTTTCTGCCACAGAAATGTGAGGAACATGTGTTTTTTTAGCCAAATTTTGAGATTTGCAAAGGATTCTGGGTAACAGAACCTGGTCCGAGCCCCGCAAGTCACCCCTCCTTGGATTCCCCTAGGTCTCTAGTTTTCAGAAATGCACAGGTTTGGTAGGTTTCCCTAGGTGGCGGCTGAGCTAGAGGCCAAAATCTACAGGTAGTCACTTTGCTAAAAACAGCTCTGTTTTCTGTGATATGTCCACGTTGTGTTTTGGGGCATATCCTGTCGCGGGCGCTAGGCCTACCCACACAAGTGAGGTATCATTTTTATCGGGAGACGTGGGGGAACGCTGGGTGGAAGGAAATTTGTGGCTCCTCTCAGATTCCAGAACTTTCTGCCACAGAAATGTGAGGAACATGTGTTTTTTTAGCCAAATTTTGAGATTTGCAAAGGATTCTGGGTAACAGAACCTGGTCTGAGCCCCGCAAGTCACCCCTCCTTGGATTCCCCTAGGTCTCTAGTTTTCAGAAATGCACAGGTTTGGTAGGTTTCCCTAGGTGGCGGCTGAGCTAGAGGCCAAAATCTACAGGTAGTCACTTTGCTAAAAACAGCTCTGTTTTCTGTGATATGTCCACGTTGTGTTTTGGGGCATATCCTGTCGCGGGCGCTAGGCCTACCCACACAAGTGAGGTATCATTTTGATCGGGAGACGTGGGGGAACGCTGGGTGGAAGGAAATTTGTGGCTCCTCTCAGATTCCAGAACTTTCTGCCACAGAAATGTGAGGAACATGTGTTTTTTTAGCCAAATTTTGAGGTTTGCAAAGGATTCTGGGTAACAGAACCTGGTCCGAGCCACACAAGTCACCCCTCCTTGGATTCCCCTAGGTCTCTAGTTTTCAGAAATGGACAGGTTTGGTAGGTTTCCCTAGGTGGCGGC
The DNA here is from genome assembly GCF_031143425.1 of Pleurodeles waltl. NCBI lineage: Eukaryota > Metazoa > Chordata > Amphibia > Caudata > Salamandridae > Pleurodeles > Pleurodeles waltl. Next base: position 740,189,168 of record NC_090439.1, on the reverse strand, counting down.
TGAGCTAGAGGCCAAAATCTACAGGTAGTCACTTTGCTAAAAACAGCTCTGTTTTCTGTGATATGTCCACGTTGTGTTTTGGGGCATATCCTGTCGCGGGCGCTAGGCCTACCCACACAAGTGAGGTATCATTTTTATCGGGAGACGTGGGGGAACGCTGGGTGGAAGGAAATTTGTGGCTCCTCTCAGATTCCAGAACTTTCTGCCACAGAAATGTGAGGAACATGTGTTTTTTTAGCCAAATTTTGAGATTTGCAAAGGATTCTGGGTAACAGAACCTGGTCCGAGCCCCGCAAGTCACCCCTCCTTGGATTCCCCTAGGTCTCTAGTTTTCAGAAATGCACAGGTTTGGTAGGTTTCCCTAGGTGGCGGCTGAGCTAGAGGCCAAAATCTACAGGTAGTCACTTTGCTAAAAACAGCTCTGTTTTCTGTGATATGTCCACGTTGTGTTTTGGGGCATATCCTGTCGCGGGCGCTAGGCCTACCCACACAAGTGAGGTATCATTTTTATCGGGAGACGTGGGGGAACGCTGGGTGGAAGGAAATTTGTGGCTCCTCTCAGATTCCAGAACTTTCTGCCACAGAAATGTGAGGAACATGTGTTTTTTTAGCCAAATTTTGAGATTTGCAAAGGATTCTGGGTAACAGAACCTGGTCCGAGCCCCGCAAGTCACCCCTCCTTGGATTCCCCTAGGTCTCTAGTTTTCAGAAATGCACAGGTTTGGTAGGTTTCCCTAGGTGGCGGCTGAGCTAGAGGCCAAAATCTACAGGTAGTCACTTTGCTAAAAACAGCTCTGTTTTCTGTGATATGTCCACATTGTGTTTTGGGGCATATCCTGTCGCGGGCGCTAGGCCTACCCACACAAGTGAGGTATCATTTTTATCGGGAGACGTGGGGGAACGCTGGGTGGAAGGAAATTTGTGGCTCCTCTCAGATTCCAGAACTTTCTGCCACAGAAATGTGAGGAACATGTGTTTTTTTAGCCAAATTTTGAGATTTGCAAAGGATTCTGGGTAACAGAACCTGGTCCGAGCCCCGCAAGTCACCCCTCCTTGGATTCCCCTAGGTCTCTAGTTTTCAGAAATGCACAGGTTTGGTAGGTTTCCCTAGGTGGCGGCTGAGCTAGAGGCCAAAATCTACAGGTAGTCACTTTGCTAAAAACAGCTCTGTTTTCTGTGATGTGTCCACGTTGTGTTTTGGGGCATATCCTGTCGCGGGTGCTAGGCCTACCCACACAAGTGAGGTACCATTTTTATCGGGAGACTTGGGGGAACATAGATTAGCAAAACAAGTACTATTGCCCCTTGTCTTTCTCTACATTTTTTCCTTCCAAATATAGGAGTGTGTGTAAAAAAGACATCTATTTGAGAAATTCCCTGTAATTCACGTGCTACTATGGTCACCCCGGAATTCAGAGATGTGCAAATAACCACTGCTCCTCAACACCTTATCTTGTGCCCTTTTTGGAAATGCAAAGGTTTTCTTGATAGCAATTTTTTACTCCTTATATTTCAGCAAATGAATTGCTGTATACCCGGTATAGAATGAAAACGCACTGCAGGGTGCAGCTCATTTATTGGCTCTGGGTTCCTCGGGTTCTTGATGAACCTACAAACCCTATATATCCCCGCAACCAGAGGAGTCCAGCAGACGTAACGGTATATTGCTTTCGATAATCTGACATTGCAGGGAAAAGTTACAGAGTAAAACGTAGAGAAAAATTGATGGTTTTTTCACCTCAATTTCAATATTTTTCTTTTTCAGCTGTTATTTTCTGTAGGAAACCCTTGTAGGATCTACACAAATGACCCCTTGCTGAATTCAGAATTTTGTCTACTTTTCAGAAATGTTTAGGTTTCTGGGATCCAGCATTGGTTTCATGACCATTCCTGTCACTGACTGGAAGGAGGCTGAAAGCACAAAAAATTGCACAAATGGGGTATGCCCCAGTAAAATGCCAAAATTGTGTTGAAAAATTGGGTTTTCTGATTCAAGTCTGCCTGTTCCTGAAAGCTGGGAAGCTGCTGAGTTTAGCACCGCAAACCCTTTGTTGATGCCATTTTCAGGGGAAAAACCACAAGCCTTCTTCTGCAGCCACTTTTTCCAATTTTTTTGAAAAAAACGAAATTTTCACTGTATTTTGGCCAATTTCTTGGCCTCCTTCAAGGGAACCCACAAAGTCTGGGTACCTCTAGAATCCCTAGGATGTTGGAAAAAAAGGACGCAAATTTGGCTTGGTTAGCTTATGTGGACAAAAAGTTATGAGGGCCTAAGCGCGAACTGCCCCAAATAGGCAAAAAAAGGCCCGGCACAGGAGGGGGAAAAGGCCTGGCAGCGAAGGGGTTAAAGAAGCAGTATTCTTCTTCGTTGATCCAATCTTTCTCCTTCACTTCATCCAAAAGCTTTACAACTCCCCTGTGTTTAACTTTTTGATAATGTTTCTTTTTAGACCTGGCATCCTTGGTGTAGTCTCCCCTGCCTTTTTTGCCTCCGCTTCCCATGTTTTGACTGTGTGCTGGACTCTGTTTTTGCTGTTTTTGACACTCTGGGCACTTCACCACTGCTGACCAGTGCTAAAGTGCAAGTGCTCCTGTACAAAAGGTATGTGTAATTGGCTTTTCCATGATGGGCATGTTTGATTTACTAGTAAGTCCCTAGTAAAGTGCACTAGAGGTGCCCAGAGCCTGTAAATCAAATGCTACTAGTGGACCTGCAGCACTGGTTGTGCCACCCACATTAGTATCCCTGTAAACATGGCTCAGACCTGCCACTGCATTGCCTGTGTGTGCAGTTTTAAACTGCCAATTCTACCTGGCAAGCGTACACACTTACCAGGACGAAATCTTCCCTTTTTTTACATGTAAAGCATCCCTAAGGTAGGCTCTAGGTAGACGCAGGGTGCATTGTATGTTAAAGGTGGGACATGTACTGATGCGTTTTACATGTCCTGACAGTGAAATACTGCCAAATTTGTTTTTCACTGTTGTAAGGCCTATCTTGCTCATAGGTTAACATGGGGGCTGCCTTTAAATATCCTTAAAGGTCAGTTTCTCTTTGAGAGCAGATAGAGACCTGGAGTTTAGGGTCTCTGAACTCACAATTTAAAATTGCATCGTTTAATGAAGGTGTTTTTTAGATTGTTAGGCCCTGATTTATACTTTTTGACGCTAAACTGCGCTAACGCAGTTTAGCGTAAAAAAGTACACCGCCGGCCAGTGCCATTCCAGGACCCAGGCCGGGCGTTTTATTTATGGAATGGTGAAATCTGGCGCAAAGGGTGGGCTAACATCATGGAGAATGACGTTAGCCGGGTGGGGATGGGGGTGGCGGTATGGGAGTAGTGGGTTTAGCATTAAAAAATGACATTAGGCTGGTTAGAGTAAAAAAAGGTGACTCTAACCAGCCTAGCATAATTTATTGAAGACAGGAGTCATGCCCACCACCCCAATGGCCAGCACAGGGGACAAGGGTCCCCTGGGCATGGCCATTGCACCCAGTGCCATGGATGGGAACTCATTTCTGGGCCCCCTATGGCACTTAAAAAAAATATTTACCTTTATTTACCTGTACTTTCCTGAGATGGGGTCCCCCACCCTCTGCTGTCCCTTTGGTATGGGTGGCGGTGTCCCTGGGGTGGGCACCTGTGGGCTTATTCCGTGGTGTTCCACCATGGAAATAACACCTCCCATGACCCTGGCATTAAATAATGGCGCGAAGCAAGCTTAGCACCATTATTTAGGCCTGCCTTCCTCCCGTACACCATTTTTGCACCGGAGGATAAATAAGGCGCTAGGGCCTTTGAGTCTTTTTTTGCCCGGGAATGACTACCTTACATCTTTAACTCCAGTGCCAGAACATAAATTTGGAGTTAAGTTTGCACTGAATTAGTGTAAGAATGTTTTCGCTAATTCAGCACAAACAGAGAATAAGCATGTCCCTTAGTTTGAAAATGACACTTTTAGAAAGAAGACATCTCTTGCATAAACCATTCTTTGACTCTGCTTGCTTGTGTATTCCCTGTCTGGGTCAGAATGACAGTTGGACTGTTTGTGAATCCCCTCTAGACAGTGACACAAAGAAAGCTTGTGGGTCACATACACCTAAATAGGCTGTGCCTGCCCTTACAGAATGCATTCTACAACCCCCTGATATGTGTCTGGGGCCAGGCCTGGGCAAGGCAGGATCTTGTGAACAATAGACTTTTCTTTGAATTTTGCCTACTTCAAAGGCAGAAAGGGGTATACGTAGTGGACCCAAATCCCCAGATTTGGGTATAATTTTTGGAACCAAGAGGAACCTCTGCTAAGGGGAAGAGATGACGAGCTGGAGGAGGAGAACTTCCCATTTGCCTGTGACTTTGCTTTTCTGGGTTGTCCTGCAGTTGCGGCTTCTACCTGAAAGAGGACAAAGACTGGACTTTGTGGTATATTCATGCTTGTGAAGAATCTCCAAGGGCTTGGACTGAGCTTCCCTCCTGTTTTGAAATCTCAGGGCCATCTAAGACTTCCCCTGCCTGCACCTGGACTCTCTGCTGAGACTCCTGCCCAGTCAACTGGTGCCCTATCTCACACATCGTCACTGGGCATCAAAGTCATTGTGAACCTGTGCAGATCCGAGGTGCCTGTCCAGAAATCAACGCATAGCTCCCTTGTGGGGGAGAATAATGATGCATTTCCTCCCCGACCGGAGAAGAAACAACACCTGGCCTCACTTGTGAGTAAGGAATCCATGCATCGCTGACTTTTCCGATGCACAATCGCCTGTTCGGCTTGATATTACCGATTTTCCTAAAATGGTGTGGTGTCCATTTTGTAGTGTTTTCACTGTACTACTGTGTGTGTTGATACAAATACTTTACACATTGCCTTTGAGATAAGCCTGACTGCTTGTGCCAAGCTAACAAGGGGGTGAGAAGGGGTTGTCTTAGGAGTGTAACTCCCTTACCTTGACTAGAGTGAGGGTCCCTGCTTGGACAGCGTGCAAACTTACTGCCAACCAGAGGCCCCATTTGTAACACTCCTGCACCATTAATAATTTCAAAACCCTTGCTTCATAACCAGAGGTGTCAAATATAACCACCCTATCAAAAATATCAGTGGTTTGGATTGTAATGGAAGATCCCCCCTGAAAGATTTCCATGCCATTCTGTGTTCTCTCAAAAGGTTACTCTCGATTCACTACCCTTTGAAAAACCTCAACTTTCTTTCCCACTTAGGATAAAGAGGGTGTAAATGTGGATTTGGGCCTAAGTCCTAACCTATTCAGCATCTGGGTTCTCTCCTGTCCTTCAAAGAATTTGTTTAAATTAGTTTTCCTAAAAAAAAGCCAGCAAATCTCACTCCAACTCAAATCTAATATTTCTTTCTCTGTAATCATGATAATCCTTTTAGAAAAAATTAACAATAGGTGCCCTTTCAATTGCCAACCTTTCTGACTTCTGGTTCTCATATATTCTTGAGTAACATGGCCTATCTGGTACTGACCTCTCCCTTTGCTCTGATTGTCCTTCTGAATCCTTTTCTGATATAAGGTTAAAAGAGGACACTCATTGTTGGTATCTGAACCTTCTCTATCTTCCCTCCTGAACCCCTCATCTTCCCTTCTTGAACATGAGAACTCTGAGAAGGTAACATGTTTCTTAGATATACACTGAGGTCCTTCTCTCTCTCTCTGTATTGTCTTTATAACGTCTGATTATTCCTTTGTTTTTCATAATATTCTTTTTTCAAATGGGTAAACCATCTCAAAACTAAGCTTATTGATGTCCTTTTTCAATTTAATTGTTCTTTTGTTTACCAAATAGTCTCTATATTTTATCTAGATTGGAGGTTATCTAGATCTAAATTTGTTTCATCTCAACATGACATGCATCAAAAACTCAAGTTTCTTCACATTGAACGTACAAATCTCTGAAAATTGCAGCTTCTTGTGAACTTTTGTAGTGGTATGCCATTCTTTCAGTCACAGACAAGCATGAAAGCCATAAATCTACAGCATTTCACATGCAGCACTTAACACTGGAAGGGGACTATTTTAACATAGGTGCACCCATTGTTGACGCAACCAAACTCCACAATACATGTAACAAATCATAATACAATTTGAAATAAAAACCTTAAACAGAATACAGAATGTTAATAATTAAAAATACATAAATCATTGTCTCCCTATTGGCTTGTGAGAAGGGAGTCAAACTCAGCACTGTAAAGGGTTTAGTACAGCGTGATACTACCTCCATGCACTCCATGCTAGGTTTCTCGACCAGTGATTCAAACTCATCCTCAAATCTGTACATTTTGTGCTTGTGCACAGATCAAAATACCACAAATCCTAACTAACACTCAATCACATTAAACTATTAGAGATCTCAAAAACTTCAAATTATAAAATAACCTAGCACTAAACCCTATTCAGAAGACAAATATATAGAAATTGACTTCTTTAAAGTTCGATACCATTTTATAAACCACATAAAATCTTCAATATCTTCATTCAAACCTTAACCGTCAGTGTACAATCCATTTCAATGTGTCCCAACTTCACTTGTCAACATAAGACAAATACAATCACCAAGTAAACATACCACACATGTATGGCATTCCACACCATGTAAAAATCCTATTAATAATTATTAATATTCACCGAATTCACTCATTAGAAAATGAGTACTGGTACTCTGGGAATGATCTACCATCTTCACAATTCTGCAACTTTCTGCCACCAAATCTTTTGACTGATTCATGAAGCTAATTAGCCATAAATGTGTTAATTATAAGCTCCTTGTTTGTATTCTTCAACAAACATCTGTCAACACTGTACTTACATCATTAAGTGGGTCAGGAAGTACATAGGTCTTATGGTGTCCCCATAGAGATAATTACTCTCCTTGCACAGTTATATGCAAATCTATCAGCAAGAGTTAGGTTGTACCAAACAGCCAATTGATGCCTTCTTTCAGAATTAGGCAGGGGGTACAACATGTGTGTGTACTGGCCCCTTTTTTATTTTCTTCTCTTTTTATAAATGGGGTCAATGACACTATGGTCTCGGCAGGCCGACGTGCTGATTGTCTCCTGCCACTTGATACCTGTGCTCCGATATGCCAATGATGCAGTACTTATATCAAGGATCGCAGTCTGGCTGCAGAGACTAATGGATACCTTTGCAGGCCTCGTTTAAATAGAAAATGAATAATCAATAAGTCTAAGATATTTATGATGTCTTGTGGGCAATCCCCCAAGAACGTAAGATCTTTTTATCTTGAGGGCGCCCAGATAGCAAAGGTTAGTTCCTTTCATTGTTTAGGTGTGCTGTTTTCTGCAAAGGGCATTTGGACTGACCATAAAGGCAATTCCAGGCCCCAGAGTCTGTGAAGGGGTCTCCAGATTTTGTAGTAATCCCTGCAGTCGTCCCATTAAAGAGATGGTCACCATCCACAAACCAAAGGCTATTATAAGCCGTTCGTTTATTTCCGTAAAGATAAATAGCATAAAAGCACACCACAATTCACAGTTTCATCATTTTACAATAACAACAAGCTATGTATAAAAGTCTTCAGACGTAAAAAGTTGAACTACATAAAAAAGCGTTGAACATAAGCATTTTCCCTCTAAAAAGTCATACCGTATTATTGGATCATGTAAAAATGCAAGATTTTGCATGATAGGTATCAAAAGTCAAATACAAACCTAACCGGACATAACACATAAAATAAAAATAAAACATTTCTATTTAAAAATATAAGAGTATCTAAACATAAAAAGTTCATTAGACAATGAAAAGTGATAAGTGCATACATTAGGATTCACGAATGGGTTCATCGGTAGCCACTCTCCACATCTATTGTTAAGTTTTCCCCTATTTTTTTAAGCATGTTCATTCTACAATGCCAAATAGAATCTAAATATTTTGCCAACCAACAAGCCACTAAAACAGATGGATCAGATTTAAAAATTCTCAGAGCCAATAAACAGTTCCTAAAACCCATTTTCCTACATAAAGGAATAATCCAACGAACTCTTTATTTATGGTATGCAGAACATTGGAAGAGGACATGGGTTATGGATTCTTCCCTGGCACAGCCCATCGGGCACATCTTAGAAGTGCAACTAGTGTTAGTCCATTTATGTGTTAGGATGCGCAAAGGCCTGAGATCAGCGATCTGACTAATGGGAGGCAAATTTAGATCCATTCGAATAGGGAGCATTGGGGTACTGGAAGGAACTCTTAACAACAACCTTAAGAAAGAGTTTTCCACCTTTGTCAGATCGTCTAAATTGCAATTGCCCCACAGTTCAGCTCCATTAAGGGCCCCCCCTTTGCTTGCGATTTATAAATTTCAATAGCGGGCGTCATGGCAAAGCTAGGAGATCGAGCTGCAAATCTTACGATACCACTCGCCCGTTGTTTCAAGCGGAAGTTTGCTTTCTGGAGATGAGAATGCCACTTATGTGAGTTTTCTAGTTTCAGGCCTAGGTAATCGAAATCACCAACTCTTTCCAACGCGGTGCCCTCTAAATAAATAGGTCGCGCATCCTGCCTTTTTTGTCCCCAAACACCATACATTTAGTTTTTAGTGGATTAATTTCCAGGCCATGGTCATTACAGAAATCCAAGAATCTCGAAAGCAGGGTTAAAAGACCTGTGGCTGTTTGGGATATCAACAAGGTGTCATCAGCAAATAGGAGGCAGGGAATCTTCTGCCCTCCTAATTTGGGGGCATTGTTGGAACACTCCATAAGATAGGGAATGCATGCATTTATGAATAGAAGGAATAAGGTAGGGGCGAGTACACAGCCTTGTCTCACACCACGAGCAGTAGGACATTTTTCAGTTAATTCACCTTGCCGACCCCATCTAATTCTGCCATAATTACCAGTATAGAGATCTCTGATGATATTTAAAATAGAGCAAGGCACTCCCATTTTAGACAAGACCTCCCACAATTTGTAGCGGGGTACTAAATCGAAAGCTGATTTTAAGTCAACAAATGCTACGAATAGATGACCTAAGTCCACATCGACAGCTTTCCATTTGATGGAAATGAAGCGGAAAATCTGGTCTATTGTACAGATTTTTTATCTGAAGCACGCTTGGAGATGGTTTAGGATTTCGTTTTCCACTATCAATTTGCTCAGCCTGCTCAACAGTTGATGGCAAAATATTTTTTGAAGATTGTCGAGAAGGCTGATAGGTCTATAATTTCCCAGGGAATTCCTCTCTCCTTTCTTATAGATGGGCACAATAATTGCCTCTTTCCATGAGTCAGGGTAGGATCTAGTGTTCAAAATGGCGTTAGAAAGCCTGTTAATATACGGACTCCAGATGTTCTGGTCCGCTTTAAACATATCTGAAGGGATCCCATCCGACCCTGGGGCCTTCGCAGCTTTTTGATCAGTGATGGCCAGCGCCGTTTCATTCAATGTGAAGGGAGGCAAGGAGGACATAGGCGAGTAAGATGTTATCAGCTCTTCCAAACTTGGTGCATCACAGACCAGTGGGGAGCCATACAGTTCCTTGAAATGGGAAAGCCAGGCATCAGGGGTGATTTGGGACTCCAGATAGGGTGCTCGGTTCTGGTCGCTACGAGAGACCAGAAACCAGAACCGTTTAGAGTCGTGGACCCCAGCTGCCTCAGATAAATCACTCCAAAGCCCCTCTTCATACTCATGTTTGCTCTTAATACATGTAGAAGCATAATGGCGCCTAGCATTGATAATACCTAGTCTGTCCTTTGTCCTTAACACATTAACCAAGGTATTTTTAGCCTCTCTACACCTCTTGTTAAACCATTTAGAGAAGGGTTGGGCACAAGAGTTAGTCAATGGCCTAGCGCATTTGGAAAACAACTCTTTCAGGGTTGCAAAGAGGTCCAAATGTAGAGATGTAACTTCAGTTGGGGCAAATATAAGGCTATCATCAAATAACTGGTGGGAAGAAATTAAAGCACACAGTTTTTCTCGAAGCTTGTTCGATCTCTGAAAGGAGTCCCATCTTACCGTACGCCTATTGCTAGACAACTCCATGTCACCAGAAGGAGCAGAAGGAAATACAGCTCCTGCTAAGAGAGATCTCTTATACGTAATCTGGAGAGGGGCATGGTCACTAGTATGTGGATTACCCACTTCCACGTCTGATATGTGGTGCTAAACTCTTAAATCAAAGAAAATGTAATCCAGTTTATTGCTATATAGACCCCTGAAGAAAGTTGGTCTGGCAGAAGTGTCAGCTGGAAAGCGGCCATTACCAAGATGGAGACCATGAAATATCATAAGGTCTATTATCTGTGTAGCCCTAACACAAGGTTTATATGAATTTTGTTGAATGGGATAGGGAGGAATATTCCATACGCTATCTTCAGGCTGCATAACCTCTATGAGGTGTGAATTAAGTTCGAGTTGGACATTAAAATCCCCTGCTGTTATAATATGATATTTTTAGACGGAGGTCTGGGATTAAAGTATTCAATAGCTCGATAGTAAATGAGCGATGGTTGGAAGGTCCCGGCCTACAGTAGATATTTATACAGAGAACAGGGGGACCTGAGATTGGTTGGATGGCAAAATATCAGGGGAATCCACATATATCTCCTTAATTCCTCCCACCTCTGTCGATTTTACCCAGGTACATAAGCCCCCTACTGCCCTACCTGCTAGAGATGGCTTAGCTGGTTTAAAAAAAAGAGCTAAACCCCTGTCTATACGTGCAGTGTTTTGCCCAAGTTTCCTGAAACATACAGACATTAAAGTTTTCGACAAATGCCCCCCACTCAGTGTCAGCAAGTTTGCCATTTATGCGAGCCACGTTCCAAGACAGAAGTTTTGCTGTTGTCTCAGCGGTGGAACAGCTCGATTACCAAAGGCTATTTCTGGAGCAACTTATGGTGAAGGGTTGTGGGGTCATACAACCAGTAATTTCCTTCAGGTTGAAGAAATACATTTCTAGGGCATTAGCTGTGCACCCCCCCATTGGCATCACCCACCATACTGAACAGAGTAGTAGGGTTGAACCAACTGGATGACAGCTTGCCATCTAAACCAATTCTATTGTGGCACTCTATGTGTGCAACACCTGAAACTGAGTTAACAAAGGTAATTATACAGGGCGGCCAACCCTGAATCATGTCCTTAAAATTCTGTGGCTGTCATATATTAATAATACTCTCAAGATGGCAGTAGGTTTACCCAGACTTGAGGACCCGACCAAGATTTTAACGATGGAGAAGTCGGCAATGAAGACTGCCTTGTTAGATGCAAGGGTAAGAACGAGAGCCTAAGTCGACAAGAAGAAACAAACAGTGGTAACAAACATACCCTGTAATTTACGTATAGGCTTTTTAACCCTACCTAACCTGGATAACAAATCATCTCTTGAGTAGACTACAGTTGAGCAATGTACACCACCTTGTACCATGTGATGGACATTCTAAATAGTGCACTTTACATTTCTTGCTTTTCTGCCAGTTTTATGCAAACCCTAGGAAGCAATTCTTAAAGCCAATTTTTATTGCACATAACATCAGGGATTTCAAACTGCCATGTGTTTTCTTTATACTATGGAATCTCCAGCTACTTGTTTTAGCATTGCTTTGTTCATTCACAAAACAATCCACATTAGGAAAGGAATGGGCTACGATTGCTGAACTTACGTATGCTTGGAGTGTTCCTTTAATAACTGTTTCCTGATGTTTTTTTTGTATTGTCTATCTGTGATTGTATAAAGGAATTCATGTTTCTAAGATTCCTGGACTTGCACTATTATCTGGAAAGGGTATGGCTTTTCTTTTATTGTTTAAGCTGTGTGCGTTTGGGGCCTACAATTGATAGAGCAGAGTTTCTTTGAACTTGGAAAAAAGAGGCTCGAAACAGCATTAGGACTAGCTGAGCCTTTGAACGACATTGTGAGTGTTCTTAAGAGTGAGTCCAACCCAAATCAAATAAACTTATGGAGACAAACTATAAATATTTATTCAGAATTGTGATCGTTATAGAAGGTAAGTAGCATTTCATTAGGAATTTAGCAATTAAAATCTCAATATGAAATTGTAATAAGAATGTGCAAGAGGATTAACATAAGGGCAATCTCCAAAGCAAGTAATCAGCCAGAACCAAGTATAGTTCAGCAAGAGGACTGATATAGAGTCTGGCTTCAAACAATGTCAAGAAAAAGCTAAGTATTAATCAATAAACAGATTAGCAAGAAGTCTGCTTTCTAAGCAAAGAAGCAAACATGGAAGTATAAGGTAAATAATCAGACTAACAAAGAGTGTGCTATACTTAGTATAAATGCCAAAGAGAGTCTGCCACATTTCCCCAAAACACCATATTTTACAGGATTTAGATAGAAAAGCCACACACATTCAATGGTGATGTAGGAAAATGCCTCCCATGGCATGGTTACCCCCTAACCTTTTGCCTTTTGATGATGCTAGTTATGATTGAAAGTGTGCTGGGATCCTGCTAATCAGGCCCCAGCACAGGTGTCTAAACTGTACCTTTTTCTCTACAATTGGCACAGCCCTGGCACCCAGATAAATCCCTTGCAAATGGTACCCCTGGTGCAAAGGGCGATGTGACCAGGGAAGGTCTCTAAAGGCTCCAGCATGTATTATACCACCCTGAGGACCACTCACTCAGCACATGCGCACTGCCTCACAGCTTGTGTGTGCTGCTGGGGAGAAAATGACTAAGTCGACATGGCACTCCCCTCAGCATGCCATGCCCACATACCACTGCCTGTAGCAGGCCTTTCAGCCCTAAGGCAGGGTTCACTATACCACAGGTGAGGGCATAGTTGCATGCACACTATGTCCCTACAGTGTCTAAGCCAAATCTTAAACATTGTAAGTGCAGGGTAGCCATAAAGAGTATATGGTCTGGGAGTCTGTCAAATACAAACTCCAGAGTTCCATAATGGCTACACTGAATTCTGGGAAGTTTGGTATCAAACTTTTCAGCACAATAAATCTTAGAGATGCCCCCTGTATAGCAGTCCAATTCCTAGTGTTAGGCTGACCAGTTCCTGCCAGGCTGCCACAACCAGGAGGGTTTCAGCCACATGGGGTTAGTTCCTTTGTTACTCTGTGGCCAGGAACAAAGCCTGCACTGGGTGGAGTTGCTTCTCACCTCTCCCTGCAGGAACTGTAACACCTGGTGGTGAGCCTCAAAGGCTCACGCCTGTCGTTGCAGCTCCCGAGGGCACTCCAGCTAGTGGAGATGCCCGCCACTCCGGACACAGCCCCCACTTTTGGTGGCAAATCCAGAGGAGATAATGAGAAAAACAAGGAGGAGTCCCCCACCAGTCAGGACAGCCCCTATGGTGTCCTGAGCTGAGGTGAACCCTGCCTTAAGAAATCCTCCATCTTGTTTTGGAGGATTCCCCCAATAGGAATAGGGAAGTGTCCCCCTCCCCTCAAGGAGGAGGCACAAAGAGGGTGTAGCCACCCTCCAGGACAGTAACCATTGGCTACTGCCCCCTGACCTAAACACACACCTAAATTGAGTATTTAGGGGTGACCCTTAACCCAGGAAATCAGATTCCTGCAACCTGAAGAAAGAAGAAGGACTGCTGACCAGAAAGCCCCACAGTGACGACAGAGACAACAACTGACTTGGCCCCAGCTCTACCGGCCTGTCTCCAGACTCAAAGAGCCTGCACAGCGACGCATCCAGCGGGACCAGCGACCTTTGAAGACTCAGAGGACTGACCTGCAACTAAAGGACCAAGAACCTCCCAAGGACAGCAGCTCTGTCCAAAAACAGCAATAAATAATCAACTTTAAATAGATTCTCGCCTCACTCTGGAAGCGTGAGTCTTTACACTCTGCACCTGACGCCCCCGGCTCGAGTTCAGGACAACCAACACCGCAGAAAGGACTCCCAGGTGACTCCAATGACGTGGACACCCTAAGTCGACCTCCCTGCCCCCCATCAACAACGCCTGCAGAGAGAATCCAGAGGCTCCCCCTACCGCGACTGCCTGGTAACAAAGGAACCCGAAGCCTGGACCAAGCCTGGACCAAGCCTGAACCAGCAGCCCCCAGGACCGAGAGGAACCACCTACCTTTGCAGGAGTGACCAGCAGGCGGCCCTCATCCTAGCCCAGTCGGTGGCTGGCCCGAGAAGCCCCCTGTGCCCTGCCTGCATCACCAGAATGACCCCCGGGTCCCTCCATTGCTTTCAACACAAAACCCAACACCTACTTTGCACACTGCACCCGGCCGCCCCTGTGCCGCTGAGGGTGTATTTTGTGTGCCTGTGTATGTCCCTGCCAGTGCTCTACAAAACCCTCCTGGTCTGCTCCCCGAGGACACAGGTAATTAGCTGCTAGCAGACTGAAACCGGAGCACCCCTGTTCTCCATAGGCACCTATGTTGTTTGGGCCCTCCTTTGACCTCTGCACCTGACCGTCCCTGTGTTGCTGGTGCTGAGGGTTTGGGGTTGCCTTGAACCCCCAATGGTGGGCTGCCTAGGCCTAGGAGACTAAACTTGTAAGTGCTTTACTTACCTGAGAAACTAACCAATACTTACCTCCCCCAGAAACTGTTGGTTTTTGCAGTGTCCACTTTTAAAATAGCTTATTGCCATTTTTGCCAAAACTGTGTATGCTACTGTTTTAATTCAAAGTTCCATACTTACCCGTTTGAAGTACCTTACACTTTATGTACTTACCTAAATTCAGAATCTTGTGGTTCTAAAATAAATTAAGAAAATAATATTTTCTATATAAAAACCTATTGGCCTGGAGTTAAGTCTTTGAGTGTGTGTTCTTATTTATTGCTTGTGTGTGTGTACAACAAATGCTTAACACTACCCTCCAATAACCCTACTGCTCAACAATAGAGCATTAGTATTATCTAATTTTGCCACTATCAACCCCTAAGGCGAAACCTTGGACTCTGTGCACACTATCTCTCACTTTGAGATAGTATATACAGAGCCAACTTCCTACAGTTGAGATAAGATTTAATAGGGTTTTGTGAGAAACTAGGAGCCTTGGTTGAGCACGATGTGAGCCCTTCTGAATTCTTATCAGGGTAAATCACAAACAGCCACTAAATTGACCTGTATTCAACCCGTTGGTAGCTTGCTGCAAAATCTGTCAGGTTTAAATTAGAGGCAATATGTCAACTATTTGTGTAGCAGTCAAATAGTAGTAAAGTGAAAACGGAAAACAAGAAAAATCACAAATCAATGTAGAAAAATACAGTAATACTTAATAAATTATTTGACACCAAAATGACAAAAATCCAATCAGTGGAACCGGAGATATGCAATTTCAAAGATTTAGGGTAACTAACTTCCTGCCTCACTGCCCTCCTCCCAGTCTACCTGCAGGCACAATGAGCTAGTGTAAAGCCCATTGTGTATGAGCTGAGGAAGTATCTTTGAAATGCAAGTGTGATAGGTGACATCTCCACCTCCCTCATCAAGTCAGGATGGCCCACCCTGCAAACACTCAGATGCTCTCTTGTGTGGCTTTCAGCAAGGAATACACAAAGACCAAATGCCAACTGCGCCTAGTCATGTGACTCAGAAACAGGCTGCAGGCACCAAATGTTTATGACAATAACATGCTAACTTTCTAAAAGTTACATTTTCAGAAGTTGTGGCTCAAAATACGACTTTATCATTAGAGAGGGTTTAAAATTGCAACACCTCAGACATCTAACATGACATTTTCACATGCTCCCCAACAATAGTTATCACTGATAAAATGTAATAAGGTAACTCATCTTATCCTATGAGAGAAGTAGGCTTTGCAATAGTGAAAAGTGAATTTGATAGCTTTACCACTACCAGGACTTGTAAAACGTAAAAGTATTTAAAGGCATATTTCCATTTTATTAAATACAGCCCTATAGGCTTTTTATGGTCTGCCCTAGGGGAGGCCTATATGCATTAGAAAAGAAATGTTAAGGCCTTGAAAAATACTTTTTTTTGCCAGGTTGAAATGGCAGTTTAAAAGTGCACACGCAGGCTGCAGTGGCTGAAACATACCAAAAGCTACCTAAGTATGTGGCAAAATAAGTGCTACAGGCCCACTAGAAGAATTCAATTTACAGAGCCTGGATAGTACAACTGTACTAGTGACTAACAAGTAAATTAAATGTGCGATTTCGATGTAAGCCAATTCTACCATGTCTAAAGGAGAAAGCAAAAGCACTTTAACTTTGCCTAGCAGCGGTAAAATCCAGGGAATCCTGAAGCCAACAAAAAAGGCTTCATAAAACTAGAGGGGTGAAGGCAAAAGGTTTGTGGGTGACCCTGCAAAGAGGACCAGGTCCAACTGATTGAACTAGCAGTTATCCTTTCATTCAAATATTCAAATGCATTCAATAAATTTGATAAGATACATCTAAAAAACCTGCTGTTCTGCATATTATTGAATGAGGTGTACGTAGGAAATAAAGGAAGGGACATGACATTTATATAATACAGAAATGCAATAGACCCTTCATCTAATGAATGATCCACAGAAAGACTTAAGCAAAGGACCTTGAAAGTTACAAAAACAGGCACTTCCTGGACGTGGCTTCCGTGTGAGGAACACACATTAATACAATTTAATAATACAGAGTCCATGGCTTATGCTTTTATTTTGCTTGTTTTCTTAAAAAGAAAAACACACAGACATGCATGTGGAAGGCTAGTTCACGCATTATAAAGTGTGCATTTCTTTCTGCACATATGGCTAGACATTGATGTATGTGGTCTGGGGCATAGTCAGGCTAACTAGACGATGTCTAATTTAGGCATATGTGTGAAGTAGCATAATGTAGACTCTATCCTTTACACATTATCATTGTGCAATTTCACATTTATTTTTGACATTATACATACTGTGTGCCTTAAATTTAAATAATATTAACATGTGAATATGTAAATGCATTAATCAAAAGAAATTATTGAGAAATTTAAACTTTATAAACATGTGCACGAGTGTTCATTTTAAATTGCTTTGATGTGTTCGTTAATCATGTTAAGTTGTGTTAGACCTTGCATCCCGGCATGGTTTACCCTAAGATTTGCCCTCTAACCTCCTGTTTTTCTGCCTTCATTTCTGCTGGCTTTAGGATTCTGGACAATTTACCACTGCTGGCCAGTGCTAAAGTGCAGGTGCTCTGTACTCTGTACATGGTAAAATTGCTTATCCACAATATTAATATTTAAATTTATTGTAAATTCCTAGTAAAGTGCACTATATGTGGAGAGGGCCTGTAAATTAAATGCCATGAGTGGGCTTCTAACACTGATTATGACACCGACAACAGTAGCCTTTTAAACATGTCTCATGCCTGCCACTGCAGAGCCTGTGTGTGCAGTTTTAAACTGCCATTTTGACCTGACAAGTGTTCCCACTTGCAAGACCCAAACCTTCCTTTTTATTACACGTAAGTCACCCCAAGGTAGGCCCTAGTTAGTCCCAAGGGCAGGGTGCAGTGTATTTAAAAAGTTGTACATGTACTTTTAAGTTTAACATGTCCAGGTAGTGGAAAATAACTAAATTCCTTTTTCACTGCTCCCAGGCCTAGCTCTCCTATAGGTTAAGATTAGGTTACCTTGACGCATCCTTTAAGTGTAACGTCCATTTTGGAAAAGATAGAAATTTGGAGTTCGGTATCTCTGGACTCACAATTTAAACTTATGGTATGGTATTTTCTTATTATAAACATTCTAGCTCTCAGTATGACTTTTGGCTGCCAAAGCCACAGGTGCCCGAAGACCGCCAGTGCTGGTAGTCTTCCGCCCACCATATTACAGGTACTGCTGGATTTCTGCCACATTTTTGGCAGAAATCCAGCAGTAGTCGTGCTGGTGGGCGGAGGTGCTGGGGCGGTACTATCACCAGCCCTGCCCTGCCAGAAGGACTCTGCCTGCCGTATTATGTGCAACAATACGGCCTGGCGGTGTCCTGATGGAGGGACACTGCCGGAGGTGGAAGCTCCCCTTCCTGTTCCTGCCAGACGACCTCTTCCCCGGACCAGGTAAGTTGATCATCCAACAGGGAGAGGGTGGGAGGGTAGTTTTGTATGTGCGTGTGTCTTGTCTGCGTGTGTGCATGAATGTGTGTATGCGTAGTTGTATGCCTGTCTGAAGATAGGAGTGAGTGTGTGTATGCATGTAAGTGTGTATGCGTGTGTGTATGTGAGTATGAGTGTTGTGGTGAATATGTGTTTTTCTGCATGGGAGTATGTGTGTTTGTCTGTGTGTGAGTATGCATGTTTGTCTGCATGTGAGTATGTGTGTTTGGATGGGTGTGAGCATCGTACTTGAATGCGTGCATGTGTGCTCAGTGAATGCGTGTATGTAAGTGTAGGCGAATGAGTGTATGCGTGGTGCGTGTGGGTGTCTGTGTGCGTTTTCAAGAATGCAGGAAGGGGGAAGGGGGAGTGGTGGTGCTGTGCCTGTAGGGGGAGGGAGGGTACTGTTTCTGGGGGGGTGGGGAGTCATCTACCGGTGACAGGGAAGAAATTCCCTGTCACCAGTAGCCTTTCTGCTAGTGTTTTTGTGGTGGTGCTACTACAGAGGAAACCCTGGTGGAAAGGCAGCTCCTAATACCGCTGGCGGTTTTCTGCTTATCTCCGGCTCAGCCGGTCTGACTGCCATGGTGGTATGAGTGGAGACGTGGCGGCTTGGTAGAGGTCAACCCGCCATACTCATAATGTGGCGGTCTTCACTGCCAGCCTGTTGGTGGTGAAACCGCCACCTTTGCCCTGGCGGTCAAGAGACCTCCAGGGCCATAATGACCACAAGTGTTCCTCTGCCTGTCTCTGAATAGACATCTGGGGTAGATGTCTACTGAGCTTTGTGCATTCCATCTAGACAGTCACATACAAAAGGAGCTTGAGTGTGACATTTGGATCCTGATCGCCCATCACAAGGCTGACAGGCCTTCCTGGGCTAGATGGGTGGGAGGAGCTGACACACAGTATAGGATTGTGCGTTTCCTCAGAGAAAGGGCTGCATACCACCTGTAGAGTGTCTGGAGCCAGGGAAGGAAGGGCAGGGACCCTGTGGTCTTCAAAGCCCTCTTTGAAGTCTCCCCCACTTCAAAGACACATTTGGGTATAACGACTAGACCCCAAAGCCCATCAAATCAGAACTATACTGGAATCAAGGACATTCTCCCAGAAAAAAGGACTGCTGTGCTACCAGGAGCGACTGCCACTCGGCAGCTGCTTTGCTGTGTTGGCCTACTGCTTGCTGTGTGCTGTAAGAGGCACTTACCACTTTGCTACTTGCTCTGCTGTGTTCAGGGACATCAAAAATGTCCTCTGTGTGCCGCAGTTGTGGGACTTTGCCACTTGAGAGTCTAACAGCTGCACCCTGATCCAGAGCAGTACTTGTATGCTCCGGACTTTTGTGACACAAGCATTTCCTGTTTCAAAATGCTCCGAGTGCCCTGTGTCTTCCCGCCTACATAACACGGCACCTAAGGCACATACTTCAACTCTGTGCTGTGCGCTGCCCTCTGGGGAAATGTCCTGTGACATGGGTCAAGAGACTAGTATCCCCACAAAGAACACAAGAAAGAATAAAACAGCATTGATAGGAACAAACAATA
The DNA here is from genome assembly GCF_031143425.1 of Pleurodeles waltl. Classification (NCBI taxonomy): domain Eukaryota; kingdom Metazoa; phylum Chordata; class Amphibia; order Caudata; family Salamandridae; genus Pleurodeles; species Pleurodeles waltl. Next base: position 740,169,601 of record NC_090439.1, on the reverse strand, counting down.
AACTACTATTAATACACAATGTCACACTATTGCCTTACTCCCTGTTCAGGCAAACATTTTTGAAAAACATATTATTATAGAGCTAGCCAACTTTCTCCAAAATTCTGGAGGCCTAGAATCCGCTCTTATCACCACATCAGATACTATTCATAGATTGGTCGATGAGGGGCAAGGAGCCATATTAGTTCTATCGGACATATCTGATGCTTTTGACATTATTTCACCTCATATCATGGCATCTTGTCTCCATCAAACAGGGTTAGAGGCACAGCATTAAATATTGTGGAATCCTTTTTGGGAGAACGATCCATCACGGTGAGCTGTGGAGACTTTAGGGCACCGACATATCAACTGCCATGTGGTGTCCCTCAAGGCTCCTTACTCAGTCCTACATTATTTAATTTGCACGCAGCTCCACTAGCCAGACTTATTTGTTCGTTTGGCTTTAGGTCCACTTCTTACGTTGATGATACACAACTAATGGTCCATAAGAACTGGAAGGAAGTGGCAGATCGCTTTCACAACTGTATGTATGTAGGTTATTTAGTGGGTGGGGGATTGATGTGTTTGTTATTCGTTTTATAAAACAATATACAAAATACTAAAAATATATTTGTTTAGCTTTCTAGGTTTAGGTAGTTTGTGTATAGGTGTAGTTTGTGTTGTTATTGTGTGAAAATGTCTATTAAGGATGGTGGTGGGTTGATGTTTAACCCCATCGCTGCCAGGCCTTTTACCCCCTCCTGTGCCAGGCCTTTTTTTGCCTATTTGGAATAGTTCTCGCTTAGGCCCTCATAATTTTTTGTCCACATAAGCTACCCATGCCAAATTTGCGTCTTTTTTTCCAACATCCTAGGGATTCTAGAGGTACCCAGACTTTGTGGGTTCCCCTGAAGGAGGACAAGAAATTAGCCAAAATACAGTGAAAATTTCATTTTTTTTTTAAAGAATGGGAAAAAGGGGCTGCAGAAGAAGGCTTGTGGTTTTTTCCCTGAAAATGGCATCAACAAAGGGTTTGTGGTGCTAAAATTACCAGCTTCCCAGCCTTCAGGAACAGGCAGACTTGAACCAGAAAACCCAATTTTTTAACACAATTTTGGCATTTTACTGGGACATAACCCATTTTTACGATTTTTTGTGCTTTCAGCCTCCTTCCAGTCAGTGACAGAAATGGGCGTGAAACCAATGCTGGATCCCAGAAACCTAAACATTCTGAAAAGTAGCCAAAATTCTGAATTCAGCAAGGGGTAATTTGTGTAGATCCTACAAGGGTTTCCTACAGAAAATAACAACTGAAATAAAAGAATATTGAAATTGTGGTGAAAAAAAACTGCAATTTTTCTCTACGTTTTACTCTGTAACTTTTTCCTGCAATGTCAAATTTTTTTAAGTAATATCCCGTTTTGTCTTCTGGACTCTTCTGGTTGTGGGGATATATAGGGCTTGTAGGTTTATCAAGAACCCTAGGTACCCAGAGCCAATAAAGGAGCTGCACCCTGCAGTGGGTTTTCATTCTATACCGGTTATACAGCAATTCATTTGCTGAAATATAAAGAGTGAAAAATTGCTATCAAGAAAACCTTTGTATTTCCAAAATGGGAACAAGATAAGGTGTTGAGGAGCAGTGGTTATTTGCACATCTCTGAATTCCGGGGTGCGCATACTAGCATGTGAATTACAGGGCATTTCTCAAATAGATGTCTTTTTTACACACTCTCTTATATTTGGAAGGAAAAAATGTAGAGAAAGACAAGGGGCAATAACACTTGTTTTGCTATTCTATGTTCCCCTAAGTCTCCCGATAAAAATGATACCTCACTTGTGTGGGTAGGCCTAGCGCCCGTGACAGGAAATGCCCCAAAACACAACGTGGACACATCAGATTTTTCTACAGAAAACAGAGGTGTTTTGTGCAAAGTGCCTACCTGTAGATTTTGGCCTCTAGCTCAGCCGGCACCTTGGGAAACCTACCAAACCTGTGCATTTTTGAAAACTAGAGACCTAGGGGAATCCACGATGGGGTGACTTGTGGGGCTCTCACCAGGTTCTGTTACCCAGAATCCTTTGCAAACCTCAAAATGTGGCTAAAAAACACTTTTTTCTCATATGTTGGTGACAGAAAGTTCTGGAATCTGAGAGGAGCCACAAATTTCCTTCCACTCAGCGTTCCCCCAAGTCTCCCAATAAAAATGATACCTCACTTGTGTGGATGGGCCAGGTGCCTGCAACAGAAAAAGGCCACAAACTTGTAGAGATTAGGGGGACAGCACAGCGAGTTGATATGCACATATTCTTCTTTTATACATCTTTAGGCTGACTCTGCTTTGGGGACCCACACAAGTGAGGTATCATTTTACTTGGGAGACTGAGGGGAAACCTGGGGAGTAGGAATTTTGTGCTGGAGCGGTGATCGTACAAAGAAAAGTCAGAAAAATATGCTTTTTTAAGCAAATTGTGAGGTTTGCAGAGGAGTCTGGGTAGGAAAATGTTGGGGGATCCACGCAAGCCACACCTCCCTGGACTCCTTGGGGTGTCTAGTTTTTAAAAAGTCTGGGTTTGGTAGGTTTCCCTAGATGAAGACCGCACCCAGGACCAAAAACATAGGTGCCCCCTCCCCCCAAACACAGGTAGTTTTGTAATATATCATTTTGATGTGTGCACATACGCCTGTGATATGCCAAACACTAAAATTGTGAAAAGAAATGCACTTAGGTTATGTGAAAAAGACCCCTCACCCACCAACCAAGTTGGTGGCATGCTTCATCATCGCGGTCTCACCTGAGACACCTAGCGTGTCACAAGTGTGCTGCGACACCTGATTACAGTGGAGCAGGTATTTTAATTTTTACCACACATACTGGTTGGATTTGGCACGAGGGTGAGTGATGGTTCAGTAGATCAAATTTTATTAACAAGAGATTTCACAAAAGGTGAAATGCACTGTTAATAAATGAAAGGCTAAAAAACTGAACTAATGACTCACAGCTCGTGAGCTGTAAAGTCACGGCAAGGCACCAACCGCTTTACATTCCATTCACACACCTTTCAGACATGCACAAGACCATTCACGCAGCCAGCCTCGGGCCCAGCACATTACAACAATCGCATCGACAGACAGCACCAGTCAAGGGCCCATCACTTTCATACGCCCACATGCCTGATACAGCAATCACACCAGCTGATGAGTGTGTGGACTGGCGTTTGGCTGGCACCGCTAGCCAAGCACCACCCCACCCATACCGCCAGCCAAGCGCCACCCCACACATACCGCCAGCCAAGTGCCACCCCAAGCAAACCGCCAGCCACACGCCACCCCACGCACATCGCCAGACAAGTGCCACCCCACGCACACCGCCAGCCAAGCGCCACCCCTCACACACCGCCATCACTTTTTTTGTTTATAAACAACAAAGAAACCACTAATTATAAAATAAGTACAAAACTACAAACCCAAAAGCTCTAACTAAATACATGACAGCAATGCCAACCGTGAAACTTAACATACGAAAATATAAAATAGGCAGTTTACGCTCACAGTATTTCCCAAAAGTTTTTCCTGGTGTGTTAATTTCTAAAACAGCCGGGCACACACAGCCCAGGCTTTGAAGGGCAATCGGGGCAGTACATCCGGCTGTCCCTCCGGATTGCACTCCGGGCACATACTCTACATTTCTTTGTAGGCAAGTTTTTTTTTGGGAGTGGGAGGAATGTGATCTGGAAAGTGCTGATCTTTCAATCTAGCCACATCCTCCACCACTTCTACTCTAGGAACTCTTGCCTGTTCCACCACAATAAGGCTTTCTATCACTGACTCATGAAATTTAACAAATGTCATCCTTGACTCAGGTGAACAATCCTTGAACACAATAAAAGCATTAAAAGTTGCCAAATGAAATAAATGTAGGGCCAACTTTTTATACCACACGTAAGACTTACGAAGAGCAGTGTAAGGTTCCAACCTCTGATCAACTCTATCAACACCACCCATGTGCCTATTGTAGTCCAAAATGCACGCGGGTTTGCACACTTCCGCAACCTGACCTCAAACAGTCACAGGGGAAGTACTCTCATCAAGGATGGTAGATAACATGTACACATCCCTCCTGTCTGAAAATTTCAGAGCTAGCAGCTCATTATTCCACAAGGCACTGCACTGTCCCCTCTCAAGTTTTTTACAGACAAGCTCCCTTGGATAGCCTTTCTGGTTAGAACGGATTGTGCCACAAGCAACAGTGCCCACTCTAAACAGCTCCTTGCACATCTGCACTCCAGTGTAGAAATTGTACACATATCCTGTACTGCTTTCTGACAGCATATACAATTTAATCCAATACCGTGCCCTCTTACTAGGAATGTACTGCTTAAAAACTAAACACCCTTTGAAAAGGACCAAAGACTCGTCCACACTTATCTCTTTGCCTGGAACATAGACCTCTGAAAACCGATCTACAAAATGATCAAGGACAGGCCTAATTTTAAAAAGACGGTCACAATCGGGGTGATCTTGTGGCAAGGCTAAAGCATTGTCTACAAAATGCAGCATACGAAGAAGAAGCAAATAGCGATTACGTGTCATAGTTGCAGGAAATATAGCCGTTGCTATCAAGGGACTAGTAGACCAATAAAAGCCAGTGACGGCTTCCTGATCAACCCCATCAAAAAAGTCAAACCTAAAAACTTTTTCATCTCTTCCAGATTTGTGGGAACCTACCGAGTAGCTCTAGCATGAGGCCTAAGTCTGGCAGTGTTGTCCCTCAAATATTGCCCGCGATCGTGGAGCAGGAATCCACTGAAAACAGGCACAGGGGGAAGGAGAAACCTTTCCTTTCCCCCATGTCTGTTTCCCCCCCCAAAACCCACAAAAAGGAAAGGACTCACTTGTTTTGGGTCTTCTCCCTCGACGCGCTGGAAGCAAATGTCTTCCAGCACGTCCTCGGAATACTTGATGACGTCGATGCGCTGTGAGCGCACTGACGTCATCAGATTGCCGAGGAGGGGGTCGGGGGTGGAAGGGGAAGGGATTCCCCTTCCACCCACGACATGTGGGAATAGGTGAAACGCCTATGGAGAGGAACCTGTTGAGTTTTGCATGGAATTACTTAAGGGATCTTCAAACATAGTTGAACACTGTAACTGGCACTCATGCTGTGAATGGATACACAGCCCAAAACAGGTATTCATCTACTGTTACACTGTGTGTGTAAGTCATGTGACAAGCGTTGAAGGGATATGGATGTGGGATGTGAAGGGACATCTTCTTGCACACAACAATCATGAGAGGTGGTTTCCTCTTTCTATGTGAGCTGCAAGATGCAGCACACATAGAGGAAAACACATGGAGAAATAAAGATATTTCTCCCCTGTTGCATCACGCTTATGCCACTCCTTGGGTGAAGTAGGCTCTTGACGCATTCCTAGGTTTACAAAACCTTGTAAATCTGTAAATGCCTGAAAATCCATGTATATTGCATGGGAACACCCATGCGACACCCAAGGAAATGCCCCCTGGCGCAAAGTAAGGCCCGTGACTTGCACTGTGTTGCCTTACTCCATATCTACAAGTCCATGAACAGCCATGCAAAGTGGCTTTGCATGGCCTTGTAGATATGGGTCATCAGCCTGCGCCACCGGTGTATCACAAAAAGTGACACACTGGCAGTGCAGGTCGACTGTAAATACGTTTCTTGGTTATGCTATGTTGGATTACAATCTAATGTTTATTTTTTTTAACAAACAATACCAGCAATTGGCTAAAAGTATAATCTGAAAATGCTGATGCATTTTCAATTAAGAAAACAATAAATCCCACATTCTTAGATAAATGTCTGCTATCCATAATCTTGGTGATAAAAATAAAATGGCAAAATAACTAGGTATCCATCTGCCATTTTGAAATGTTCATGTGAGAGCGACAATAGTTCTGTGACCAGTTTACCAAGGTATGCACAAAGAAGCTAATGCTGTCGTTTCATTGAATCCACTGGCGAATTGTCCTAGAAGAAAACAGAAGTGTGACATATTTACTGATGAAATCTATGCTTTTCATAGTCATAGTACTTTTCATTTTGTATTACCTATCAGCAAGATGTAGTCAGAAATGTGCGAATCCAATATTACACTTCACCAAATTCGGGGACTGCTTTACAAATCTCATGCATATTGGTTACTATTTTAAAGTTTTTTCAAACTGTGGATGGCATAAAAATCAGGAAGAATTGGTTGATGCAAATGATTGTACTTGCATTCAGAAAAATACATATTTAAATTAAGGTAACGTTGCTAACAAGGAAGTTAAACCAAAATAAGGGAGGCACGCGGTTTGGCAGCTTTGCTAGTCATAAAAACCCAAGGAGTGAATTTTAAGAGCAGACAAGAATATAGAGGGGTAGAAATTTGCCCATAATTTTTGTTGAAGGAGTGTTTCCTTAGAAGGGATTAGGGAACATGAAGGAGCTAAACATGGATGGGTGCAGGGTGTTTTTGATACAACAGTGGCGTCTGGTGACCTTTGAAATTGGTGGGGCTTTAAACTTTTGCTCGAATTCCAAAGAGCAAAGTCAGTTAGCTGGACTTTTTCTTAGAAGGTAACCCACTCTTGATATTTTGTTCGAAAAAATGGGGTCTGCTACTGCATTTTAAAGCACAATGTTCTCAATAATCTACTTAAAAGCCATAGGATTTACATATTCAATTAATGGAGTGAGTTTGAATGTTATCTTGTGGTTGTGAGTATGCAGATGAAAAAAAAATAAACTTGACACTGGTATACTAAAGATAATATTTGGCACTGGAATACTAGAGGTAATACTTTGCATTAGCATACTAGGGTAAGGCTTGGCACTGGACTAATCGAGGTAATACTTGGCATATGGGGCACTCATGGCAAAACGCTGTTGCTGGCATACTGCAGGTATTTCTTGCCTTACCAAGTACATGTGGCACAATAATTGCACTGCCTCTCTAAAGATAAATATTGGCACATGAGGGCACCTATGGAAAAATACGGGCACTAACTGGAGACAACACTTGGTATATGGAAAACCAGTGGCAACATGCTGATGCTGTCCCACTGTAGGTAGTTATTGGCATATGGGTGGGTAACCATTACATGCTGGCTATGATGTTTTTTGACATGAGTCCCCCATGGTATATTGACAACATACATGGCAAACTTCTACCACTGGCTTATTGTATGGGGAAAAGCATGGCATAAGTGGGGTAGGCCAAGGTGAAATTTTAATTACGTTGGAGTAATTTCAGTAGCCACACAATACTCTTGTGATGCATAGTTACCAAAATGATGCATTTACTCCGGCTTGAGTAATTAAGAGTAATTTGGGGCAATAATCCTAACAAATTAGTCAGGAACAATGAATTAAGAGAGAGCAAGTGGCTGCTGGCTACTGCTGTTCATGTCCTGTAGCATTTAGTGCTATTTTCTTAGCAAAAAGCATGCATCCTGTCGCCCAGTTTGGACACAAGGGTGCATTTTTCACTAGGAAAATTACACTTCTCTTAAGAATAAGTCATTTTCTGGTAATTATGAGTAATTATGTTAGAGAAAATTACACAAGTTACACCCAGCCATGATGTGGGGCACCCATGACTAAATGACATCCCTAGAACAATGTAGGTAGTTTTTGACATATGAGTGTAGCATAGTATGTTCTGAGATTAATGAGGTTAACTCCTTGGGAGGATCAAATTTCATTTCTTTCAGCACATCACCAAAGGAATTAAATATGTAAAAACTGCACTTTCAACCCCCTATGGCTTTTAAGTAAATTATTAAGAACATTGAGCTTTTAAACGAAGTAGCAGACCCAATTTTTTCAAATGTTTTCTAGGGAGGGTTACTTTCCAAGTAAAAGTCTAGCTAGCTGGCTTTGATCACTGGAATTCGAGTAAAGTATTAAAGTCATACTTAAAACATAGGTTAGCATAAATCCTCCTAATGCCAAAAACAGGCATGTTGCCAATAATGGCACCTGTCCTTGTATAGTGAGGGCACCTCGAGTGCCACGAAGGGGAAAGGAGGGTCTCTGGCGCTCCTCTGCGCCAAACAGGGGACGCTCTATTGCTGGCAAGAGAGGGGTGGTACGCACCCTCTCTGAGTTTGTGTCAGGGGCCCTTTATGGGGACCCGTGCCCAAAATGGATCCTCGTTGAATCTGTAGCCTCACCGTGGGCCACGACTGATGATCCTAGGGGGACCCGAGGTCAGGCCCCCTGGTGCAGTGGACAGGGGGAGAGGGACTCACTCTCCCTCTCTTTCCCCCGTGTCCCTCTGTCCTGCAGTATTCATGGCATCCTCGCGGTGGCTGCCAGAAAGGAGAGGGAGGCAAACACCTCCCTCTGCAAGCTGCGCTTCCCCTGGAGACTGCTTTTGGGGCTTCCATGGGCGTCCAGCGGCCTTAGACTGGCCCGCTCTTCTCTCTGGGTCATGGCGTTGAATTTTAACAAAAGAAAGGGCCAGTTGGTGCCTCAGGAGCGTTCTCCTCGGAACACCTCGTCTAGGGGGCACTTCTGGGAGCACGCTCACTCTGGGCCTCACTTTCTCATGCCCCAGTGGCACTTCAAGGAGCACGCTTTTGATGTACGGGTATTTCCAAAAGTGCCCAGGTCGCGGCGGTGACTTCTTCTGATCAGCAAAGTAACTAAAAAATGCCCAGGTCGCGCTGGTGATTCCTTAAAAAGAAAGCGCTCCCGTAGGCACTTCAACAGATAAGGGGAGGCTCCAGACAGCAGGAAGGGTACTTCTCTAGTGCTTTATTCCTAGAAGAGAGCGCTTCTTAAGGCACTATTCACTAAACATGGAGCACTCCTCATACGCTCTGGTAGGTGCTGGCAAGAGTCAAGGACCGCAGCACCCAGCCCCTGGGGGACACAACAAAAGGAGCGCAGGGCAGCAGGCCTGCACAAAGGGGAAAACAACAGATGATGGACGGAATGCAGAGCAAATCAAACATTCACCCCCAGTCACAGATCTGGGTTTAATCCATCAGTTTTTTTGCTCACCATGCCATTCCAGTTTGGACCCTGCCATGTGCAAATCAGTCTTGACCCTGTTCCCCATGGGAACAGTCAAGTCCGAACTGCCAGGCCAGGTCTTCCCTGAACCAGAAACAAGCATCCTGGGACTGGTTTCGGGGTATCACCCCTCTTCAGCCAGGCTAGCTTGAATCTGGTGGCATGGCAAGCACGGGACCCACGTCTGGGCATACCCTTCCCACTTCGGGCGACAAATGCAAAA